>NW_023416310.1:111074716-111381023 GCF_014176215.1 Rousettus aegyptiacus | reverse complement strand
TTTGAGTTGTATATGTTCTTTAATATTTTGGATATTAACCCCCTATCAAAGGTGTCACTTGAAAATATTATTTTCCATTCGACTGGTTGTCTTTTACTTTGTTGATGATTCTTTTGCTGAGCAGAAGCTTTTTAGTTTGATATAGTCCCATTCATTTATTTTTGCTTTTACTTCTCTTGCCTTTGAGGTCAAATTCATAAAATCCATGAGTTTAGTACCTATGTTTTCTTCTACAGCAATTATTGTTTCAGCTCTTACATATCCATCAAGACAAAAAGAGAATCCAAATAAATAAAATCAGAAGCGAAAAATAGATAACTGACAACTGACTCCACAGAAATACAAAGGATTATAAGAAAATACCATAAGCAATGTACGCCAACAAATTGGACAATCTAGAAAAAAGGGATAAATTTCTAGAAACATAAAATCTTGCAAGACTGAGTTAAGTAGAAACTGAAAATCTGAACCAACTGATTACTACTAACAAATCAAATCAGTAATCAAAAACTCCCAAGAAAGGAAAGTCCTGGACCAGATGCCTTCACAGGTGAACTTTACCAACATTCAGAGAGCAATTAACATCTATTCGCTCAAACTATTTTAAAAAAATTAAAGAAAATGGAAGGCTCCCACACCCATGTTATGAGATCGTTACCCAGATTCCAAAACCAGACAAAGACATTGCAAAAAAAAGAGAAAATTACAGGCCAATAGTCCGTGATGAACATAGATGCAAAAATCGTCAACAAAATATTAGCAAACTGAATGAGCAATACATTAAAACTATCACACATCATGATCAAACTGTAATTATTCCTGAATGTAAGATAAAATCCATTTGATATCAATAGATGCAGAAAAAGCATTTGACAAATCCAGCATCTTTTTATGATAAAAAAATTCACAAATAGAAAAAAAGAAAACATATCTCAACAAAATAAAGATCGTATATGACAACACACAGCTAACATCATACTTAATGGGGAAAAACTAAAATTGTTTTCCTTAGGATGAGGAAAAGAAAAGGATGCCCACGTTTACTACTTTTATTTAACATAGTATTTTAATGTGGTACATATAGACAATGAAATATTACTCAGCCATAAGAAAAGATGTAATACTGTAATTTTGCATCACCTTGGATGGATCTTGAGAGTATCATACTAATTGAACTACGTTAGGAAAGATGTTGAGACTATACGATTTCACTTATATGTGAGATATAAAACTGAACGCAAAAAAAGAAAAAAAACGAACATGACAAACAGATAGAGACTCATGGACATGGACAACAGGTAATGATTTCTAGAGGGAAGGGGAGAGAGGGAAGTAGCTAAAGGTAGAAGTGGTTACCCCAATACATTTAATTTAAAACAGTTCTAGCCACAGCAATCAGAAAATAGAAGGAAACAAAAAGACATCTATATTGAAAAGGAAGAGGTAAAAACCATCATTATTTGCAGATGATATAATACTATGTATATATAACCTAAAGGTTCCACAAAGACTGTTAGAAATGATAAATGCCTTTAGTAAAGTAACAGGAAACAAAATCAATATTCAGAATTCAATTGCATTTTTACATACCAATAATGAGCTATCAGAAAGAAAAGTTAAAAAAATAATCCCATGTAAATTTGTACCAAAAATTAGTTTTAATTTAATTTAGGAGGTAAAAGAAGTGTATATATAAATATTAAGCCATTTAAAAATTAAGTTAAAAAGACACAAATTAATAGAAGCTCTATACTATGATCACGGAGAGGAAGAATTAACATCATTAAAATGTCCATACTACCCAAAGCAACCCATACATTCGATGAAATTCTTATTAATATAACAACGGCATTTTTTCAGAATCATATGACAAATAATTTTAAAATTTATGTGAAACCATAAATGACCTTGAGTAGCCATGTCAATCTTGAGAAAGTACAATGTTGGAGGTATCATGCTATCTGGTATCAAACCATACTACAAGGCTATATTAACCTAAACAGGATGGTACTGCCATAAAAACAGATATATTGATCAATGGAACAGAATAGGAAGCCCAGAAATAAACCTACTCTTATATGGTCATGTTATCTATTACAAAGGTGTCAAGGAGAATCAAGGGGGTAAAGACAGTCTATTCGATAAATGGTGTTGAGAAAACAGGACAAATATCTGCAAATAACGAAACTAAATCACCTTCTTACACTATATATGGAAATAACTCAAAATGGATAAAGAACTAAAAGCAAGACCTCAATCCATAAAATTCCTAGAAGAAAACATAGGCAGCATTGCTGACATTGCTGTTGCTAATAATTTTTCTGTTACATCTCCTCAGGCAAGGGAAACAAAGGGGAAAATTAAAAAATGAGACTATATGAACTAAAAAGTTTTTATCAAAGAAAGTGAAAAGACAATATACTGAATGGGAAAAGATACTAGCCAGTGATCCATCTGATAAGGTGTGAATATCCAAAATTTATAAAGAACCCATACCACTCAATACCAAAACAAACAGACAAAACAAAAAACAAAAACAAAAAACCCTACAAACAATGCAATAAAAAAATGGGCAGAGAACCTAAATAGGCATTTCTCCAATGAGGATATATGGATGGTCAATAGATATATTAAAAGATGCCCAACATCACTAATCAAGAGAGAAATGCAAATTAAAACCACAACGAGATATCACCTCACACCTATCATCAATAAACAAGTGTTGGTGAAAATGTGGAGAAAAAGGAACCATTGTGCATGTTGGTGGGATTGAAAATTGGTGCAGCCAATGTAAAAAAGTTTGGAGGTTCCTCAAAAAATTAAAAATAGGACTACCTGTGACCCAAAAATTCCACTTCTGGATTTTACTTAATGAAAATGAGAATAAACCAAAAAGATATACACACCCTATGTTTACTAAAGTGGTATTTAAAATAGATAAGATACATAAAAAACTTAAGTGTCTATCAATAGACAATGGGATAAAGAATATGTGGTACATAGATTCAATAGAATATTTTAAGAAATGAAATCTCACCATTTATGACAACATGAATGAATCTGGAATGTATTATGCTAAATGAAATAAGTTAGAAAAAGACAAATATCATTATTTCAGTAGTATGTTAAATTTAAAGAACAAAATAAACTAACAAACAAAATGGAAACAGACTCAGATATAGTGATGGAAGTGATAATTGCCAGATGGAGAGGGGATGGGTAGAAAAAGTGAAGGGCTGAAGAAGTACAAATTGGTAGCTATCAAATAGTCACATGGATGTGAAGTACAGCATAAGGAATATAGTTGATAGTATTCTAACAACTAAGTATAGTGGCAGGTGGGTCTACACCAATCAGAGAACTTACTTCATAAATTATATAAATTACATAAATGTCTAATTACTGTGCTGTATATCTGAAATTAACATGAAATAATATCATATATTAACACTAATTTTAAAATAAAAAATTTAAAAACTGCTCCTGCCTTACCCAAACATTCTGGCTCTGGGAATCATAATTTAAGGAGAAATTATCATTAGGAATATGCTTTGTGTTATGCACATTAATGATTATTTAAGCTTTTCTTGAAATTGGCCCTATTCTGCCCAGGGGGAAAACTCATTGTATTTACATGGTCTATAGTAATTTTTTTTATTCTACATGGCGTCGTAGGTTCCTGCTCCTGCAAAATGTATACTGTCTTTAACTACTAGCTACAGTAGTTGTGTGCATGAGGGGCACAAAGAAAACGTTAGACTTTTTCCCCTCAGGCTTACCAATTTTTTCCTTCTTAGGCTTTTCTTGCTGTATACCACCCTCCTCCCTAATATTTGTACAACCGTGTAAACATCTACACAAACTCTTGCTGACTTTACAACCCATCTGATCCTATAGGACTTATATGGCCTTGTTACAAAAACCTGACTTTAAAAAAAAGTATGTATAGGGCAAACGTAAGCAAATTTTACTCATAAAAATAGTTCCAAAAATTATTTTAAAAAAAGAGTATACTGATTCCAACGGTATTTTAAAAAATCCATAAATATTTGTATTTAAGGTAAAATTAACATTAGAATATTCTTAAAGTTAGAGATGTTTATAAACATTACAATAGATTATAGAAAAAAAGTATACCCTTTGTATTAGTTACAAAACCTTGACATAATTTTAACTCTAAATCCTGATTTAAAAAACATCCTAACAAACTAGTACTAGAATAAAACACTCTAATATCCTATTCCTCTACCTTATTGTTGCCCCTCCACCCAGTATCCCATCCTTAAAAAGAGTTGGCTCTAATATTAGGTTATTGACTACTATTCTAATTGCTACGCATATTGACTTCAACTCACTGCTGCCATCTAGACACTGGACTTAGATTTGTTCACCAAAAATAGTGATGTTTGGAATGCAGACATTGTGATAACAACAAAAACTCTAAGTCTGTTCTCCCTTTGCTCATCCACTAGGAGCCTTAAACTTCCTGCAAAGAACCAGCAGAACTCTGTGGGTTGGCACAGTCAATAGTAGGCACCTATCTACATAACCAGCTTTTATCTGAGCAGGCTGTGTTGATCACTTTCAAACCAAAAGATCACAGTCTCATCAGTTCTGCCTCATATCACTGGCTGTTTGACTAACTTGATGAGTTAGCCTGATTTTGAGGTGGAGATATTTTAAGATAAGAAAAAAAGTCCATACCTTACTGTCTGCCACGTTAAAGTGAGTCTCAGAGCAGTCAGTGGGTGTCTATAACTGACCTAGTGTCATTAGATGGTGAGAAACCAAGATTCCAAAATGACCAGACATTGAAAATTCTCTAACTTTGCACAGAAGGAAATTGGGGCTCTGTGATTTGAGTGCTATGTCACACAGCCCCCAACTTCTAGCTCAAGTGCTGATTCTGAAGCTTTGGAGCATCCCCAGATTTGGTGAGCTTCTGTTCTTATAAACTCTAATTCCAAATCTATTCATCACAACCCAAATCAAAACCTAAATTTCATCAATGTTAGTGTTTACGTGTTAGCATCTGTTTTACCCGTTACACCATGAGTTTTACAATGGAAAGAACTGCTTTTGCTCAGTTTCACCTTTTCTCTCTCCATCTAGCAGCATGTTGCTTCTGGTCAAAATGAGTTACACGCACAATAAGCTGAGGGCTAGAACCCAACTCTTGGACTCTGAATTTCGTGCCTGGACCATACATGATGCTTTAAGCGCACACGCGCGCATGCGCGCGTGCACACGCGCACACACACACAATCATTTCCCTCCATAAAGGCATTACTTTACTTTGCCCACTGGCTCCTTACTAGCTTCAAAGCACTTTCCAGCATCTTACATCATTGGGATTTATAGGAGAAGGCTGGACATGGTGATATCCACTTGAGCAACAATGTCTGGAAAAGTGTACATAACCCACCAGGTCACACAGATAAATAATGCTTTCTGACTGCTGAGTAAAGTCCCTGTTTACCAAGACTGAGCCTCACAAACACTACTGATGGACAACCTATAGAGTTGACATTGAGTGGATTTCCGCAATCTGGAAAAGTTGGATGACTTCCCTGTCCATATGCTTACCTTATAATTTGTGTTCAGTCACTATAATTTCTTAGAAAGTGTAAAATATTTAAAATTCCTTCTGACCATTGGTACTGGAGGGTGCTGTTAAGGAAGTAAGAATAGATTATGTGAGTACAAAGGGCATAACTGAGTGGGTCTCGCTAACTTGTCCTGCCTCAGCCTGCCGGATTGTGAGCAAGGCTGAGATCACCCTAATCCCAAGTGCTGTGGGTCCAGGTGAGTGGCTGGTCAGCCTGAGTGATGCTACAATACGACTCAGCCCCACCAGCTTCCCATTAAGGTCTAAGGCACCCAGGTGAGGAATCTTCTCCCCAGGATATAATTAGAGGTTTTCAAAACAAGCTCTGATTTTTCTTTTGGTTGTTTTGGTCAGCACCATCGTAATTTCCCCAGAGGGCAAACTTGGAATTGTGACTTTTAATCATTAATCTCATATAACGATTAGGCAAGTTATTGATTGTTATCTCATTTTCTCCTTCCTCCCTGTCCCCAGGACCCACTCTCTAGACCTATTTTCTCAGTCTAGAATTACCTTCTTTATTTCAGATTCTTAGCTAAATTATCCTTCTTCAGGGTCAGATTTAAGTCATGCCTCCACAGTGAAATTTTCTTTATTTCCTCAGCGAATATCAACATATTTATTTAGTTAACTGTGACATTTATTTCCCTTTTGGCTTATCATACCTACATTATCCTTTTATTCATCTTTACCACTCTCACAGTTAATGATGAGATTTTAAACTATGGAAGCACAAGGTTTTGCTCCTTATTCTCCCTTTGTTCCTTAGCCTGGGAGACTATCTTATTCTTGGCGCACACTGATTTACACTATTAATTAAATCGAATTTCATTAAAATCAACAAATGCCATAGTATGTGCTGGGAATTCACAATGATAAAAAAGTAAAGGCACTAAAGTCTGGTAAAATAAGAAAAACTGGTTAATTAAAAACAGATTATGATCTGTGAGATAGCACAGCAAGAAAAGTATGTAGACATTGCTGCAACCACACATAAAAGTGTTAATTTGTCTAGATGCAAAATTGGTGGATGCTCAAAGAATGAATTTATGGAACTAACATCCAGTGGGTTTGGTTTTAAATGAACCAGCACTGGTTTTTAGTACAATGAAAGAATCCATCGTTGTTCAATAATATTAACTAAATCCTGTGCTTTATTCAGATTCCACTCATTTTCCCCTAATGTCCTTTATCTCTTCGGGATCCCTTTCAGGAGACCACATCCTATTCATCGATATGTCTTCTTAGGCTCCTCTAGCCTCTGAGAGTTTCTCAGACTGTTTTCATCAGCCCTGGCAGAGTAGCACTAATCAGTATTTGGTAGACTATCCCTAGATTTGTGCTGGTCTGATGTTTTTGCTCAGAGTTAGACTAACGTTACAGGTTTGAGGAAGGAAGATTGCAGACGTAAAGTGCCCTTATCATCATGTCACGTGAGCAGTACAGGATTTCTATATGACTTGTTGCTGATGATGTTAGTGTTGGTGACTTGGCTGAGATGGTGTCATGTTTCTCTGTTGTAAACTTATCCCTCCTGCCCCATTTCCATACCCTGCTTTTCAAGGGCAAGTCACTTAGTGCAGCTCACACTCAAGGCAGGAGGGAATTCCAGCTCCACCTTCCTGAGGGGCAGGGTATCTACATAAAGTATTTAGAATACTCCCACACAGGCGCTTGTCTACCCCTGCCTCCCTCTCACTATTCACTCTTTCTCCTTTCTTCTTTCCTTCTCCCTCCATCCCTTTCTTTTTTCTTCATTTTTTCCTTCCTTTCTTTCTCCTTTTTTTTTTCCTTCTTTCTCTTTCATTTATATCAGAATAGACTCATGGATTTTCTACACTTCCTTCTAGTGTCTAACTTGTCTTGTCACCCTCTTGAAAGGGTCTTTTTTTAGATTAAATATATTGGGGCGACATAGGTTAATAAAATTGTTTCCAGTGTACAATATTAAATATATCATCTGCATAGTGCATTGTGCATTCACCACCCAAAGTTTAGTTTCCTTCTGTCACCATATACTTGACCCCCTTTACCCTCTTCAGCCTCCCCAACACACTTCCCCTTGTTAATCACCATACTGTTGTCTGTGTCTGTAAGTTTTTATTTGTGTGTTTGTCTTGTTTGTTTGCTGCTTTCAGTTTTATATCCCACATGAGTTAAGTCGAACAGTTCTGAACCTTTTTTGTCGACTTATTTAGCTTACCATGATAATCTCAAGATACAACCATGTTGTTGCAAGTGGCAGTATTTCATCTTTTATGGCTGAATAATATTCTATTGTGTATATGTACATCTTCTTTATCCAATCATTTATTACGGGACACTTCAGTTGTTTCCAATCTTGTCCACTTTGAAAAATGCTCCAATAAACATCAGGGTGCATATATTTTTGTAGATAAATGTTTTCAAGTTTTTTGGGTAGATACACAGAAATGGGATTACTAGGTCAAAGGCAGCTCTATTCTTTTTTTCTTTATTAAATTTATTGGAGGTGACATTAATAAAATTACATATGTTTGAAATGTGCAATTTTAGAATACATCATAAGCATATTGCACTGTGTGTTCACTGACCAAAGTCAAATCTCCTTCCATCATTGTATATTTGACACCTTTCCCTCTATCTCCCTACCCCCTTCTCCCTCCCTTCTCTCTGGTAACCACTAAACTGTTGTCTGTGTCTATGAGTCTGTGTTTGTCTTCTTCATCTGTTGCTTTCAGTTTTATATCCCACATGAGTGAAATCATGGTTCTCAACTATTCTGACTTATTTTGCTTAGCATGATAATCTCAAGGTAGCTCTATTCTTAAATTTTCAAGGAACCTCCACACTGTTTTCCATAGTACCAACTTACATTCCCACCAGCGGTGTATGAGGGTTCCTTTTTCTTCACAACCTCTTCAACACATTATTTCTTGTCTTGTTGATGATTGCCATTTCAACATGTATGAGGTAGTATTCACTGTGGTTTTCGTTTGTATGTCCTTTGTAACTAGTGAAGTTGAGCATCTTTTCACATACATGGTGGCTATTTGCATGTCCTCTTGGGAGAAATATTTTCTCAGGTCCTCTGCCCAATTTAATTGGATTGTTTTTTGTTGTTCAGTTGTGTAAGTTCTTTATGTATTTTGAATATTAGCCCCTTATCAAAGGTATCACTTGCAAATAGTTTTTCCCATTTGTTTGGTTGCCTTTTTAGTTTGTTGGTGATTACTTTTGCTGTGAAGAAGCTTCTTAAATTGATATAGCTCCACTTATTTATTTTTGCTTTTACGTCTCTTGCCTTTAAGGTCAAATTAATAAAATCCCCCCTGTGACCAAAGTCCATGAGTTTAGTACCTATGTTTTCTTCAGTGTATTTGTTTAAGGTCTTATATTTTGGTCTTTGATCAATTTTGAGTTAATTTTGGTGTATGGTGACAAATAGCAGTTTCATTCTTTTGCATGTGACTTTTCAACTTTCCTAGCACCATTTATTAAAGAGGTTTTCTTTTCTTCATTGCATGTTATTAGCTCCTTTTATGAAAATTACTTGCCCACATAGATGTGGGTTTATTTCTGGGCTCTCAATTCTGGTCCATTGGTCTGTGTGTCTGTTTTTTTCTGCCAATAACATGCTGTTTTGATTACTGACAATTTGTAATAAAATCTGAAATCAGACAGAGTGACACCTCCAGCCTTATCTTTTTTCCTCAAGATCACTTTGGTTATTCGGGGTCTTTTGTGGTTCCATACAAATTTTATTAAGTTTTGTTTATTTCTTTGAGAAATGCCATTGAGGTTTTGATGGAGATTGCATTTAACCTGTATATGAATTTGGGTAATATGGCCATTTCAACTGTTAATTCTTCCAATCGTGAATACAGAATATCTTTTCATTTAGTGTCCTCTTTAATTTTTTCAAAAAATACACTAGTTTTTAGCGTGTAGCTTCCTCACATCCTTTGTTAAGTTTATTCCTTGCTAATTTATTCTATTTTTTGTAACTGCAAATAGAATTATTTATTTCTTTTTCTGACCTTTAATTATTAGTATATAGGAATGCAAGGAATGTTTATACATTGATTTGTACAAATTCCGCAACTTTATTTTTTTGCTTCTGTTAGCTTTTGGCGGAGTCTTTTGAGTTTTCTACATAAAGAATTATGTCACCAGGAAATAAATTAATTTTTAAAAAAAGAATTATGTCATTTGCAAAAAATAACAATTTTAATTTTTCATTCCCAATTTGGATGCCTTTTCTTCCAGGTAATTACATTTGGTGGCATATAGCCTTTTGTAGTATTCTTGTATAGTCTTTTTCATTTCTGAGGTGGCCCTTGTAATTTCTTTCATTGCTGATTTTGTAATTGTGTTTTCTCTTTTTTTTTCTTAGTGAGCCTAGCCAGAGGCTTTCTAATTTTCTTTTTAAAGAAGCTCTTTACTGTATTTTTTTGTTGTTTTTGGTTCTCGATACCGCATAACTCTCTTAATTTTGTTATTTCCATTTCTCTACTAACTTTTGGTTTCATTTGTTTTTCTTCTATTCTTTAAAGTGAAATGTAAAACTGTTTGAGATTTTTTCTGGTTTCTTAAGTTAGACCTGTAATGCTACAAACTTCTCTCTTATTACTGCTTGCTGTATCCCAAAAGTTTTGATATGTCGTTTTATCATTCTCATTTGTCTTCAAAATCTTTTGATCATTTCTTCTATTTCTTTTTTGACCAGTTGTTAGTTTCATGTTGTTTAATCTCTGCATACTTGTGGTTTCTCTTGCTTTCTTTCTGCAGCTAATTTCCAGTTTCAAACATTATGATTGGAGAATATGCTTAGTATGAATTCAGTCTTTTTAAAATTGCTGAAGCTAGTTTTGTGTCCCAACACATGGTCTATCCTTTAGAATGTTCCATGTGCACTAAAGAATGTGTAACATGGTGTTTTGGGATAAAGGGCTCTGTAAATGTTGATTATATTCGACTGGTCTAGTGTGTTATTTAAGGTTGATATTTCCTTGTTAATTTTCTGTCTGGATGATCTATCCATAATTGTCAATGAGGTATTTAGTCTCCTAGTATAATTGTTTTTGTCAGTTCTTTTTTTCTATTGGTAGTGCTTTACATATTTTGCTGCTCCCAGGTTGAGTGCATGTATATTGATAAGCATTCTGTCTTCTTATTGTCTTATCATTATAAAATGCCCATATTTTTCTTCTGTTATTTTTTATCTTGAAATTTGTTTTGTCAGGTATAAATACAACTACACTTACTTTCCTCAGAATTTCAGTATGCTTGGAGTATCATTTTCGGTCCCTAAAAGGTTTTTTGTTGTTGTTGTTTGTTGTTGTAGTAAGAATACAGATTTACCCTGTCTCACTTATTTCAGTTATCATAATACACTCTAGTTCCTTTATGTTGTTGCAAATATAAGACTGAACTTTTGTAATGGCTGAGTAATATTCCATTGTACATATATACCACAACTTTATCTAATTATCTATTGATGGGCATTTAGGAGTGCACATACCTTTTCAGATTCGTTTAGGTTTTCTTAAAATAAATACCCAGAAGAGCAATTTCTGGGTCAACAGTAGGTCTTTTTTTTTTCCAGGAACCTCTATATCGTTTCCACAGTGGCTGTACCAATTTGCAATCCCACGAACAGTGCACAAAAGTTCTCTCTTTTTCACATCCTTACAAACAGTTGCTGTTTTTCTATTTATTGATAGCCATTCTGAAAAGGTGTAAGGTGATAACTCATTGTGGGTTTAATTTACATTTCTCTGATTAGTAATGTTGAGCATCGTTTTATGTCTCTTGGCCATCTGTATGCCCTCATTGGAAAACTGCCTATTTATGTCCTCTGCCCATCTTTAATTGAATTTAGTGAGATTTTTTTGGTGATTACTCGTATGAGTTATTTATAAATTTTAAATATTAACCCCTTATCAGATTTATCATTGACAAATATATTCACCCATTCAGTAGACTGCCTTTTCATTTTATTGGTTTCCTTCACTGTGCAAGAACTTTTCAGTTTCGTGTGATCCCATTTGTTCTATTTTTTTTTCTTTTGCCTGAGGTGACATATCAGAAAAAATATTAGTTAGGAGCAATGTCAGAGAGTTTACTATGTTTTCTTCTAGAAATTTTATGGGTTTTGGTCTTACATTTAAGTATTTAATCCATTTTTGAGCTTATTTATATATATGGTATAAGAAGGTGATCTAGTTTTATTTCTCTATATCTGTTCAGTTTTCTCAACACCATTTATTGAAGAGACTGTTTTTACCTTATTGTATATTTCATCTCCTTTGTCATAGATTAAGTGACAATTTAGGCATGAGTTTACTACTGGACTCTCTATTCTGTTCTATCGATCCATTTGTTTTTATGTAGTACCATGTTGTTTTGATTATTATAGCCTTGTAGTATAATTTGATACCACATATTTGTTACCTCCAACTTTGCACTTCTTTCTTAAGAAGCTGTGGCTATTTGGGGTCTCTTGTGGCTCCATATAAATTTTAGGATTATTTCTTTGAGTTCTTTGAAAAATGCCATTGCTATTTTAATAGGAATTACACTGAATGTATAGATTGCTTTGATAGTATAGACATTTTAACAATGTTAATTTTTTCTTTCCGTGAGCTTGGTATGTGTTTTCATTTTTTGTATCTTCTTCAGTTTCTTTCCTCAGTGGCTTATAATTTTCTGAGTTCGGGTTAAATTTATTCCAAAGTATTTAATTTTTTGATAAAATGTAAATGGAATTGTTTAATTTTTCTTAATGATAGTTTGCTATTGGTGTATAACAATGCAACCAATTTCTGAATACTAATTTCATATCCTACTACTTTACTGAATACATTTATCAGTTCTTATAGTTTTTTCATGAAATCTTTAAGGTTCTTTATATAATCATGTCAATTGCAAATAATGACAGATTTACTTCTTCCTTTCCTATCCGAATGCCTTTTATTTCTTTTTCTCTTGCGATTGCTGTGGCTAGGACTTCTATTACTTTGTTCAATAAAAATAATGAAAGTAGAATTGCCTTCTTCCTGGTATTAAAGTTTTAGATATTCACTATGAATATAGTGTTAGCTGTGGGTTTGTCATATATGGCCTTTATTACATTGAGGTGTTTCCCCTACCCCCGCATTGCTGAGAGGTTTTATTATAAATGAATGCTATTTTGTTGAACACTTTTCTGAATCTATTCATATGATCATTTGCTGTTTTATCTTTCATTTTCTTCATGCGGTGTATCATGTTATTTGATTTGGAAATACTGAAACAATCTTGCATCCAAGAAATCAACCTCACTCGATCATGGTGTAACTGATCTTTTAATGTATTGCTGAATTCAGTTTACTAACATTGTGTTGAGGATTTTGCATCTATTCATCATGGTTGTCGGTATGTAACTTTTTTTTTTTTTACACAGTCTTTGGTTTTTGTCAGGGTAATTGTGGCCTCATAAAATAATATTGGGAAATTCCTCCTTTCCAGGACCACTTCTGCTGTGTCCCATAGATCCTGAGTCAATGTGTTTTCATTTGTCTCATTCTTCTTTGAACTCTTTGCTAACCCATTCATTGTTCAGTTGCATGTTATTTATCCTCCATGTGTTTGAGCTTGATTGCCAATTCAATACCACTGTGGTCAGAGAAAAAGCTTGATGTGACTTCAAACCTCTTAAATTTATTGAGATTTGTTTTGTGGTCTAATATGTGATCTTGGGAAATGTTTCATGCGCACTTGAAAAGAATGTACATTCTGCTGCTTTTGTGTGAAGGGCTTTAAAAATGTCAATTAAATCAATCTGATCTAGTGTGTCACTTAAGGTAGCTTTTTCCTTGCTAATTTTCTATCTGGAAGATCTGCGTATTGGTGTCAATGAGATGTTTAAGCCCCCTACTGTGACTCTACTACTTTTGATCTCTTTTATGTCAGTTCATATTTGCTATGTATATTTAGGTGCTCCAAGCTGGGTCCACAAGTGTTTAGAATTTATTATCTTCTTGTTGTATTGATCCATTTCTGATTATGTAATATCCTTTTTCTGTTATTATAGCTTTTGCTTTAAAATCTACTTTGTCTAAGTATTGACACCCCAGACATTTTTTGTTTTGCTTTGTCGCTTGAAATACCTTTTCTCATCCCTTTCAGTCTGTTACGTCTTTTGATTTGAAGTGGGTGTCTTGTAGACAGTCTATGTAAGGATCTTGTTTCCTTATCCATTCAGACACCCTATGTCTTTTGATTGGAGCATTTAATTCATTGACATTTAAAGCGACTATTGATAATGTTTTTGCCATGTTGTTATTCATATTTATAAGCTCCTCCCCCTCCACCTTCTTCTTCTTAAAGAAGTCCCTCTAACATTTCCTATAAAACAAGTTTGGTGGTGTTGAACTCCTTTAGCTTTTTGTTGTCTGGAAAGCTCTCTGTCCTTTGATTTTAAATGATAGCCTTGCTGAGTAGATTGTCTGGCTGTCAGTCCTTGCTTTTCATCACTTTGAATATTTTGTCGTTCCCTCTGGCCTGTGAAGTTTCTGTTGAGAAATCAACTGACAGTATTATAGTAGTTTCTTTGTAGTTAACTGCTTTTCTGTTGCTTTTAGGTTCTTTCATTGTCTTTAATATTTGGCATCATAATTATGAAGTGTCTTGTTGTGGGCCTCTTAGGGTTCAACTTGTTTGGGGACTCTAGTGCTCCCTGTGATTGTACGTCTACTTCCTTCACCAGATTAGGGACATTTTCTGCCACTTTTAAATATAGGTTTTCAATCTTTTGCTTCTCTCTTCTTTTTCTAGCACTCTTCTTTTTCTAGAACTTTTTGAAGTACACTTGATGTTGTCCCAGAAGTCCCTTAAACTATCCTTACTTTATTTTCTTTTTGCTATTCTGATTGTTTTTTGCTACCTTATCTTCTAAATTGATGCAAATAGTGAAGGGATTAAGAAGTACAAACGGACGCTTAGAAAGTAGTCATTAAAGTACAACAGAGGGACTACAGACAATAATATTGTAATGGCTTAGTATTGTGCCAGGTGGGTACTAGACTTATCAGTGGGATCATTTCATAAGTTATATGTCTCACCACGATGCTGTACACCCAAAATTAGCATAAAATATTAAATGTCAAATCTACTTGAAAAATATTTTAAAACAAAAAACACTATCGTAATTGTTGACTGTGTACCCAGAAACCACACAACCACCCCACACCGGCTCAGATCTGCTGCAGTCCAGGGGCAGTCCTACCCCTCCCTCTGCCCTCCCCAGGGATCTGATGGGAGACATGCTTATCCATGCCTCCGGTGGCAGGCCTGTTGACCTTAGTCCCAAAGACGACAGAGTGTCAGTCATATACTGGCTCCAGCCCTGCTGACTGCAATCTCACCAACAGTCCCATCAGTCTGTGGTCCTGGCAAAAGACCAAAGCCACTCCATAGACTTTATATCCAAGAGAATGGAAAGCAGGATTCGGAAGAGATAATTGCACACTTGTGTTCACTGCAGCATTATTCACAATAGACAAGAGACAAAAGCAATCCAAGCGCCCATTAACGGAGATAAAGAATATGTTATATAATGATATATTATTCAGCCTTAAAACAGAAAATCCCATCACATGCTATAATAGATGGAACTTGAGAACACTATTCCAAGTGAAAAAAGCTAGTCACAAAGAGACAATTCCACTCGTACCAGGTACCTCAAGAGATTGAACTCATAGAAACAGAAAGTACAATAGTGCGTGCCAGGGGTGGGAGAGGGATAGATATATGGGCAGTTGTTCACTTGGTGTATATTTTGTTTTGCAAGATGAGAAATTGCTAACATCTTTTGCACAAGGATGTGGCTATTTAACACTAATGAACTATTCGTTTAAAATGATAAATTTTGTTTTGCCACATTTTTAAAAGACATAATTACCTACCCAGCAATCAGTGAAGTCTTATAGACAACGTCATTTTCATGGCTTGAAGAGCTTCGGAGTTCTCCAAGCCTGCCTGTCTGGTGTACTAAATATTTTATTGTGTTCAGTTCCCTAGCAACTAGAAAGGTATTTGAAATGGTACCCAGAATACCAGGACAACTTTCATATCCTTTTCACTTACAAGATGCACATGGTTCTGTCATACTAGAGGAGACAAGGTAGCCAATCTATTCAAGTGTTTCCCCACTTGTAGGGGTGGTGACCACCCATAGTTTCATTTTGTACCTTAAAGTCTTCCTTTCAGAATATGCCAACAAGAAATGTCATCTAACCTGGAAGCCAGATGTGATGTTTGATGCAGTCCATGCAGGCTTCTACTGAATTTGAGTTTTGGCTTCAGGTAGTCACCTGGGAAACATTGCACATTCTCCTGATACTATTATGACCTGAGACCACTCGTCTGTCCCAGGAGTAATATTTCTTTTAGCTGTTAAGGAAGGAGTTGCCATTGCCCATTCTGTAGCTTCTGGAAGCTTTACAACCTAATTTCACAATCATTTCAATTAATTTATTTGGACAATCAGTAGTAAGGCAAAAAAAATATTTGGCAAGTATCTGCTAATATTTCTGGATCATGATGCAGGAGGCAAAAACTGAAAAATTATAATTTGCTCAACAAACTTTAGGACAAACATCTTAGAGTTCCCAGGCTTGATTTCTAAAGATAGAAATAGTGAACCAAAGGTATGAATATTTTAATGTTCATTTTGAAAGCATTTCAAACATACAAAAATTCCCCAGTAATAGAATTCCTTTTACCCACCCTCCCCAGATGCTGACACCTTTGCATAACCATAGCACAGTTATCAAACCCGGGGAATTAATGTCTATAAAATAGTATACACTAATCCACAGACTATTCGTTTCATCAATTCTCCCTCTCATGTCCCTTTCGTAAACCATTTCTGTGGCACCCAGGCCATGATTGCACACCGCCCTTTGTCATACCTCCTGTTCTTGTCCAATCATCTACAGGTCCTTATTCTCATTGTTTTATATAGCCTTGAAACCACCAGTGTTAGTCAACCATTTCGTGGAAAGCCCCTCAATTGGGGCCTGCCCTAAGTCTTCTCATAACTTGGAATTTAGTCTGTACATTCTGGCAGGAATACCAGAGTGCACCATACCTAGCGGGTAGAGGAGACACACAGCATGCTTCTGTCTTGTTACGGGAGGTTTTACCTTGGATTGCTTGGTTGAAGTGGTGTCTGCCTCATTTCTTCACCAAGGAGTTACTGTTTATTCCCTTTGTAAGTGTTGGGTATCCAGTGAGATGCTTTGTCCTACGAACTTTAGCATCCACTAATAGTTCTTCCTGCAAAATTGTTACAATCACGCACCACATAATGTCATTTTAGTCAACAGATTGTATATATGATGGTTCCATGATTATGATGAAGCTGAAAAATTCCTATTGCCTACTGATATCGTAGCTATCCTGATGTTGTAGCACAATGCATTCCTTATGTTTGTGGTGATGCTGGTGTAAACACACACCTACTGCGTTGCCTGTCATACTATCGAAACAGCATGTACAATTATGTACGGTACATAATACACAATGATGAGAATGACTATGTTACTGGTTTATGTATTTACTATACTATACTTTTTATCAGTATTTTAGAGCATACTCCTATAAAGCGCTGTAAAACAGTAGCTGTGCACACTGCCGGCACCCTCATCTCATACTTACTATGCCTCTTCATCGCATCGTTGTCTCTTGTGTGATTAAATCTCATGTTGTACAGTAACATGCTGTACAGGCTGGCAGCATACAGACTAGGTGCAATAGGCTGCACTATCCAGGTCTGCGTCAGTGCACTTTATGATGTTTGCACAACAAAATCACCTAGTGGTGTATTTCTCAGAATGTACCCGTATAATGTGTGGTGTTCACCAGAGAGTATTTTATTTCCACCCTACATTTATTAATCGATACTTTACTGAAGAAAAGCTATGTTCTTTCTCCCCTTTTTATTTATTTATATCGCTATGAACTAAACATGTGCTTTATTCTATGGGTATAAACATTTT
Source organism: Rousettus aegyptiacus (assembly GCF_014176215.1). Classification (NCBI taxonomy): domain Eukaryota; kingdom Metazoa; phylum Chordata; class Mammalia; order Chiroptera; family Pteropodidae; genus Rousettus; species Rousettus aegyptiacus. The sequence goes on along the minus strand of NW_023416310.1, from coordinate 111,363,389 downwards.
TTAGGATTTTGGATGGACTTTAAATTGCCTTTAGAATGGTTACACTCTTTGAGGTACTGCATTGTTCTGTCATCTTTCTATACCCCACCAACACTATTATGTATAACTAAATGCATCTGATGAGAAAACGATGTATAGTAATTGTTTTCCTTTGCATTTTATTGCCACTAGAGTGGAATCTCTATTTATCTTTACTACTCATTTGTTTTTCACCTTGGAATATGTTTTCTCAATTTCTTTGCATTTTAATTCTGATAATGTCAATTTAACTGTTTTATACAATCAAATATACTGATGTTTTTAAATTTGCATTTATATAAAGTTCTTTTCCATATAAAGAGAAGATATTCAACATGTTTCTTTGATTTTTGATAGGTCCAAACTTTTACATGTGTTTCTTTTATTCTTCTGGAATGTATTCCACTATGTTTTCCAATCTAAATTATTTCCTCTATTTCAATACTTTCCCCAAACTTCAGGAATTTATAAAGATAGAATTTAAATCAGCGGGGAAATATATATAACTTTTAATAAGTAATGCAAACCATCCACTTTGGGTAAAAGGATTCCTACTTCACACTATAAAAATTGATTCCACATGAGAATATGTATTGTGAAAATATTTTTATCAAGAAAATACAAACTACAAATCTAGCCTTCTGGATATATTCGAGGCAGATTATGCCTGGAATGTCTGACAGCACGGATTAAAGTGTAATAAATGTGATTAAGATATCCATCATATTGACATAATTTTTATATACTACTGCCTTTATCTTAGATTATAATCGACAGAACACAATGGTAGAACCTTTTTACTGTTCATGTAAAGTTTCTCTAAAGGATTTGATTACATTTGATTGTCCTCACTAGGACTCAGCTATAATCCGAAGCAAGATTTTTATTTGAAAAGGGGCTCATAAGGTGAAATAAATAACAGTACAAAATACAGTTTTACAAACATTGGTGGTTACTAATATAAATACCCGTCTGTATTTCATGTAGGTATAATAGAGGATAATAAACAGGTAACTGATATGGAGGTGGAGAGAAAATACACCACTCTTGTCATGGGTTCGGGTCTCTTTTTCCCAACAAAAATGAGACATAAGTCCTCCAATGGCTAAACATCTCATTCTCCGCCAGACACCAGGCTCCCGCTGCTCCCGCATCACCGGATGTGGTACTCTCGGAAGCACTTGGCATGCACGCCCTTCTGACACTTCTCGCAGTGGGTGTTGGTCTGGGAGTGGCAGAGGGCACAGCGGGTCCTCTTGTCCTGGTGCACAATCCAGTGCCCGATCATGTCGAAGCGGCTCTCGGTTTCCAGCCACCGGCCACGCCTTCCCTGAGACGACGTGTCGGCGTTGCTCTCCAGGTACACGCAGGCCACGTACCTGCGGAAGGCCAAGAGGTCCACCTGCGCGTCGCCGCAGCAGATCCGGTGCAGCTGCCACGCATTGTTGAGGGCAGCGTCCAGGACATAACCCATGAAGCTGGAGTACCACTTGGTGCCCCGGACCCGCACCCTGTACCTGGCCATGTTCTGATCCATGCGGCCCATGCCCCCCGCCTTCTCCTGGTACAGCTGCAAGAGGCACCGCAGGCGGACCTGGCCCCGCGCCCCAGCCGCACCTGCAGGACGACTGCTCAACCTCACCGGCTCTATGCCTGCGGCATTGGAGCAGATGGTGACCACATTGCTGTCACGCCAGCGGCACACAATTACCTCCTCGCACTCATCCACTTTGTAATCGAACGAACCCCTCCTCATTTTCTTCAGTTCTTTGGGATCTTTAAGGGGGCAGCGCTCTGTCCTATAGTCGCGCACAGTTCCTGTGGCCTTAACCCCCTTTCTCCTCAAAATGGACATCAGTTGGACACTTGTGAACACCTCGTCGATAAAGATGTGGTAGGGAAGCCGGCCGCGCTCCTGCAGCACATCTGTGAACCTCAACACCATGCTGGTGCCCAGGTCCAGGCCGCCACCCAGCCTGGTGAACAGCGTGCCCTGAGAGGGCTCGAACCACACCAGGTAGCCGCTGCTGGTCGTGCCACACCAGACCTGGCAGCCCAGCTGCCCTGACCGCCCCGAGGCCCGCCGAGACCTGCTCTGCCCGAAGTACTCACACGACGACTCACCAAAACTGTAGAACTCATCCAAGGGTGCATGCTGCTGGAAACTGCGGTTCATCCGCACGAGGGGAGGCCTTACCTTGGTGAACCTATCGCTGTGGTCCAGCTCGCTATTATCCACAAAATGCAGGTACGAGAAGATCAGTTCAAACCTGTCCCTCCTGATGGCATCTGCCACAAGATGGTGATGCGAATCGGGAGAAGTTTCCCAAAACATCCTTCTCCTGGGATAGGAAATGTACCCGCTCAGAATCAGAATGCCCAAAACACACTTCAGTTCCTGGGCCGTGAGACCCAGATGGACATTTTTCTGCCAAGCATAACGATTGGTTTCATTAACAATAAAATTAATCGTTCCTTCATCAAAAAACAACTCGAAGAGGCCTACAGGACTCAGCTCCTGGCTCCTGAGATGCTCCATATGCGGGTCTGATGCTGGCCAACTGCTGAAGTCCGGCCGGATGTCCCTCTTGGTCCAGACCCGCTTGGGCGTGGCTGCCTTTCACCTCTTCAAGGGCACCAGCAGCTGCGGGTCCTCCTCGTCCCAGCTGCCATCATCCTCGGGCAAAACAGAGGCATGTAGCACATGGCTGGGCAGTTGGGCACCTGGCTGGCCATCCTCATCCCCTGAGTCTTCATCAGTGAAGTCCCCCACGGCACTGTCGGGTGGGGCAATGCAGGAAGGAGAGCAGAGCTGAGGTGGCAGCAGGCCCCACGGGCTGCAGAGGCCCTTGGCGGCACTGAGTGTGTGTGACTGTCACAGGAAACCCGTAGGGGGGTGAGGGGACACAGGATGTTGGGGGTCAGACACGGCTCTCTGGCCGCGAAAATGGGCTGCATGGGGGCAGCGGGCTCACTGCTGTTTGAGCCCCTCTCCACGTGGAGAGCCCAGAAGGAGGCACGGGCTTCAGCACAGAGCCTGTTCGTAGACCTGCCCTCCATGTCTGGAGTGAGGTGCATTATACACTTATTGCAAGCTCATGTCTGTGCTGAGGCCAAGTCCCCATTCTGAGCACTCCAAGCTCTACGCAGGCCAGGAAGGGAGCTCCGCCTTCCAGGGGGAGGAAGGCTGAAGCCCTTACCACAGAGTGCACACTGAGATGGAGGTCAGGGCAGCAGCTGCCTTCCCTCGTCCTCCGGCTTAACCCAGCCAGGGCCCCTATGAGCCTCACCTTACCACCTGCTGCTTGCCCCCAGGCCCCAAACACCCTTGGCACATAACTGTTCTGCCCCATGGGTGGGAGAGCTTGTGGGGAGATGTGCCTTCTGTCTTCAACATAAACCATGTTTTTTCCATCAAGGGCAGACACAGCAGCTTCACAGCCACACCAGTGCCACATACTCCCTTGTCTACCTGTCTTTCCTCTAACCTTCTCCAACCCCTCCTCTTTCTTCCTCCTTTTCGCTTCCTAGACACCAAGGACTTAGTGAGACCAGCAGGATGAAGGGCTAAAATCATCATGGGCTTGGCCTTTCAAAAACAAAGGAGTGAAGCCTCCCATCAAACAGCACTCCTACCCTGAGGCTGAAGCCATGATGAACTACAAACACGTTTGTCTTGACGTGCATAATCGAAGAATCTGTAAGACAACAGAAGTCGATTTTTTAGAAATTGTACCTTAACTAGCAAGGCAATTAGACCTTCTCTACCACTTAAGGAAAAACATCTCGAGCTTAATGTTCACCACCAACCAGTGGAAATGGACCGAGTATATACAGGAAATGGTGTCTAGCCAATTCTCTAGTCAGAGGGAAACAGAATGAGCTCTGTTGCCTCACAACAGGATACACCTAGGGCAGGGTTTTCTACATTGGCATTGCTGGCATTTGGGGCCGGATGAGTCCTATTGTGGGAGGCATCCCATGTATTATGGGATGTTTAATAGTAGAAGCATCCCAGGGCTCTACCCACCAAATACCAGGAGAACATGCATCCCTCTAGTTGTGAAAACAAAAAATCCTCCAGGCTTCGCCAAGTGTCCCCGGGGGACAAACTGTGCCCTGGCTGACAACTGCTCCAGTCGGCACCACTACTGGAACCTACTTGAGGAGGAAAACATTGTCACCAATGCTGCCTGACATGGCAGCCATCAGCCACACATGGTTATTAAGCATGTGACAGACATGTGGCTAACGTGACTGAGAAACTGGATTTTTAACTTTATGTAATCTTAAGTTTAATTTAAATAGTCACACTTGGCTGCCTGGTGGCTACTATATTAGACAGTGAAGCCCTAGACGTATTAAGAACTAATTGTGAAAAGGCAAAACTGTTAAATGTTTAAAGTATACTAATGACCACAGAACAAGGAAGTCTTTCTTGTAGAAAACATAAAAACTTGAAGTTGGGTAAAATGCACTACATGGAACTTCCAGCAAATCCGTGGTAGGTGGTCTCTAAGATGCCCCCAAAGCCCCTCACCCCTGGTGTTCACACCTTGTGTGATCTTCTCCCCTGAGGAGGCTGGGCCTTGTGACTTCTCATAAACTCAATGTGGTAAAGGTGGTGAGCTGTTTCTTCTGGGGTCAGGCCACAAACAGATGGGCCCCACCTTGTGCTCACTCACTCTCCCATGCCCTGATTGACTGACTCCATGGGCACCCAGCTACAATTTTCTGAGCTTCCCATGGGAGTGGCCCTTGAGGCCAGGAACCAATGGAAGTCCATGGCCAGGTACCAGAGGGCACTGGGCCCTCAGTCCAACAACCACAATGACCGAACCCTGAGGGACACCCCCTCCCAATCACACCTTCAGAGGAGACCACAGCCCTTGCTGACAATTTGCAATCTCAAGAGATGATGAGCCACTGGAACTCAGCTAAGTCACGCCGGGATTACTAACTGGCAGAAACAAAGAGATAATGTTGTTTAAAGGTTCTAAATTGTGGGGTAATTTGTGATATAGCAAAAGGTAACTAATATTAACGTTTATACAACAAAGCACTGAAAACAACGAAGTTATAGCTGTCATGAGATATTCAAAATACTTATAACCAGGAAAAAGCTAGTGTTCAGAATTCCTACAAAGAATTCCTACAAAACAATGAGAAAAAGATAAACAACTCAAAAGGAACGTTAGTTCATCAGCAAGCATTTTCCCTCAGGAGCTCTCATCCTCCTGGTGCTGCTGAGCTTCCATTCTGAGGACAACATAAAATGTAGAGACTAGAGAAGACTGAAGCAGACCTACACAACGGGATAATAGGACAGGACTGCGTGAAGACCCTGCACAGAGCTGCACCAGGAAACAAGGACAAACGATAAATAGTCCCACTGTACAGAAGTGGCCAGCAAGCAAACACCACTGCATAAGAGTGGGGAGGGCAGGGATCGCCTAAGAGTTTTTAACCACGAATGTTTATGAGGCCGATTCACATTTCTTAGTGGTCCCAATAACCTCAAGTGAAAATTTAAATGGAAAGTGACCTTCACTGGTAGTGCCTCCCAGGGAATAGTGGAGACAAACAAAAATCTCTTGGGAGTAATATATCCCAAATAAGACTTTAAAAGACCTCCACTGAGAACAATTCCAAAGAGCATAAACTGACAATCAGAGAAAAAGGAAGGTTGCAAAATAAACAAGGGAACAAAAGCACCATGAATGAAGCCGGCAGAAACAACACACAGCAGAATCAGACCCACAGAAACTAGATACTATACATATCAGAAAAATATGAAATAAGTATGTTTAATAAGTTCCGAGAAACAGCATTAACAAGAAATTTAAAAAGAAATAAAAAGGTCAACAAGAGTTAAAAAAGAACCACACAAAATTTTGAAAAACAAAAAGTCCAGCAGCAAATTAAAAAAATAAAAATAAAAAAAACCCACAAAGGAAAGTAAACCTAAAGGACACCAGAAAGAAAGAAAAAAAAAAAAACCTAAAAAAATCAACGACAAAAAAAAAAACACTACCACAATACCAAATAAACAATACCAAACAAATAAGAAAGGAACCAAATAAAATTTAAAAGAATATATAGAAACAAAACTATGTAATAAAAAATCAAAAATTCAAAGAAACAAGAGGGACATCAGCAAAACAGGGAACTGGGAAACTCCATGCTTTCACCCATGCAGAAGTGTTGATGAAAACCACGAGAGGCTGTCTAAAACAACTCTGTAGGACCTCTGAAAGCAGATGAACATTTACAGCAACCAAACAAACCTTCAACTGATAAAAAAACCATCTTGGTCCTGTCTGGGCAGCGAAACTAATTCATAGCCCCTTCGGCTGTGGAAAACAGCCTTTAGGAAACCTACCCAATGCGTACAGTAAACCCCACAGCCCACCCTACCGCTGCACTTCCAGCGGCATTCAGCACAGAGCACAACTGTCTGCAGAGCAAAATCAGTGGCCCCATCTGGCCAAGTAATTCAGCGCACAGTCCTACCTGACTTGGGTCCCCAAACGACAAGCCAAGCTAGCCGTGGGGCCCATTCTGGTGCCTCACTCAAGCAGGAAAGCTAATTCACAGCCCTGCTTACTGCTGAGTACAGTACCCAGTGCCAAGCATCTAAGAAGCTGGACAGGAAAAACCAGGCAACCACGAAGCCCACCCTTCGGCCTCGCTTGAACAAGGAACCAAGCCAGCTGTCCTATCCAGCTATTCTCGGCCAGCACGACTGCTTATCACCTGACTTCAGAGTTCAGGCAGTGCACTCACCCAAAATCATACCCTGAGAGCAAGCCTCACCTGCCCAAGCACACTATCAACGAGCATATCTGAGACTCCAAGATGACCCAAACAAAAAGAACTGTCCCTGCCAAAGCAAACCAGTGAAGTCTGGAAGAAAAGACGGCTTATACAAATGCACAAATACCAATCTAAGAAAGTGAGTACTGTAAAGGATCAGGTAAACATGATGAAAGAAATTGAATTAAGCTACAATAACTGACCAGAAAGAAATAAAGATCTATGAAATGCCAATGAATTCAAAATAATCCTCTTTAAAAAGTTTAACAAACTACAAAAATACACAAATGGAAAAGAAAATTTTTTTTAAATGTGTAAACAAAACAAGACATTCAACACAGAAATACAAACCATCAAAAGAAAATTCCTAGAGCTGAAGAATATAACTGCACTGAAGAATTCAACAGGGACCTTCAACATCAGACTATCATGCAGAAGTCAATAAGCTTGAAGACAGGTAATCTGAAATTAGCCAGTTAGAAGAGAAACAGAGAAACAAAGAATGAAAAAGAGTAAGAAAGCCCACAAGATTTATAAGACACCATTAAGCATATATGTGTATGTATGCCTGTATGTATGTATGTAGGTATACACAAACATACATACACACACACACACACACACACACACACACATTATGGAAGTCACAGAAGAGGAGATAGCAAGGCTGAAAAGTTTATTTAAACTTAAAGAAATAATGGAAGTGACATCAGAAACATGGCAGAGTGAGAAATATCTCCAGATCTCTTCTCTTGAAACAACAACAAGCTGAAAATCTAAAACTCAACAAAAAACACCCAACCTGCACACCAGCACATCTGAGCATGGGATCTGCGCATAAGAGCTACCACAGGTCAGTACACCAGGAGTCTGGTGGTAGGCTGGGAGAAACAAAGAAGCTACCTCTCCCAGCTGGAGCTCCCAGCAGAAAGAAGGGGAGTGGAGAAGGTGTGGAGGGTTCCCTGAACGGCCCTGTCTGAGAAAGTTGTAAGCTCCACAGAGCAGCAGTACCCAGGGACCAGGGTAGAAGGCAGAGAAGTGGAGATGGCAGAGGAGTAACAATTGATTCTTACCAGCCGCAGCTGCAAAATGAGAGGCTGAGCCACAGCACCCACTCCCTCAACCCCATATACTCCAAGACTGAACATGGCGGAGTCCCAAAGGAATCTGAACAAATGATACCGAAACTCTTGCTGATACTGACAGAGACTGAGAATGAAGTGATTATGACTGAATATTTGTAAGAAGAAAAAAAAAAGGCGTTATTAGGACTTTACATAAAGCAGCGATCCAAGAGGCTTAGACGCCACCTACTGGAAACCAAAAGACAAAAGCCTTCTTAGCAACAGGCTAAAGAGAGACCTTTATATAAAAAATATTCTTTCTGGGGCGGGGGGGGGGACAAAAAAAGCAGAATACACTTCCATTAATCCCCACACAGAGAAATACTCCATTAAATACAATGAACGCCTAAGGTAACAAGGCGGCTCAGAAAGAAAGAGAAAAATCCCCAGAAAATAAGCTGAAAGACATAGAAATACGCAATTTAAATGACAGAGAATTCAGGATGGTACTTCTGAAAAAACTCAATGAGTTGAAAAGACAACTAGATCAGCAGAATCAGTTGTTTTTTAGCAAGAATACTGAAATCCTTAAAAAGAATAAAACATAACTTCTGGAGATGAAGAACACACTGAAAGAGACGAGGAATGAAATAACAAGCTTGGGAAACAGAGTCGACCAAATGGAGGAAAGGATCAGTGATACTGAAGAAGAAATCTAGAAGCAAATCAGAAGGAAGAGAGAAACCGAAGAATGAAAAGTAATGAAAGAGAAATACAAGAACTAGCTGATCATCAGGAAAGGAAACATAAGAATAATGGGCATTCTCGAAGGAGAGGAAAAGGAGCAGGGATTAGAAAGCATTTCAGACAAATAAGTTGACAAGAACTTATCAAACCTAAGGAATGAACTGGAGCTTGGAATTCAAGAAGTCAACAGAACACTCAATTATCTCATCCCAAAAAGGTCTTTTCCAAGACAGCTGTATTAAAATTATCAAAATAAATGACAAAGAAAGAATTCTCATGGCAGCCAGGGAAAAGGAGGCAGTAATCTATAAAGGAAAAACCATCAGATTATCTTTGGACTTCTCAATACAAACCTTATAAGCCAGAAAGGAGTGGAATCAAATATTCAAACTATTAAGTGAAAGAAACTACCAACCAAGAATAATGTATCCCGCTAAGCTTCTTTAGATATGAAGGAGAAATAAAGACCTGTCCAGACATACAAAAAATGAGGGAATTCTCCACTGAGAGGCCCACATTACAGGAAGTAGTGAAAGGGGTCAACTCACCTAAAACAAAATGACAGAAAAATACATAACTAGGAATAAGGCGACTGGCAGACAGATAGAAGTAGAGGAGTGCAACCCTTACTAAGAACAGGGCATTATAAATTTAAACAATAAAAAGAGATTTGCTATAGCAAGATAGTAATGAACATTCAGCATACATAGGGACAAACTGAGACAACAATGACAGAAAAGGGGAGGATTCAAAGATCTACATTCGGAAAGGGGGATGGAGATAAAGCATGCACAGGAAAAAAATGGATGACTGTATGTATGTATGTATGTGTGTGCGTATATATATGTTTGTGTACATACATACATATATATATAAAACACTATCCTTTACACATTTGTAAAGTTAACCACACGCCAAAGATTCAGAACTGAAGTATATAACATAGAACGAGAAGGACCAGAGGGAAAATCCACAAAACTCAACCAAAAACAAAGAAAACAAAATCACAAAAAATGAAAAACAAAAACGAAAACACAAGGACAAGGAAGCAATGGAAACACTGAGCTACCAGAAAGCAAAACATAAAATGGCTACAGGAAAACCTCATATTTCAATAATCACCCTAAATGAAAATGGAATGAACTCACCAATGAAAAGGTGCAGAGCTGCAGATAGAATCGAAAACAAAACCCAACCATATGCTGCCTCCAGGAGACACACTTCATTTCCAAAGACAAATATAGACTCAAAGTGAAAGGGTGGTAAATGATATTTCAAGCAAATGGCATTCAGAGAAAAATGGGAGCAGCAGTACTAATATCGAACGAAACAGACTTCAAAATAAAAAGGTAAAGAAAGAGACTGAGGGACACTTCATAATAATAAAAGGAGTCATACACCATGAAGACATAACACTTATTAATATCTATGCTCCCAATCAGGGAGCCCCAAAATACATAAAGCAATTTCTAACAATTAAAGGAATAAAACACCCAAGCACCATCATAGTAGGGGACCTAAATACCCCACTGTCAGATATGGACAGATCATCCAAACAGATCATCAATAAGGAAATAATATCTTTAAATGGCGCGTTAAGATAAACTGGATATAAATGACCAATACAGAGCCTTCCATCCCAAACAGCTGCTTCTATATTCTTCTCTAGTGCACATGCATCATTCTCAAGGACTGACCACATACTGGGACAACAAATATAAGACTCAACAAATGTAAGAGGGTTGAAATCATACCAACTATATTCTCAGATCATAATGCTTTGAAGCTAGATATCAACTGTAAAAAGAAAGCGGAAAGAATCACAAATACATGAAAATTAAACAACATGCTACTGAAGAATAACTGGGTCAGAGAAGAAATAAAAAGAGATCAAGAGATACATAGAAACAAATGATAATGATAGGATAATATATCAAAACTTTTGGGACACGGCAAAAGCAGTCATAAGAGGAAAGTTCATATCATTACAGGCCTAACTCAAAAAACAAGATAGATCTCAAATAAACAACCTAACTCTTCATCTTAAAAACTAGGAAAGGAAGAAAAGTGAAACCTAAAGTCAGCAGATGGAAAGAAACAATCATAATTAGAGCAGAATTAAATGAAATTGAAAACAAAATTTAAAGAAAAAAGAAATGCAACAAAGAGCTGGTTATTTGAGAAGGTTAATAAAATTGAAAACCTATGGCTAGACTCACGAAAGAAAAAAGAGAAAGGATACAAAGAAACAAAATGAAAGAGGGGGAATTACAATTGACACTCCATAAATACAAAGGATCATACAAGAAACTATGAAAAAGTATATAACACCAAATTTAACCATCTGGAAGAAAAGGTCGACCAGGACTTAGAAAAATATAACCTTCCTAGACTCCATCAAGAACTGAATCAGCAGTATGGAAACTGAAACAATCACCAAAAAGTAGAAGTCCAGGACCAGATGGCTTTACCAGGAAATTCTACAAAACAGTCAAAGAAGATTCAATACCCTTTATCCTCAAACTCTTCCCAAAAGTCAAAGAGTACGCAAAACTTCCTAACTCGTTTTATGAGGCCAATACAACCCGAGTACCAAAACCTGGTAAAAATAACACAAAAAATAAAATTACAGACTAGTATCTCTCGTGAACACAGATGCAAAAATCCTAAATAAGATACTAGCAAACTGAATACAACAACATATTAAAAAGATTATACACCAAGACCAAGCGGGCTTCATCCCAGGGGCACAGGGACGGTCCAACCTATGCAAATAATAATTGTAATACATCACATAAACAAGTTAAAAATAAAAATCATATGATCATATCAATAGATGCGGACAAAGCCTTCAAAAGGATATAGCATCCATTTATGATCAAAACGCTTAACAAATCAGTATAGAAAGAAAGTATCTTAACATAATAAAGGCCATATATGACAAACCCTCAGCCAACATTGTACTTAAAGGTGAAAAACTAAAAACCTTCCCTCTAAGATCAATAACAAGGCAAGGCTGTCCACTATCGCCACTGTTATTCAATATAACGTTGGAGGTCCTAGTGAGTGCAATCAGGCAAGAGAAAGATATAAAAGACATCTAAATAGAAAATGAAGAAGTCAAACTGTCACTATTTGAGGATGACATGATCTTCTATACAGAAAACCCTAAAGAGTCCACAAGAAAACTACTAGAATCAATAAGCAAATACAGCAAAGTTTCTTGATACAAAATCAATGTTCAAAAATCCATAGCATTCCTATACTCTTAACAATGAAGTGTCAGAAAAAGTGGGAAAAATAATTCCTTTCGCAATTGCAACAAAAAGAATAAAATACCTAGGAATAAATTTAACGAAACATGTGAAAGACTTATATAATGAAAACTACAAGACCCTGTTAAAAGAAATGGAAGAAGATACAAAGAAATGGAAAGATATTCCATGTTCTTGGATTGGAATAATCAATATACTTATATGACCATTTTACTTAAAACATTATACAGATTTAATGCAATCCCCATCAAAATCCCATCAGCATTTTTTAAAGAAACAGAACAAAAAATCATCAGATCTATATGGAAGCACAAAAAGACCCCAAATTACCAAAGCCATCCTGAGAAAAAAAGAATGAGGCTGGAGGTATCACTCTGTCCGACTTCAAATTACACTACAAAGTGATGATAATCAAAATGGCATGGTATTGGCAGAAAAACAGACACAAGGACCAGTGGAACAGATTTGAGAGTCTAGAAGTAAACCCATGTTTACATAGAGAAATAATTTTCGACAAAAAGCCAAAAACATACAGTGGAGAAAGCAAAGCCTCTTCAACAAATGGTGCTGGGAAAACTGGAAAGCCACCTGCAAGAGAATGAAACTAGACTGTTGTCCTTCACCGCACACTAAAATTAACTCAAAATGGATTAAGGACCTGAGTATAAGACCTGAAACAATAAAATGCATAGAAGAAAACATAGGAACTAAACTCAAGTATCTTGGTCTTAAAGAGGATTTTATGAATTTGCCCTCAAAAGCAAGAGGAGTAAAAGCAAAAATAAATGAATGGGACTATATCAAACTAAAAAGCTTCTGCACAGCAAAAGAAATCATCGATAAGGTAACGAGACAATCATTCGAATGGGAAAATATATGTACAAGCAACGCCTCCAATAAGGGCCTAATATCCAAAATATACGAAGAACTCATACAACTCAATAACAACAACAAAAAAAACAACAAACAATCCAATCAAAAAATGGGCAGAGGACCTGACCAGACACTTCTCCCAGGAACACATACAAATGGCCAACAAACATATGAAAAGATGCTCAACATCACTAGCTATTAGGGAAATGCAAATCAAAACCACAATGAGATACCACTTCACACCTGTTAGAATGGCTATCATCAACAAGACAAGTAGTAACAAGTACTGGAGAGGATATGGAGAAAAAGGAACCCTTATAACACTGCTGGTGGGAATGTAAACTGGTGCAGCCGCTATGGAAAACAGTATGGAAATTTCCTCAAAAAACTAAGAATAGAATTATTACATGACCCAGTATTCTCTCTTCTGGGTATTTACCCCAAAACTTTGAAAACACTTATCCATTAAGATATATGCACCCCAATGTTCTCAGCAGCATTACTCAGGGTGTCCAAGAAACAACTGAAGTGTCCTTCAATAGATGACTGGATAAAAAAGATGTGATACATACGATGGAATATTACTCAGCCATAAGAACAGATGAAATACTGTCATTTGTGACAACATGGATGGGTCTTGAGATTTTCATGCTAAGCGAAATAAGTCAGACAGAAAAAGTTGAAAACCATGTGCTATCATTCATGTGGGATATAAAACTGAAAGCCAACAAACAAACATGACAAACAAACAGAGACTCATGGACACACAACAGCTTAGTGGTTATCAGAGGGGAGGGGTCAGGGAGATAAGGGTGAAAGGGGTCAAATATTTGGTGGCAGAAGGAAATCTAACTCTGGTGGTAAACACGCAATGCACTATATATATATGACTTACTGTTGAATGATACACTTGAAACTCATTTGACTTTGTTAATCAGTGTCACCCCAATGATTTTTAATTTAAAAAAAAAAAACCTAAGCAAAATACTAACAAATTGAATAAAACAATGAACATTCAAGAGATTATACATTATGATCACGAGGGGTTCATTCCAGGGGCACAAGGTTGGTTTAACATTCACAGATAGATTGTGATATACCACACAAGCAAAATAAAGGATACAAATCACATTAATAGATGCAGAAAAAGTATTTCACCAGATACAGCATCCATTTATGATTAAAACACGTAATAAAATAGTATGAAAGTAAAGTATCTCAATATAATAAAGGCCATGTATGACAAACCCACCCACAGCTAACATCTTGATGAAAACCTGAAAGCCTTCCCTCCAAGATCAGGAACAAGTTAAGGATGACTGCTCTCACCACTCTTATTCAATATAGTGCTGGAAGTCCTAGCTAGAGCAATCAAGCAAGAGAAAGAAATAAAAGGCATCCAAATTGAAAAGGAGGAAGTAAAACTGTCACTGTTTGTGGATGATGTGATTTCATATATAAAAACCCTAAAGACTCCACAAAAAAATATATATTAGAAATAATGAGTAAAGTTTCAGGATACAAATCACTATGCAAAAATCTGGTGCATTTCTATACACTAACAACAAACCTTCAGGGGAAAATGAAAAAATACTTATGATTGCAACAAAAGGAATAAAATACCTAGGAATAAACTTAACAAAGGAGATGAAAGACCTGTACACTGAACCTACTGGACACTGTTGAAAGAAACTGAAGACACAAAGAAATGGAAAGATATTCCATGTTCATTGAAGTAGTAGATGAAATGAAGACTGTTAAAATGTTCATATTACCTAAAGAAATTGACAGATGCAATGCAATCCCTATCAAAATGCCAATGGCATTTTTCACAAAAAGAACAAAAAAACCTAAAATTTCTGTAGATCCATAAAAGAACCCAGTCATAGCATTCCTGCGTAAAAAAGCACGAGGCCAGAGGTATCACCCTCCTCAACTCCAAACTATACTACAAGGCTACAGTAATCTAAACGGTATGCTATTGACAGAAACTAACAGACACAGAAACCAATAGAACAGAATTGGGAGCTCAGAAATAAACATATATATATATATATATATATATATATATATATATATATATATATATGAATAACACTAATTTAAAACAAAGGAGGCAAGAACATAGAATAGAGAAAGGAAACTCTCGATAAATGGATTTGGGGAAACTAGACAGCCATATACAAAAGAATGAAACTAGACTACTATCTTACACCATACATAAAAATTAAGTCAAAGTGCATTAAAGACTTGAATGTAAGACCTGAAACCACAAAATGCAAAGAAGAAAACACAGGAGCATGGACATCAGTCTTAGTGAAGTTTTTGTACACTTGATTCCACCAGCAAAACAATCAAAAACAAAAATATATGGGAGTACATTAAACAAAAAAGCTTCTGCAAAGGATACCATCAATAAACAAAAAGCAACCAATCAAATGGGAGAAGATATTTATAAACAGTATTTCTAACCAAGGATTAATATCCAAAATAAAGAACTCATGCAACTCAACAATAGAAAAAAAAATCCAATTAAAAAATGGGCAGAGGATAGGAACAGAGACTTTTCCAAGACACACAGATGGCCAAAAGGCACATGAAAAGATGTTCAACATCACTAATTATTAGGGAAATGCACATTAAAACCACAATGAGATCACCTCACACCTGTAAGATCATCATCATCAATAAATCAACAAACAGCAAGTGGGCAAGGATGTGGAGAAAAGGGAAACTTCTTGCCCTGCTGGTGGGATTGCGAATTAGTGCAGCCACTATGGAAACAGTCTGGAGGGTCCTCAAAAAATTAAAAATAGAACTACTTTATGATCCAGCAATTCCACTTCTGAGTATTTATCTAAAGAAATTCAAAACACTAATTCAAAAAGATCTACAAACCCCTATGTTCTCTGCAATAGCCAAGATATGGAGGCAACTACCATCCATAGGCAACTGGATAAAGAACATGTGGTACATATATACAACAAGAATGTTATTCAGCCATCAAAAAAAAGAAATAAAATCTTACCATCTGCAACAACATAGATAGACCTAGAAGGTACTGTGCTGAATGAAGTCAGTCAAGCGAAAAAGGAAAAAAACTTTATGATTTAACTCGAGGGTGGAATTTTTTTTTAAAGTAACGAATGAACAAACAAAACAGAAATTCATATAATACAGACAACAGACTGGTGATTTCCAGAGAGGAAGGGAGTGGGGGGAGGGCAAAATGGGTCAATTCTGTTATGGTAATGAGGTTATGCTGAGGAGTACTTAGGCATAAAATTGAGTGCAGCTTTTCTTAAAATATAGAGGGGCATAGATATTCCACGTGTTATTAAAAGATTATGTTGCAGGAAGCGACACCTAATGGAGGAATTTGGATGCTCAGACAACTTTGTTAGAGGAAGGAGAATTTATTGGCCAGCGGAGTCCATGGGGTTAACAACTCTATGCACAAACTTGCTTTGGTTAGATTTATTAGTTTATATACCTCTGCACTGTCCATGTAAGGGATGCGTAATTCCCTTGTCTGAGGTTTCCCGTCTGCCTTATGACTCAGGATGGGGAGGAGGACCTTCGGGTGGAGGGCTACAAGGGGGGAGGAATTTTCAGACCACTGGTCTTACAAGTCTTTTGTCTTATGACCTTGGCGTTATCAGCACTGTTATAGGATTCTTGAACAGAGAGACGGGACATTGAGGTTATAAGTAGGAAGTAACACTTATTAATGCCAGCACCTGCTCAGCAGATTCCCATCCAAAGGCTGAGCCCCAATTGTAACATAAGAAGCAGTTTTATACAATCTTGTTATTTCTACGCAGCTACAGAGATAAGGAAGGACATTAGTTGGTTAGCAAGCCATGAATCAACAGATGCGAGCTGGACAGTCCTTGAGATGGGGGAGATAGCTATGGAGGAAAACACGTTAGCTGGAGACTCCTGGAGTGGGGAGAGGGCAGTTAGGAATGAACTTTAACTAGTTGAGTTGATCATTTCTGTAACCTCTTCCCTTTGCATTTTTTAAGATGCCTACTTTCCTCTATTAGACATGTTCTTGTTTTAGACAAGTGTACGGTGATGGATGTAAACTAGACTTCTGGTGGTGAGCACCCTATGGTATATATAGATAAGAAATTATAATGTGGTACACATGAAACTTAAGTAATGTTATCAACCAATGTTACTTAAATTAAAAAAACAAGCAAACAAACAAACAAAAAACAAACAAACAAAAAAACAACTCCATTTAGCACAGCATTGAAACGAATACAATATTTAGGAATAATCCCGATGAAGAAAATGAAGGAGCAGTACACTGAAAACTACAAAACATTAATGAAAACAATTTTATAAAAACAAAAATTAGAAACACATGTTGTGTTCATGGACTGTAAAACGTAATATTCCTAATATGTTCATATGACCTGAAGTGATCTACAGATTCAATGCAGTGTCTGTCAAAAGCCAATGGCATTTTTCAGAGAAATGGAAAAATCCATCCTAAAATTCACATGGAATATCAAGGGACTCCGAATAGCCAAAACAATTTTCTAAAAGAACAAAGTTGGAGGACTCACACTACCTCATTTCAACACATATTACAAAGCTACAGAAACCAAAACAGTGTAGTGCTAGTGTAAGGATGCACACACAGACCAGCGCGTCAGAACAGCCAGGAATAAACATTCATGCACACAACCAGGTCATCCTCAAAGGCATGCTGAGACTGCCAATACAGCAAGGACAGTCTCTTCAACAAATGGTGTTGGAAAAATTTGATATCCATATGCAGAAGAATAAAGTTGGGCCCTTACTCCTTAGTTTACACCATATACAAAAGTTCATTTAAAATATATCAAAGACCTACATGCAAGCATTAAAATTATAAAACTCTTCAAAGAAAACACAGGGCAAAAGACTCATAACATTGGATGTGACAATGATTTCTTGACTACGATACCAAAAGCAAAGAAAACAAAAGCAAATATAGACAAACGGGACTACAACAAACTTAAAAGTGCATCAAGGACACATTCAACAGAAGAAGAGACAATTCACAGAATGGGAGAAAATATGTGCAATTCACACATCTGATAAAGAGTTAATACCTAGAAAATGAAGAACTCCTACAACTGAACTGCAAAAAAGAAAAAAGTAACCCAATTAAAAAATGGACAAATAATCTGAATAGACATTTCTCCAAAGAAGACATACAGATGACCGATAAGCATATGTAATGATGCCGAACATTGTTAGAGAGATGCAAATCCCTACCACAATGAGACAGTGCCTCACACCCATTACAGTGATCACCATGAAAAACACAGAAGATAAGAAACAGACAGCATGTGGAGGAACTAGGACGCTTTGCACTGTTTATGGGAATGTAAAATGGTGCAACTACTATGTACAACGGTATTTGATGGTTTCTCAAAAAATTAAAAACAGAAGTACCATATGTTCAGCAATCCCACCCTGGTCATATAACCACAAGAGAAAAAAAAAAGCAGCAACATCCACAATGGCCGAGCAGCAGGGAGCAACTCAAGTGTCCACCGCAGGTGAGTGGGTGAAGAGAACACAGTGCATAGCTACAATGGACTAGTATGCTGCCTCGAAAGGGAAGGAAATCTTTTCATGTGCCACAACACAGGTGACCTTGAGGACATCATGCTAAATGAAACAAAACAACCACAAAAAGACAAATACCGTATGATTCCACTTCTATGAAACATGTATGGTACTTAAATTCACAGAAACGGAAAGCAAAATGGTGGTCACCAGGGTTGGGTCGAGGGGGAGACAGGGAGTCGCTGTTTAACAGGTGTAGAGGTTCAGTTTTCCAAGATGGAAAATTTCTGGAGACTGGTTGTATGACAACGTGAGTATACCTAACACTCCTTACAAGTGGTTAAAGATGGTAAATTGTGCTGCGGTTTTCTTTCCCATTAATGATAACGTAAAATAAAAAACAGAAGCATTATCAGAGAACAAGAAAGTCACTTCAAGAGAAAAAGAGTTTTGACTTACCAGAAATACGTAAAAAGTTTAAACTTTATGCATCTAACTTCAAAATAGAGTTTAAAAAAAATAGCAGAATTACAGAAATTGACAAATCTCTCATCATAGTAAGAAATTCCAACACATGAGTTTCAGTGATTAATGTTCGGCTGAAAAAGTTACAAAACATGCTTGCTCTACCCTGAACAGAGTGGGGGTCCATTAGCAAGATGGTGGATAGGAGGGCACCAACCTGCAAATCTCCACACAGTGACCTGGCAGCCAGCCATGGGCAAAAGCACCTTTGTGGGAGCTTTGGGAGGGAGCTTTGGGATCCGGGGTGGGGGTGGGGGGCGTTGGGGAGGGTCCTGTATATTGTAGGCTCTACCCGCCAGAGATAGTAGCACCCCACCTCCCAGTATGACAACCAAGCATCTGCCTCCCTTCCCACCACACCCTGCTCAAGGACCAGCAGCCCCAGAGGCATCGGCATACCTGTGCACCAGGACACTCGGAGCAGGACGCTCAACAGCACTACCTCTTCAGTGGCAAAAACTGGACAGCCCAAGTGGCCACCAGCAAAAGGGACACGGGGAACACAACAGAAAAGGTGGAGAACATCAGCTGCACACACCACTGAAGGGTCCTCAACAGAACACGGAGCAATGCACCAGGAAACCTGCCACATAAGTACACTTTACAGGGACCAAGAGGTAAACAAAACTAAAGGGAAACTATACAGAATCTGGAGACGCACACTTACACATGGTGAAACTGTAAAGAAACACAAGGACGAGGAGGAACTTCAGGACAGTGGTTACCTCTGAAGAGAAACGGTGCAATCAGGGTAGACACAAAGGGGAACTCCAAGGTTTTGATAAGGATTTATTCCTTAAACTGAGTGTGATATTCAAAATTGTTTCATTATTCTTTAAACTGTTCCTGTGCATTTTATATATACTGAATGTGTCGCACACTCACAGATACACATATACATGCAAAGGCACAGGAGACAGCTGAGTCCCTCAATGCCTCTGGTGTAGACCACTGTCTGCGGTGATGGGCGAGTAGGAGGCAGAAGGCACTCATCTGAGATGTCCAGAACACAGCTATCCTGCCCAGCTACCACAAGAAAATTAAAACACCGTCATCTCCCCAGTGTCCTGAAGACTCTGTTATGAAATCCCGATGAAATTCTTCACCAGAATTTCCTAACGCCCAGCCAGCATGCGTCCCAGCTGGTCTGCATGGTGTCCTGACCACCAACCTCTTCCTCTGGCTCCATGATACTGTGTGTCACTCCAACTACAGCTTGTGATAAGAGCTCATCACCCGGCCAGACCACAGGCTCCAGCATCTGGAAAATGGAAGTCAGGTGTGTGAGCACAGTCTCTGAGGGGTGCCCCCCGTCTTCTGACCCTGCTGGCGCTTGGGCTGACTGTGCAGGTGCCAGGGGTCTGAACAGGAGAAACACCTTGCCCCTTCAGCTCTACAGAGCTCAGTGACAAGCTGGGTGACCATAGGTGGTCACCTGCTTTTCCCCTAGAATGGGATTTTTGCCATGTCCCACAGAGTGGTTGTGATGAGTCACCGGATGTGAAACACACACAACAGGCCTGCTCTACACATGTCACTTATCATTTCAGATCCACAACCCCCCACCCACCCACCCACAATTCTCAGAATTAAAAATTGCCGTGAAAACTGAACATTTTTTCAAAACTTGACAACAAACTCTTTGGCAGAAAAATCTGACATGGTGTGAGGTTTTTTATAATCTTTATTTCCTTTACTTATTATAAATACTGCATTTTGCTGCAGAAATACCTTTGATTAAGGGATGCTTCATACGACTTTGACGAAATTCAAACATCCTGACTTTTTCCCTGTGTCTGGACAGGTTTGGGTCAGGAAATGTGACCTGTGTGACCATTTCACAGTCACTCTGACCCTCGGCAGCTCATCAGATGCATCATCGTTCCCTCTGTTGTGCTCTAGTCTACCCTTCGTCCACTCGCCAACATTCAATGACGGCTTGCAGCCAGCCATGCTGACACCAGCCCACTCTCACGGCCTGCAGAGAGCCACCCCTGGTCACAATCCACAGGCCCCGAATAAGGTTGACACCACTCACAGCCTAGTCCCGACCCTTCCCCTCAACCAGCACCTGTCTCAGTTCAGACCACCCCTTGACCTGCACTGTCCTTCTCCAGCTCAAGGCTTCCCCATCACAGCATTCACCTGGATCACTGCTCCTGGCCCCACCACATGTCCTGATGGTGGGACGGGTGCAGAATGGGTGCACTTCATACCTTCAGAAGCCAGCAGGACTCCTGGCGTGCACCAGGCACTCAACAGTACTCACTGACCTGAATAACTCATGCTGCTGAGCAAAAGTGCCACCTCAGGGCACCTTCCCCATCATCCTGCAGCAAGCCCTGCATGTCCACCCTCCCTGTGTGGCTTTCAGTCAGCTGCTTAGAATGGAACTAGAAACATATGATGTATGCTGGCTCTAACCAACACCTTCCTAAAGATTCTCTTAAACCTTGGTATAAGATGTGTCAAGGAAGAGTCACTCAAGACAGTGGACTCAGCCAGGACAGAGGGGGTAGCTAGGCAGGAAGGTGACAGAAGCCACTTTTCCCTTTCAGAGGTCCCCAGGCTTTGCCCCTGAGGCCCTCCATTCCTTTGTGTGTGGCTACTCCATCCTTCTTGTCCTGCCTGATGGAACCAACAGAGGAACGGGACAAGAATAAGCAGTGCTTTAACGGGCCATGCCAGCTCCCAATGGCAATGATGTCCAGCGAGAGGCTACGAGGCAGCCACAGTAAGTACCCCATCACTTCTTAATTCACTTGGCCAACATTGGAAGTGTCTACTAGGTACCAAGGATGTTTGTATAAAATTGCCGCTATACCAGGGCTACCAAGGAGGGCAGTGGAGCTGAACCCAGTAAGGGAGGTCACAGAGCACATCCCTAAGTAAAGGATGACCAGACAGAGAACTACAAGAAGAGCAGGAACTCTGAGTAGGCAGAGGAGAGTTCCCTGCAGAGGGAACAACAAAGGGGGAAAGCAAAGCCAGTCGGGCTGGAGCAGGTCACCTGGGAAACAGTGGACACAGGAGAAGACTGCACCTGCTGCACACGGCCTTGCCTTTATCATAGAGTAAAGGTAAATCAAAAAAGATGGCAGGCAGAGCACCACAATCAGGTTTGCATTTCAAAAGCTTATTCTGACTGTGATGTCAACAGCTGAGTGAAGACCTCAACCAAGGGAGGTACAGGGAGACAGACAGGAAGGCAAGGTGATGGGAGAGATGAAGAAAAGCAGGGGAAGGGCTGATGGGGAGCCCACTTGAGGTCCTGGCTGCATGACTGGGTCTGGGTGCCACTCAGAGAGGCTGAGAGACCAAAAGGGGACCAGGTGTGGGTGAGCTCCATTTGAGTTTTACCCAAATTGAGAGGGAAATGCTTCTGAGATGACCTGGAAAGTCAGCAGGTAGGCCACAGGCTCCATAGGTCTGGGATAGAGAAATGGCCTGGGCTAGAGTCATATGAGTGTGTTTTCTGAGAATCTGTGGAATGCCCAAAGCCACGGGATCCTTGAGGCCACAAGAGATTACCCAGGGAGGAGGCCCACAAGGAAAGAGATGGCCCAGACGGGCGTTCAGAAAGATGAGGGCCAAAGGTGGGCCTACGCAAGCACACCTGGAGAGGCTGGGCAGCATGGTGGGTCACCACACAAAGGGAGGGGCAACCACCTATACAACACTGCCAGAGGCCCAGCTGCATGTTCTTCACTGGCCCTGGCACCCAGGAAAAAAAGGCTCTTTCTTAGAGGCCTGGTGCCCAGTGACTCTGAAAAATCTTGGGGAATGGGGCCGCCACTGTTTAAAATGTAAACTGATCCAATGAGATACGACAACTAAATACTGATTTGGATCCTATACCACAAAAAGGGTGGAGGGAAGAAGAGCAGACGACTCTGAGACTTGACGTGACTGTCCTAGCTGTGCCGACTCTCCTGTTAAATAAGGTGGAACCTACGTGAACGGAATGTGGGAATTCTTTGTACTGGTTTTGTAACTTTCATAAAATTATTTCGAAATGAATTTTCTTAACACAGCTTATAAATGTAAATGACCCCTGGGCCAGGTGCAAAATGGTCTGAAATGGCCTTTGTGAGACATGGGCCCCTCTCTTATCCTCCCCATCTCACAGCCAACAAAGAGACCAAAAACACCCCCCGCAAACCCGGGGACCTCGGACGCAGGCAAAACCGGCACAAACGCAGAAACATCCGGCGCGCAGCGCGCCCGGGCCAGAGACGCCCGTTCCCTGAGGAGGCGCCCGGCCCCGCCCGGCCCCGCCCGGCCCCGCCCGGCCCCGCCTCCTCACCCACAGCCGGAGCGCCCCCGTGCTGACCCTCGGAGCTCGGCGCCGGGAGACCCATTGTTCCTGTCCGAGTCCTATCCGCCCGCCGCTTGCACGTGGCAATGAGGGCCAACGCCGGGGCCTGCCGCCCCCTCACCCAAGCCGGGGCCCAGTCGGCAGCGCGAGCACGGCTACGCCTACCTGCGCTGGCCCGACGCGAGCCTCTGCGGCTGAGCCGCACACCACCGCCAGCATTGAGGCTGGCACACCACGTCTGCAGCAGCGTGGGGCGTCGCGGCCGCGCAACGTCTGGCACGTGAGCGTTAGCTGCGCCTGTGCCGCGCCCCCGACTCGAGCGATCATCGAGAGGCCCAGGCCTCCGCGACGCCTAGAGGGACCCCAAAAGTGCCGCCGATGCCTGGCCTGGACCACGAATCTAACCCCTTCGCTACAGTTGCCTCCGCCACCCTGCTCCCTTGTTTGCTAGTTACACACCGTCCTCGCTCCTGCTCTTGAGGGCACGAAGGCTTATTTCTTTCCAGGATGGTGGTTCTCCCACGTGGTCCCAGGCCCATGGTAGCTTCATGTTGGGACCCTGATAGAAGAGCAGATGCGGGAGCCTGCGCAGATCTACCAATTCACTTGCTGAGGGTGGGCAGTGATGCAAACCCTGGTCCCAGAACCACTGCCCTGTGACAGGTTTTTCAGCCTCCTCACACTGGATGTGTGGCCTGCATAAATCTTTTTGTGGGCGCCTGTCCTGTGCTTTGTAAGGAAAGTCACCAGATTGGACACAGGGCGCCCAATTGAATTTGCATTTCATATGAATAACTCTGTTAATCTGATTCAAATTTAACTGGGAGTCCTGTACTTCATTTGGCCACCGTTCTTACTCCGTGTATTTTATTTGTCAAAGCTGGCACCCCTGATTGTGTTGCAGAAAAGTTGCAAAAATCAGACCAGCGAGAAACCAAGCAGCACTCAGAGTTGGAGAACTCAGGTTTATTAGGCCAGCAGTCCCAGAAGAGCTAGCCCTCTTAAGATCTGAGCTGGGAGCTCAATTGCAACATCGCTTATGTAGAATTATTTGGCATGAGCTGATTGGTTAATTTGTCCTCAGATGGTTATAAAGCACTGGAGTTGCTATGGGTGGCAGGCAGTTACAAAGAGCTACAAAGTGTGGGAGTTGCTAGGGGGTACAGGCAGTTACATTTGTTGCTTAGAACAAGCAAAATGGAAGATGAGTCTTTAGTTAATTTTGAATAAGGCCTATGCAGCAAGCATATCTGCAGAAGCAGAACAAAGAACTATGATTAGCCTTTTGAGTGAAAATTCCTCTTCAATTGTAGGGTATTGTGCATCTCTGTCCTCTACCACTAGGTGCCAGTAGCTCACCACAGCCCTGCCCCTCCAGTTACAACTGAAAATGTCTCCAATGTCCCCTCCTTTACTCTAGTCTACCCCCATCCTCTCCAAACATGTGTGTGTCTATAAACACACACACACACACGCACACGGAGTCTTTATGGTACTTACATTCCAGTGATAAAAACGGACGACAAACAAACTAGTAAAATACATAGTTTGTCCAAATGGGCAGTGCTATGGAGAAAAATGAAGCAGGGAAGGAGGATAGTGAATCCAGGTTTAAACAGTGTGGTAAGGGAGATCCTCACTGAGAAGACTATATTTTAGGAAAAGCCAAAAGATCTCAAGAGCAAACCATGCAGAATCCAAGGAGAAGATACTTGAGTCAGGGAGAAAGCCATGTTTAAAGGCTCTGAGGTAAGAGCAAGCTTAGCAGGTTTGAGGAGCAACATGGCTGGAGCTGAGTGGACAAGGACAGTCAAGGAGGTGATGTCACAGAAGTTCACTCGCGGCTCTAGCAGAGGGGGAATGCAGTTGATGTGATCTTGACAAGTACCTCTGTGGCGAAGCAGAAACAAGGAGCTGGGCAGGAGGTACAATCCTAGTTCAGACCAGACATGAGGAACACGCCCTCGGACCAGGTTTCTCATGGTAGAGGGAGAGAGGCAGGAGGGTTCTGACTATAATTTGAAGGTAGAGATGACAGAATTTGCTCATAAGTTGGATGGAGGACATGGGAGAAAGAAGTCTGGAAAGACTCGAGGGTTTGGCTTCATGAGTAGAAGAACGGCACTTCCACCAGCTGTGAAAGGAGAGGTAGTTTGGTGAGAGGGCAGGATTTTGGGGTTGCATGTGTTAGCTATGTCCTGGAATCTTCATTCTTTTGGGACCTTTCTTAGCAAGTTAGTGAAGGCAGCTGACTGACTTGTCTTATCTAGGTAGAGACATACAGATATGGCACATACCCAGCCTTAGTCCTAATTAATAAGTGGATTCTAACCTAAGCCATTTTCTCCCACATAAGTGCTCAGTAGGAAACCTGTAATCTTGCTTGGATGAAAGCATTGTTCCCCTCAGGAATTAAGGTTCCTTGCTCCCATGTGGGTGATGGGAATGTTCACAACCTCTAGCTAATACGTTATGCGTAACCTGGGGAGGGGTTACACTGAACCCTCCCCCCATCTCCGCACTTCTGTCCTCAGATAGTAGAAAGGGCGTGTGGAGGGACTGCATCTGGGTGGATGATGCCCACACGTATAATGCTGGTCCTATAAGAGTATAGTGGAGCTGAAAAGTGCCGATCACCTAGTGACATCAGAGCTATCATGACATCACAACTCACTACTCCCATGTGTTGTGGTGATGCTGGTGTAAGCATACCTACTGTGCTGCCAGTCATATGAAAGTATAGCACGTACAATTATGTACAGCATGTACTACGTGAAAATTATAATAAACAGCTGTTAATGGTTTATGTGTTCACTATACTTTTTATCATTAAGTGTATTCTTATAAAAAAACAAGTTTGTTCTAGAACATTATGTCATGTACAGCCTCATTTTCTCCTGCATTTCATTTAATCTTGTGTTGTTTTGTACAGTAACATGCTGTCCAAGGTTGTATCCCGGGAGCAGTAGGCTGTACCATAAAGCCTCAGTGTGTAGTAGTGGGCCAGGTCTGTGTCCGTGCACCCTGTAATGCTTGTGCAATGACAAAACCACCCAATGACACATTTCTCTGAACATACCCTGTCGTTAAGCAGCACATCACTATTTATGTGCAGGAGACTGTGGCTCTTCATTTGGAAATGCGCTCAGGTGGTGGATGGAAGAATCTGAGAAAAAATCAGCATACCAACCAGGTGCCCACTGTAGGCTATTAAGGACTATAGATATATGGGGAAGTGGGGTCGAGGTTAAAGGGAGAAATGAGTACAGACCAAAAATAGAGGGAAAATAAGATAGTCATGGAAAGATGGATGGAAGTTAGAGAAGAGAAAGAAGAGAAGGATGATGGAGAGGTGGGTATCGGGGTCTTTCAGGTGAGCCTATCTGATTTCTCCTCTACTGGCTTATCTCCTTAGAGTATATTGAAGGATGTATATAAAGAAACAGTTGCTTTGCTGATGGTATTTGAGGTCTTAACTATCCTCAAATGGTGAAGACCCTCAGAAGATATATCCACCCAGAACCTCAGAATATGTCCTTACTTGGAATAAGATTCTTTTGCAGATGTAATAAAAGTAAGGGAGTTGAGACGAGACCATCCTGACTGCAGCTGTGGATGAAAGACCAATCCCAATCTCACACGAATGTGAGGCTGGCCCGGAATCCAAGAGCAGATGTCCATAACACTCCTAGGCTTCTGGTTCATCATGCCCATCTCTGCCTCTGCCTACATAGCTTTTCCCTAAGTCTTCTTTATCTTCTCCTTTTCTGTCTCTTATAGAAACATCCTTTACCCTGCCTTTGAGTTTTAAGCTGTTGCTCCTTAGATTCTGGCCAAAAAAAAAGGCTAATTTATTTGTTCTTAAGTTGAGGCCTTAGCATATTGGAGTCTTAGTTGTCATGTATTCAGAAATATTAAAGTCACCTTTTGTAGCTTATTTTTATTTCAGCTAAAGCTTTTTACAGCTTTGCTTAAATTTTTTACTTTATTTCTTGTTTCTCTTAAGCATACTTTATGCCAAATTGTATTGAGTTAATCATGTGACACAGTGACTGACAAGAAACTCACCACCCCTCACATGTCCTGCTTTGTATAGGACAAACCTTCATTTATTGCTTAATTTGTATGACTGCTGTGTCCTATGGAGACAGATTGAGCCAGGAGTAATGAGCCACCTGAATAATGAGCCCCCTAAATAGTGAGCTTGTTGCCTGTCCCCTCAGATATTTAATATCCAGAAAGCATACTCACTGTAATGTGGATACCGGCATATGTAATTTTATCAAAAATTAATAAAAAGATCAGCATAGGACATGGTTCCATAGTGTAATGGTTAGCAAGTCTGCTTTACATGCTGAAGGTCTTTGGTTCACACCCCAGTGGAGCCATGGTCCATGGTCTATAGCCATGTCACCCTGAATAAGCCTGATGTTCAATCTCAGGAGCTAAGCAGGATTGGGCCTAGTTAGTACTTGGATGGGAGACCACTTAGGAAGACCAGGTGCTGTAGTAAAAATAATTTTAAAAAAAAAAAAAAAAGATCAGCACCAAGGCTACACCTTTATAAGGTTTTTAAGAACCTGTCTAGACATTTTCAGTGTCTTGCTTTGAATTAAGTAAATTAATAATAAAAAAAGTCAAAACTTTAGAAAAAAATTTAAATTTTAGGTGAAAAGGAGGGGGAAAATCCAGCTGATCAAACCAGAATCATTTCTAAAAATGCAAATTTTGAAATTCTCTTTAATTGAGAAATAGGCTAAATAAGTTTTTTTTTTAATTTTTGAGAAAAAAACTATTAAAATTAAGTTTATTATCTTGTGAGTAAATGTCATGTATGTCTTATGATAACTTGTTTATAAATACTATCTTGCTTTAGGGAGCTGATAAATTGTTTTAAAAGATGTAGTTATAGGTACTTGAGTGGGGAAAGTGACTTTGGGAATTAAATTTATAGCTTTATTTATTTATGTCATTATTTAGTTTATTTCGTGTGTATATGTAAGGTGAAATTTTACAAATAAAAATTCTCTTGTCCATCAAGCATTGACTAAATAGCACTTTATGTTTGAC
The DNA here is from genome assembly GCF_014176215.1 of Rousettus aegyptiacus. Taxonomy (NCBI): domain Eukaryota; kingdom Metazoa; phylum Chordata; class Mammalia; order Chiroptera; family Pteropodidae; genus Rousettus; species Rousettus aegyptiacus. The sequence continues at coordinate 111,335,109 of NW_023416310.1, read as the reverse complement.
AATGTTGGTAAATAATATTCAATTAAGTTTCAGCTGCCACAGCTGTGAGCAGAACTACAGCCCCCACCCAGCAATGGAGCCGGCCACAGGCATGACACAATAATACGTGGGAACAAGGGCTTATGAGTCAGCTACTCATCAAAGTGTCTTATTTAGGGGAATGTGTGGAGATTTTAGGCAAAATGGCTCTGAAGAAAGACTTAGATGCTAAGTATAGTGTCAGGCTAGCACCTCCCACTGGGGATGGGCCCCAGGCCAGAGGAGGAGCATTAACCAAGAGGTTGCTGGCTTCTTGAAACTTGCTTGTTAAGCAATGCTACTGGAGATGACACACATGCTGATGAGAGTTGAATCAATTGGATGCACTGCATACGATTAAGGATTTAATGTCCTGTATAAAGTCAAGAACTGCTATAGGTAAAGAATATCCATGGGGACAATAAATATATGCACAGTTACATATAATATGGATGATGTAATATCAAGAACGCAATGTTTACATGCTTATCAAGAATACATGCTACATTAATGTAGCCCATGACATTCATGTATGACGACATATGGCATATACTATGCAAAATTAAACATACAGAGTATTGGTATGGATATAAAGGGGGAAAGTCACTGCAACGCGGCACACAAAAGAATAATTCTTTTTCATGTCTTTGGTATGGACAGAACACATGAGAAGAGTTGCAATAGAAGAGTTTCTTTGATGTTTTTTGTACATATCCTTATATTTAAAAGGTATTAATTATCTAAAATTCAAATTTAATTGGGAGCCTTACAACCCACAGTACATCAAGCCATTACCTCTAGGTAAAGACATGAAGGAGATGAGGTCCCAGCTACTGTGCCAACTGTAGACGAGGAGGGGCACAGCAGCTGCAGGGAGACCACACAAGCTGCAAGGTTAGTTATCATGGAGATATCCAGAGAGGAGATGAGGGTGGGTAAGACGGGGCTGGGAGCAGCGGAGGTGCTACAAGTGGTTGGTTGTATTTTGAAGGTAGAGCTGATGGACTTTGCTGAGGTGAATGCAAGAGTGGAGTCCAGGATGATGCCTCAGGTTTGTCATGAACCACTGGAAGTATGGAGGTGCCATTAGTCAAGACCAGGAGGACAGCTGTGGAAGAACAGGTTCGAGCTGGGGTGGGCAGAGACTACGAGTTCAGTTTGAATGCTTCTGTGTGAGGTGCTTACTGGATACGCCAGTAGACCCAGTTTGAGGTCCGCGCAGAGGTCCTAGCTAGAGAAATGAATTGGCCGGAGAATATAAATGGTACTTAAAGCTGTGAACCTGGGTGAGAGCTTTAGCTGTGAGGGAGAGTGAATGGGCTACAGGGCAGGAACTGAGCTCCTTCCAGGCCCACCATTCCACCAGGGAGGCAGAGCTAGGCAAGCTTAGGTACTTAAATGGCCTTGATGCGCACCATGCAGGCCAGGTCTCCTCTGCCAAGCTGAGGAGGACTTGGCCTGGGAGCCCAGGCTGTTCGGACAAATTCCAGGGAAGATGTAGAGTTATCACTCAACCCAAGTACAGTGACATAATAACTAAGTCATTCAAATCACCTATCCTTCATAGAACAGGGGTCCTGAGCTTGGGCCTCCCAATGTGAGCCAGGGTGCCTCAGCTCCCGAATCCCTGAGGTGGACCATTTCCCTGCAATTTAACTCCCTCTCCCCTGACAAATATCAGAACAGCACTTTTCCAATTACATGAGGATTCTGATGAATGAGGTTCTGAAAAAGCAAGGCTTGACTTTGCCTCTTCCAGCCCACCAGGGCTGGCCGGCCTTTCCCACCCTCATTCCTGCACTCTTGCCTCTCCATCTGCCGCTTCCTCAGGTCAGGTCCTCAATCACAACTTCCTCAAAGGCAGTCTTGCCTAACTTCACTCACCTAAGCTGCAGAGCCCTCACTGTTCACATCTGCCCCATCACCCCAATGTGTCCAGCAGGGCTAGCAGTGGTCCTCCACATGTGCATGAACCATTCCCCAGCCAAGAGTAGGCCTAGCACCAAGTGGGCAGGGCCAGTCCCCACGAAGTCAGAGCAGAGCCAGAAGGCCACAGTCACACTCCTCTGGCTTCTCTCTGTCTGTCATGTTTTCAAACATCAGCCTGCTGCTGGACATCCCCAAGACCCCCCTCAGTTTCCATAGATGGACTCACAGAACTGAGAAAAGTCATTATACTCACAGTTATAGTTTGTACAGTGAAAGGATGCAGATTAAAATCAGCAAGGGTGAAGCATGTAAAGTCCAGGAAAGGCTATGGGCAGGCTTCCCTTGTTCTTCCCCAGTGGGTTGTTTGGACAGGAAGTACTTATTTTCCCCAGCAATGAAGTCTGACAATATATACAGAGCACTGTCCACCACGGAAGCTCACCAGAGCTTTGGTCAAGGTTTTCACTGGGAGTCAGTCACTTAGATATGATTGACTACCTGGCCTCCAGCCCTTCCAAAGGTCAAGCTGATAAAAGCTGATAAGGCCTGAGGTCCCCACCATAAGTCCCATTTTTGTCATAGATTATTTGAGGTGGCCAATGTCCCAGGTAAACAAAGACAAACATCAGGCAGCATATTCCAGGGGCTTATAAATTGCCACCAGGAGCCAGGCAAGGCTTTCTGGGTATTCCACATGGCTGAGTTAACTCTTCACTGAAAAGACCTCATGAAGGGCTTAGGAGCTCTCGTGTTGTTGCTCATTGCCCAGAAAAGTGCAAATTAGCTATAAAGATTTGGGTTATAGAGGTTGGACTTTTCTCCAAATCACTTTTCAAAATCTTAGACCATTCTCTTGTGATTCTCCGTCAAAGTACATATTTCTTACTAAGCAAAAGAGATGACAAAATGAATCGAGAATCTTCAAATTTTACATGTGGAAACTCAAAAAGTGTAAGCCATATTCCACACTCATAATTACAGATTTTCTCAGAAATGGCTGCAGCACAGCCTGTCCACAGTGTCCTCACCCTTGGGTCCCATGCTATCTGATCCCAGGGTTGACACATAAAGAAGAGGATAGTGCGGCATCTCTCAGGCTAGTGGGTTGGAGGCAAACTTTTCCTACCCTTTAGAGAATGATTAATGTAGTTAGCAAAGTCCAGCATTTATAAAAATGAAACTTCAGAGCACCACAACTGTTAGAGATAGTTTCTATACAATTTTTTTTTCAGTTATATGACTATGGAAGTATGTGTATAACTATGTGTGACTGTGTGTGGGCATGAGTGTATATGGGTTGTGTGTGTGTGAGTGTGGGGTGTGTTTGTGGTGTCTGGTCTATATATGTGAATGTGTTTGTGGTATATGTGGTGTGTGGTATGCAGCATACATATGTGGTGCATGTGTATGGTGTGAAGTGAAAGGTCAAACTCAAGGACCAGGAGGCTTGGAGTTAAAAGCTGGCCCTGTCCCTTATTGCTTTGTGACCTTGGGCAAATATCTTGATCTCATTGGATCTCAATTTCTTTATTTAAGAATTAGGAATATAATAATAGTGCTTACTTCTTAAGACTGGTGTAAGCACTGGATGCAAAAATATTAAATGTAAAATATTTAGTACCATGCATGACTAAGTAAGTAACATTAATTTTGTTACTTTCATCCTTGTTTTTGTTGTTGTTATTATAGATCATGGTCTAACAACACTTAGGACAGATTGAGAAAGCCCAGCCAGCACTACCCATCAAGCCAGCCATGTTCTTTAGCCCCTGAAGAAGGGCTGGGTCTTTCCTGAAGCCTATTCCAACAGAGGGAAGACCCCTGAGGGTACAAGTCTCCCTGCTGACAGTGGGTGGATAGACTTACTTCCCAAAGCAATGGCTGGCCACTGGCCCAGGCTCAAACATTCTGCTTGTTATGGTATGTTTTTTCCCCATTGTCTTCAAAACCTGCCTTTTTCTAATCAAGGTTAACATTATCACTAACAGGACAGATTGACACTGCATCACCAGTTCAACAGATGTGGTCCCTGACACCTCTCTTTTCATCGGACTCAAGTGTGGAAAGGTCGGGACGGGGAGAGTAGCCAACCAGTAAGCTTGTCTTCGTCGAGCCCCCACTCCCTGGGAGCCCCATACATCACCACCCAGGACGGCGAGGTTGCCTTCTCTAGCCCAGGCCTGATGCTCTGAAGGGGTGTCTCAGCACCGAAACTGGGTTTGGAGACACAAATGGCGCAGGTCTGATAAGGCTACATTCCTATTCTATCACTGCTGCAGCAAACTGGACCCAGTTAAGGAAAAAAAAAAAAAAACACTTTTGTCTTACTGCTCTGCATGCCAGCAGCCTGACACGGGTCTTACCCACCTAAAGTCAAGGTGTTGGCAGATCCGTGTTCCTTGGGGGGCCATGGCAGGCGATGTGTCCCTGCTTTTTCCAGCCTCTGTCTGAAGGCTTCTTCCCTGGCTAGTGGCCCCTCCTCCATTTCTAAAGACCGACGTTGAGCTGAGCGCCTTCCTGTCACATCACTTAAGCGGCTCTCTGCCTCTGTATCCCATGTGAGCACCCTGTGGCTACATTTGGTCCACCCAGATGTCCCAGGATCATCACCGTCCTGCAAGGGCTGAGTAGCTACCTTATTCCACACGCAGACCCAGGTCTCGCTCACTGTGTTACCTGACGTGGTCACCGATCTAGACATGAGGATGTGCACAACTTCTGGGCCACTATATGCCCATCACAGATACCTGAGAGTAAGCACAGGTGGCCTGGGCCCCTCTGAATTTCCACCCATGGATAGGAGCTGACTATCCCACTGAACACATTTTCAACAGGCTGTAGGAAACATATAAAGTCGTGTTGAACTTTTTCAGAAATGATGATTATTATACTACTTCCAAAAGCAAAAAAAGGAAAAAGATAATCTCCAGTTTGGGGGAGTTTGCATCGACTGCGGGCAAAGCTTCAGTAAATTCAATGAGTCATCAGTAAATAATGCATGACTGAGGCACATGATTAAATGTTAAATTGTGAGGTAGAGGCTGTAGCCTACAAATATGAATTCAGGAGAGAGGGTAGATAAGTCAGCCCATGACATTGGAGAAGATGGCTTAATAAATTTTAATAGAGTAATTTTTCCAATTATAAATATACCTGTTCATTATAATATATAAATATATATAAACGTATGTATATATTATGTGTACAAAAAGCTGTGAAGGGTACGGTGCGCGTCATCCACCCCCCAGCAGGTGGCGCCCCCGCCAGGACTCCCGGGAAACCCCGCCAACATCTGATAGAACCAGTTTTCCTGTATGTTAACACACACCACATGCTTATTTTAAACAAAAAATGTATTCGTATTACCACATTCTAATGGCTGTTTTAAAATTTTTGTTTTTTCACTTTCTATATATCATTGACTTATCTCCATGTCAATAAATCAAGTTCTGTCGTTATTAGTGACGATTGAGAAGTGTCCCATTATTTTAATTTACAATGATTTATCTAACAGATCTAAATGGATAAATCACATTTAGATTTTTTGCCATGCTTCTCTTATAAATATGATGCTTTCGTGAATCACCTTTACACATCTTTGCAAAACTCGAATTATTAATTCCCCAAGATAAATTCCTAGAAGCGTTATTGTTGGATTTTACACAGATGTTACACATATATCGCTATATTGCCCTCTGGAAAAGTTATGTCAATTTTTTTAAATCTTTGCAAATCCCATACTTTAAAAATGGTTGTCATTTTAATTTGTATTTTTTGTGTTTCTTGCCTATCTTATTTATTTTATAAATTTGAAGTTCATTTTTTAAATTAATTTGTAAGCACACGTATGGTAAGAAAGTTATTCCTTTGTTGTGAATTGCACATTTCTTCCTGTTTCCATTTTTGTCTTTTATTTTGTTTGTGCTGGGTTTTGTACACAGATTTTCTATTTTTATGTAGTCAAATATATATAGAGAGAGAGAAGGAGAGGGAGAGGGTGGTTTCTTTAATATGTGCATGTGTATATATATATATATTTCTTTAATGAATGGTTAATATTATGTTTGGAAAAACCTTCTCCCTTTCAGGATTAAAAAACAATTTACCTATATATGTATTTAGCACTTTTACAGGTTCCTTCTTTTTTCTCTTTTTTTGCATTTAAAATCACAGTCTAGAGGATTTGGGAAATTTGGTTTTTACTCTACTCAAGTCTTCTCATAGAAAGAGCTGGAGTGACAAGATAGTAAAATCTTATCAACGATATTTATAACAAAATTAATTGACAAAAAATACCAGTGGGTCAGGAGAAATTACCAAGTTACATCACAGGTGTGGCCCTGGGGGTCTGTGCAGAGGAAGCGAAGGGCTATCTGACAATGTGAAAACAGAAGAACCACGTAGTTGCCAATAGTCACAGGAATTTTCGTGGGCCGATCTGAGAATAGCAGACAAAACTGGAAGGGGTTTTGCCCAACCCAATGGCAACTGTGCTCTGGAAGAGCAGCACAGAGCAGAAAATGTCAGAGAGCTACCACCTTCTGGAAAGCTTCACAGAAACAGCAGGAGAGGGAGCAGAAGTTAGAACAGCTATCCTGAACCATGTCTCCTTCTAACCCACGGGAAAACACAGCGTTATAAGAGAAAAGAGAATAGGGGTGAAAAAAAATCCCTGCAAACAATGGACATGTGTCAGAAAGGTGTACCATAAGGCCAATCACTGTGATTTTGAAAAGACCTAAAATACATTAAGAAAATAACATAAAAACAAAAATAAACAGAAATCAAAAATAGAAAAAGACAGAAGCAAGCCTTCTATTCAGGAAAGAATTAGAATAACAGAAAAATTTACACACAATTGAAGACTAAATGAGAAAAAAATACAAGAATAAATAACTACACTTTAACATACCTTAATAGAAAGAAGAGATAAAAAGAAAGACAATTTTTTTAATCAAAAAATGAAGAAAAAGATGAAAAGTATTCAAAAGAAAGTAAAAAACATTTAACACATATAAGGAAAATCCACAATGTGGATAACAGGAGCACATGATGAAGAAAAATAAAGCAAAGTAAGATAAATTCTAAAAACTTTAATTTTAAAAATTTTCAAAAAAGAAAACAAAAAGATTTGAACCTGCATTTGAAAGAGTATGTTATATACTGAAGTACGGATTCAGCCTAGAAAAAGTAACACCAAGGCACACACTAAATTGTTGTACTTGAAAGAAAAAGGAAGAAAGCATTTGGGCAAGTAGGAAAAAAAGCAAGAGGCTTGTAGGGAAAGACATTAGATTGCCAAGACTTTGCACAGCAACACTTCTACCAAAAGACGCTGAGTAACAACATTAAGATACCAGAGGAAAAATAGTGTGGGTCAATGATTTAATGACCAGCAAAACAGACATGTTGTGACAAAGGGAATAGACAAATTGATATCATGCAAGAGCTGAAGATGGACAGTACAGAACAAGCCCAGGCAGAGCCAGGCTCAGAGCCAAGAAGGACAAGGGACAGTGCCCCAGCCACCTCTACCAGCACCACATCACCATGTGGGGAACTACCCTGGCCCTAGACATGCAGGTGGGGTGACAGGGCGGCAGGGACAGACCTCTAAGAGGAGGAGAGCAGCCCGGAGATATGCAGGGTAAAGTAGAATCTGGATCTGAGCCACAAGTGTCCCCATTCCTGGACCCTCCGCGGTGCCCCCACTCCCTTGGAGGCTCCGAAAGGCTGTGGTCATGCTTGAATTTCCCTCCACATGCAGCTCTTGGGAGCAGAAAGACCAGGTGAAGAGGTGGAGAGCCATGCCTGGGGCCACCTAGGGTCACCCAGCAACCCTGGCAGGATTGCACAGGAGGCGGGGAGAGGGAGGCCGTGAAAGGCAGAAACCTGGGAATGTGCCCCACTTCCCAACCCCAGGACACCGATCCTATGGGCATTGATCAGCATGCTCTCGCGCATGCACCCGCACATCCAGAGAGGTACCTCTCCAGAACCTGGTGAGGGGAGGACCAGCCTGTATGGCTCACTTGGGTTACAGCCCTGACTGATGTCCACCTCCTTGCCCACACACCGCAGGGCCCGTCAGTGGAGACCTGGAAAGCAGGGGCAGCAAGGCCGGGAAGTCCAAGGATATGTGGGCAGGAGGAGCACAGCAGGCACAACCCGTCCAGGACTCTCCCAGGTGCTCAGACCGGGCTCAAGGCTGGTCTGTGGACGGGCTGCGCCCCCAGGCAGGCTCTTAGTCATACAGTCTCTTATCTTCTAACATAGTACAGCCTTTTAGCATGAACCTGGCAGATTCTGTAAGTGACCTGTCTGTCCCCTAACCAGTCTGCCACTCTGAAGGACATGTGTTTGCTTCCCCCTGGCCCAAAACCAGGTCCTCTTCCACCCTAACAGGACCATTCTGGTATTCTTCCCTGGGGCTGCCTTCTTGGTGAGCAACGAGCCAGGGTGCCAGTGAGAGGGGATGGTCCGGTGCGGGGGGTGGGAGCATGTCCCCCACCTGTGTGACCAAAGGAGGGAATTCCCTCCTTGCCTCTTGTTTTCTCATCTTCTTATAAGGGTTAGATGGTCCTGCGGTGGCGCAAGGATAGCCTGTCTCCCTTTTTCCAGGAGCTGATGCAAACAGGAGGGCATGGGGGAGGGGGAGCAGGTAGCACTGTGTGACCCATGGGCCAGTTAGCCCCATGGGGGTCTGGAATTGTACAAAGTCAGAGTATGAACTGTGTTCCACCCCTCCTCCTGGGTGCCTGTTCTCACTCTCTTCCCTCTGTCCCGCAATCCCTACCTCCTCACGGGCCCTCATGCAGTTTTGAGGTTCTGCACTATGCTTACTGGGCAGAGACAGAGGCAGGCCTGGTGTAGCTAGTGCCCCTGTCCAGTCCCCAACCCAGTGAGGGCTGGGAGGGGCAGCAAGACCCACATAGCCCACCTCCCATGGCCATTTGACTCTGACACCTGTGCCAAGAGGAGGGCACCCCTCCGTGGCTCTGGGCTTCAAGAAGCAGATAGTGAGGTGCTGTGCCAAGAGCAGCTGACATAGCAATATATTTACTCCCTCTCCCCAAGCTCCACTTTCCACCCATTGAACCCTGCCCTACTCACTAGCCCAAACTGCATTCAGCTCCATGCTTCCCAAGCACATACCCCACGAAAACCAAAACTTTGCCACCAGCAAAGCATGAGACAAAGGAGGGTAACGGTCCCTAGAATGAGAGAGCTGCAAGGGAGTACAGCAGCCTGAGCCCCAGAAGGGAGCTGTGCATGAGAACGAAAGTGTCCTGGGAAGCCAGAAGGGCAGGAATCATGGGACTCACGCCTGAGTCAAACTCTAAGTGGGGAAATCTACCCGAAATTCCTGTACTGCAGGAGCAGCTAAGAAGGGGCTCTGTGGGAGGAGCCAAGTCTAAGACGACAGAAGGGGGCAGTAGGAATAGAGAAGCAAGTGTCATCCTGCCCCGGGCATTCGTGGGTGCAGCACTGTTTGGTACTGGGGCACTATAAGCGCTCCACTAGGCATCCCAGTGGAGGAAGCAAATGCCCAATGTGATGCAGTTCACAGTTTGCAGAGCAGATGGAGGCAGAACCATGTGAAAATAGAGCTTTAGCAGAGATAAGGACAAAATATGTGGGGTGAAATCACGAGTGCCACAACCTGACTTACCTTGGCAGAAGTCAAGGGAAGAAAGAGGGTATGATTAGGCCGGGGACCACGGTGGGGAGGTGGAGATGGCACCTGGGCCAGGTGAGTGAGGGAGCCTCCAGGCAAAAGGAGTGGGGCTGGTGTGAGAGTCCCTGGTGAGGAAGAACTAAAAGGGCTGGAAACCTTGGATGTGGACACTCAAGGGAAGGAGGACTGGCCAAGAAAACTGGCGAGGCCCAGGTAGGGCAACAAGAAGGAGCAAGTGTGGCAGCAGGTGGAGCAGAAGGCGGCACTGCATCTGCCTGCTCACCCCCCTAGATCAGGGTGCAAGCTAGGAGGCTTAGTGGCAGGAGAGAATACATGTCCTGACTCTGCTCACATCTCAGACAGACCTCAAGGCTCAGTGGGACTAGCCTGTTGGGGCGAGCTCTCCTCTGGGTTCCCAAGAACCATGTCTGTGAGGACCCACAAGGTGCCTGCCAGACCAGAGCTCTGGGCCGGGCCTCCCCAACTAGGCCCACAATGACCCTGCTTTCCAGTAAATAATGGAGACATATCATCTGATACGTGTATTTTGGAGGGGACAAAGGGACAAAATGTTTTGAACTTGAAGATTTAGAATGTGTGGTTCTCATCTCTACTCCTCACTCAATTATGCATCCATCTATTACATAATCACTGAGTGTCCATGGTGGAGCCGCACCTGTGCCAGGCATGAGCCAAACCAAGGTGCACAGGTACACCCCAGTCCCAATGGCAGGCAGGCACCCCACCCTACAGACAGGATATAGGGGCTCTTCAAGGCAGTGGCTCGGGAGGGTAATGGGTGGATGGGTGGCACAAGGCTGGGGGTGGGTGTCACTTTGCTTTGCAAATAGTGAGTTCCTGTGTGACACTAGGGCCGCCTCGGGTTCCCAAATTCTGCTTTCTCCTGTGTGTCTCAAAGTGCTGCACTGGTTGTTGTGAAGGCTCTTGCAGCTCAGAGGCACTTTGTTGTACCCTCATCTCCAGCTGGGGCACCCTCTGCCCCAAGAGTGGACTCTCTAGGGCTGGGCAGCAGATGTCCTTCACTCCATGCACTTGTATTTCCTGGAAGGCCCAGCTCTGCATTTTCTGGTTTTCTTAAAGGCTGAGGAAGGGGCTAGAATGCTCACAATTTCAAATAGTTTTCCAGCAATACAGCTCTGAGGTTAAATTCGAACATCACAAGGGGTTTATGACTTGTGACGTCAGGATGCGGCAGGTCGCACTTTCATGCTTTACAGAAAGGGAGAGAGAATAAGCCCCATTCCCATCAGAAAGAAGAGGTGGGTGAATTCAGAGGGTAGAGGAAGGCTGACTTTGAAGTGTGTGTGCCTGCTGTAAAGGGCTTAGAGAGCCAGACAAACAGATTTCACAGGGAGGCAGGAGAAGCATGGGAGGCTCTCGGGAGAGTAGCCAAAGACAGGGCAAAGGAGGATTCAAGAACCAGGAGAAACTGTCTAGGCTGGGCACTGCCCCCAAACCTGAAACGTGCATGACATGCAGAGGCTTCGAGAGGCTCCCACAGAAGGCCCTGCACCTATTCCTGCATCCTTTCTTACCTCTGCCCACCCATGCATTTTTTTGTCCACCTATCTTTCCATCCCTCCACTAATGTACCTGCTATGAGCCAGGCTCTGTGCAGAGAGATTGACTTCTGGTCCAAAATAGAGAAGATGGGAGATTGAGCAACTGTCTCATGTCTTCCTCTGTAAGAACAGAAGGGGCCATGGCAAACCATTCCTGGTGCTGAGTGGGCCAGAGGGCAGGCGAGACTGGAGACATAAAGTGATTCCTCCCTCTGTTTTCTTTTTCTGAATGCCACAATACCACCTCAGTCATAAACTAAGGGTGGCTCAAATTAAACATAAATCTTGAGATTGGAATAACGAGTATATTCATGTATTGCCTGTATGGATGTATATAAAAAGTAAGTGCACCATTTTTAAACATGTGGGGGAGGGGGGGTACTGACCCAAGAGCATGGGGCCACAGGCAGTCCTCTCTCTCATCTGCTGGGAAAATGCAAAAGAAAATGCAGTGACAGACTCCACACTACCCAAGCAATCCATAGATTTAATGTAATTCCTATCAAAATACCAAGCATTTGTCACAAAACCAGAATAAATAATCCTAAAATTTATATAGAACTGTAAAAGACCCCAAATAGCCACGGCAATCGCAAGAAAGGAGAACAAAGTTGGAGGCATCACACTACCTGATATCGAACTATACTATAAGGCTATAATAAGCAAAACAGCATGGTACTGCCATAAAAACAGGAACATAGATCAAGGGAATAGAAATAAATCCATGCCTATATGGCCGTTTAATCTACGACAAAGGAGACAAGAAGATACAATGGGGTGAAGACAGTCTCTTCAAGTCTCTTCAATAAATGGTATTGGGAAAACTGGACAGATATATGCAAAAAAAAGAAAAAGAAAAAGAAAAGAAAAGAAACTGGAATACCTTCTTGCACCATATACAAAAATAAACCCCAAATGGATCAAAGACTTAAATGTAAGTCTCAAACCATAAAACTCCTAGAAGAGGGTTGGCTCCATAGTATAGTGGTTAGCATGTCTGCTTTGCATGCAGAAGGGTTTGCGCCCCAGGTGGCGCCATGGACCAGGCCCCGGGTGTGCCCAGCCCCGGGTGTGCCAGGCCCCAGGTGCATGCAGTGAGCATGTGGGAGGGGACACCCTGTCTTCAGAGATCCAGTTCTTAAGGGGAAACCACAACATCCATGCATCAGGGGTGGACTTGGGGTTGGCGGCAAAAGGAATGAAAGAGGGAAGGGGAGGAACTCCTAGAAGAAAACATAGGCAGTAAACTCTCTGACATTGCTCTTAGTAATATTTTTTTCTGATAGATCTCCTTGGGCAAGGAAAACAAACAAACACAAAATAAACAAATAGGACTACATCAAAATGAAAAGGTTCTGCTTAGCAAAGGAAACCATCAACAAAATGAAAAGACAGCCAACTGAATGGGAGATAATATTTACCAATGATACATCTTATAAGGGGTTAATATCCAAAATTTATAAAGAACTCATACAACTCAACACCGAGAAAATAATCAAATTTAAATGAGCAGAGGACTTGAATAGGCATTTCTCCAAAGAGTACATATAGATGGCCAATAAATATATGAAAAGATGCTCGAGGTCACTAATCATCAGGGAAATACAAATTAAAACCACAACAAGATATCACCTCACACCTGTCAGAATGGCTATCATCAATAAATCAACAAACAACAACTATTGGTGAGGATGTGGAGAAAAGGGAACCCTCATGCACTGTTGGTGGGATTACAAATTGATACAGCCACTATGGAAAACAGTTGGGAGGTGCTTCCAAAAATTAAAAATAGACCTATCTTATGACCTAGCAATTCTATTTCTGGGTATTTATCCAAAGCAATTCAAAACACAGTTCAAAAAGATATATGTACCCTATGTTCATTGTGGCACTATTCACAATAGCCAAGATAGGGAAGCAACCAAAGTGCCCTAAGAAAAGTTAGGTCTTCTCACTGCAACACACATTCCTTCAAGCCTAAGGGGCAAATGGGACACTCGTGTGGTGGGCAGGCCACCCACTCGTCCCCTTTGGGAGAAAGAAGTCCGGTGGGTCCACAGGCATCTTGCTTCCTGGCTGGGATCAGGGTCCCTCACAGGGAGCAAGTGCAGGAGAGCGGGAGGTCTTATCGCAGGTTTAGTGGAGCAACCGCTCCGCCAAGCAAGCTGGGGGACCAGCTAGCCCGCTTGGTCCCCAGTCATTTGCCTTACTGTGGTCCCCAAAGCCATGTGTCCGGGCTGGCCGGCCTAACCCTCCACCGCGCTGAGCCCACACATCCAAACCTTTAACACCCGCTGGCCTGCGCTCTGAGGACCCAAACAGAGGACAGGGTGCAGCTGGCCCAGGACAGGCTGGGGGGATGGGCTAGAGGAACAGGTGCTGGTGACTGGGGCGGGCATGACAGGCTCACCATGTAAAATGTGAGCACTTTTTCAAATAAAGTGTATTATTCTTCTACTAATAGAATTTATATACATGGTAGAAAAATCAGCATGTATATGAAATCACGACAAAGAAAAAATTTTAATTTCATAATCCTATCACTTACAAAAAGTCACAGGTACATTTGTGTGTTTGTCCTTCCAGTTTTTTCCCCTTTTGTTCATATATATATATATATATATATATATATATATATATTTAGATCCCTTCCAATTCCTTTTGAAGATGAGGAAGGATTTCAAAGTAAGACCTAAGGGTTAGATACAATTTCATTTTCTTTCTTCTTCATCCTTTGATTGACAGGTTTTACAGATGAGAAAAGGAAGGCTTAAGGAGGATAAACGACTTGCCTCTAGCTAGAAATGCATAGCCAGCTCTTGAACTCAGCTCCATCTGACCACCACCCTAGCCATCACTCCCTGCACCGTGCTGCACCCCAGGTTGGGTTACAGCAAAGCCCACTGCTAGGGCACAGTAAAACAACATCCAATTCTTTGTCAAAGGCCTGGGTACCCTGGGAAGTCAGGTTATAACCAATAGGGAAGCAGAATGTATCCTAACGCAGGCCTGTCCTGAAGGTCTGGAGAAGGTGCCCAGGGAGAAATGAATACATTGAAAAATAACAAATTAGTCACATATTTCTCCCCCTACTGAAAAACACCAGTAGGATCACACATTGAAATAATTCTTTTAGTCGAATAAATACCTGTTGAGCAACCACTGTGTGCAGGCCTTGCTAGGTGCTGAGGACCCAACAGTGAATTAGAGACCCAAGTCCCAAGTTCAAGGAGCAGCGGGGTGATGGACAAAATAAAATTGATGTCTTTCAAAAAGTAAACAAATAAAAATAAGTAACTTTTTAAAAGCAGCTATAAAAGATATTTGGGGAACAACTGGGGCAAATGTGAATGTGGACTGGCTATTAACATGATGACATGTTAATGCTGATTTTCTTAGTTGTGACGTGGAGTAGGGTAATGATGTCGGCAGCTTTCAAATGGGTGGGAGGCTGGGGAGGCTCTGTCTGCGTGTGTGTCTGTCTCTGTCAGTATATCACCTATCTATCAATCATCTGCCTATCTATCTGCCTGTCTGTCTATCTATCTATCTATCTATCTATCTATCTATCTATCTATCTATCTATCTATCTATCTTTCATCTGTCTACCTCCCAATTGAGAAAGAGAGAGAGAAAACGTGGCAAATATTAACGGTGTTGCACATCCCTGGGCGGTCGCTGCGCTTTTGTCCTACCTTTCCGGTCCATCTCAAAGCGAAGAGATAGAAGTGGAAGAATTAATTTCCTGTCGTCTCTCCAGCGACCGTGGCTTGAGCCATCGTCAGGAACCGACGCGGGTGACGTGTGCTGTTCTAACTGCCTTTTAGACACGGAGGCTACTAGACCCGGAACAGCAGGGTTCCAGACCCTCGCTCCTCATCCCCGGGGTAGTCCTTCTGGACCGTTTAGTGCTGCCCTATCATTCCTTCCTTCCTAACTGAGACGCTGGCACACAGCTGGCACTTATTAACAGCAATAACGCTCACCTCTGACGATTACTTTCGGCCAAAAAGGGCTGTTAACACGTATATTTTTAACTGTAGGGGTAGAAAGAAAAAAGCATTTCCCTGACCGGGAATCGAACCCGGGCCGCGGCGGTGAGAGCGCCGAATCCTAACCACTAGACCACCAGGGAAACAACAAACGAACGGTTACCAAAGAGCTAGACTAAATTTCCGGCGTCTGACGTAAATTGGACAGGTCTGTGATTGGACAAACTTCTTGGTGCTGCTTTCCTGTCCTATTCGGCCAAATCAGAAACCACAAACCGGGACAGACGGGCCGCGAACAGTCGCAGCAGCAGGCGCGTCTGAGAACGTCTACCTTCGGGGAAAGGATAGCAAGGCAGCCGCAGGGAAGGGCATGGGTAGGGGGTCCTTCACCGGCAGGAACAAAAAAACAGTTGTGTCAGAAGTGGGATTCGAACCCACGCCTCCATTCGGAGACCAGAAAGCCCGTAGGCAAGGGAAACCTTGAGTCTGGCGCCTTAGACCACTCGGCCATCCTGACACTACACGTCTTGTTGTTGCATGCGGAACCTGATGTCTGTGACACTTGCCAAAGACCAATGAGCGTGGTGATCCAAGCCTACTCTCCCTGTCCACAGCCGCCCGACCCAGCTAACTAGCTTTAGGACACATGCAATCCGACTGGAAAATCCGACAGCCAGCGGCCGCCCCGGCGCCCGCCCCTGCGAAAGCAGGAATCTGCTAAGCTGCAGTGGCCGAGAGGGAGCCAGGCCTGGCGCACTGCTAATTTCTGTCCTCACGTTGGACCCTGACCGCGGCGAGGTCGTGAACACTGAGACAGCGGAGGAACACAGCTCCTCTGGCGGCTCAGGAGAAGCTCGCCCGCGGTGCCCGTGTGCCCAGCGCGCCCGCTGACGCTTCTCAGCCCGCCCCGCCCGGGTCCCTGCGGCTTGTTTTGCCTGCGCCGAGCAGAAAGCCGAGTCCTTGAAGAAGCTCAGTCGGGCAGAACCACTAGGATGCTGAGTTACGAGCTGGCGGCGACAAGTATTGCGAAGAGAAAAGCACAGAAGGCATGGAGAGGGTGAGGGCGACTCACAGCCTACGGGACTTGTGGCCCCCGACCAGGAGGTGACCTACAGTTCAGTCCTGGGTGGATCGCGAAGGTGGAGCCAACGGGATTGTTGATGTGCAGGGACAGCACGAACTCGAGTTTTGGCCCTGAGCTGCGGCGGAGGGCAATCTCCATCTGTAAGTCAGCGCAGTCTGCGAAGAGGCCATTTTCCACCGGGATTTTAAGACGCTATTGGGGAATCATGTAAGCCGTGGACGCGAGCGTCTGCGGGGCCGGGAGCCCCCGGTAGGAGACGCGAATCGGAAGTTAACCGTCAATAGCCGGTCCACACAGCCGTGAAGCGCGCTGTAGTTGGCGGGGACACGCCGAAAAGCAGAGAAAAGAGAGCGAGCGCTGCCGGAGGCTGGGCGAGTGGCCGGTGCGGAAACTCAAAGGGAGATTAGGGGTTCAACGTGTACATTTCCAGGCATGATTAAACCTATAGCACTCCCCATTCCTCCCTTTCCTTGGCCCCTGGCAATCACAAATTTGCTTTATATATCTACAAGTTAACCTATTCTGGATATTTCATATAAATGGATTCATACAGTATCTGACCTTTTGTGCGTGGCTTCTTTCACCGAGCACAAATTCTAAACCTAAGCGTGCACCCATACTGTAACATCTATCATAACTCCGTTTTTTTTTTATGGTCAAATAATATTCCATTATATGAACACACCACAATTTGTTTATTGATAGGCATTTGGTCCACTAAGTTGTTGTGAATAGAGCTCCTATGAACACACGTGTGCATGTGCTAAAGTAACTGCCTTTAATTCTTTCAGACACACCTAGGAATAGAACTACTGTGTCATTAGTGAATTCTGTGATTAACTTTTTGAGGAACTGGCAGTCTACAGTAATCCTCAAACTAACTAACGTAGTGTAGTTTCGTGTTGATTCTCTGTAATATTGATGACGTGCCATAGGAACTTAACCCTTATTTATACTGATTAGCCTGTGGCAAAATTATTATCATTATATGTCCTTTTGCTTAAAGTCACGGAACCTATTGCTGACATTAAGTGAGGACTCTATTTTTCAGTGCCTGCACCATTTTACATCCCACCAATATATGAGGGTTCCATTTTCTCCTTTTTTTTTTTTTTTAAATTATAGCCACCCTGGTGGGTGTAACGTGCTGCCTCATTGTGGTTTTGATTTGCATTTCCCTGAAAACTAATATATTAAAGGATAAAAGATGAGAATGTGTTAACTGAACCATGAGAATCTTGAGATAGACCAACTAAACCGTTATTCTGCAATTGTTTAGAACTTAGGCAACTTTACGTGAGAAAAGTGTTCTATCACTGACATTGTTTACAATGGACAGGATATGGTGGTGACAAACAACATACTGACTTACTTGGTTTCATTTTTGTATTTGAATCCTCCACAGACTCTGCCCCAGCTGTTTCTAGCTCTGCTGGGCTGCCCTTCTGCTGTTTCACCTCCTGGAAGTAGTTGCACAGGTACAAGATGAAAATACCCTTGGAATTGTGTTCTTGGGTCTTTTTACCTTTAGGGAGTTGGGTTGAGGGGAGAGGATGGGTAGGGCAAAAAGTGGAAGTGGGCTGAATAGGTGGTGATGGGGAGGGCAGGGTAGGAGTTGTGGGGTGGAAGATGGGATAATAATGAAGAATTGGATAGTGGAGTCTTCCTTGGCTGTAGAGGGGTTGGTCCTTTGTGCTTTTAGACCTTTTGCCTCATGTCTCCTTAGTACCCCAAGGGTCCTTCCCTCAGGCTTCCCAGTTGTTTTCTGCTCTCTTTTCACCTTCCTTCTTCATACTCCTGCCTTCCCCCAAGACAAAAGTCTCCCAAGATAATCTGAGCTTTGATAAGTCAGCAAGGCCCCGACCCTAAGCTAGTGCCAGCCCTGAGGATACTCACACAGTACCACATCTACCATCTCCTGAGCCCCAGTATATGCTGTTGGCAGGGAAGTGGGGGACTCAGGATGCTCAGGCTACAAGATGAGGCTCTTATAGTACCCCTCAAAAAGCCTCCCACAGTACTCTGCCACTCTTTCTTCCATGCTAGACTGTTGTGGTACGCATAGCAGAGAAGAGGGTTCCTTCAAGCCAGTCCCTGTGACCACTATGCCATTGTTCATTCTGTTGTCCTCACTGTAAAGACCTCAAAGAAATACTTATTTTTAAGTCTCAGTGGCAACATGAACCTCCTCACTCTTCTCCAACAATTTTCTGTGTGCCTCTGGAGTACCATCTGCTTCTTGCTACAGAGCAGCTTTCATATCCCACCTCCTCCCAGTGCGCATTCAGATCTCAATTCTGCTCTAGTCTAAAATTATTGCCTTCAGAGTATCAAGACTTCAGTTAATAAACTGGAAACACTGGGTGTTGTAGTTATCTTAATAGATGTGGTAGCCAGACTTAGATTTCCCTGGTGGAGAGGGTGGAGGGGCAGGCATTTGTCTTGGACTTCATATTGGGTGTCTCCACAGCACAGGGAGAGGGTTGGCATAGCCAGTTTCTTCCCAACTACATGTCCTCACCAAACGCTTTTCTCACCTTATTTTAATTCTGGGCTGTTAGCATGCTACCTCCTTTTCTCCTTTTCAAGCCCTCTAAATAGACCAATGGGAGGGACACTGATGGGGACTATTTTTACACACAGCTATAGCAAGCTTCCTGGATTATTAGAGATACTTTTGTGACAGAGTCCTGTCACTTGGCCCTTAAGGTAAAGCATCCTTCATTAGAGGTGTGCTCTAGGAGAAAACTGACAGTGTGGTTAGCCTCTGCCTGAATTTGGGAGAAAGCCTGAAGGGTGTCAAGGCTGATGAAGCAGGAGCCCCAGCACTCTGACCCAGCTGACTGCAGTCTCCACTTAGGGTTCAGGAAGTTTAGCCATGAGCTGTTGTAGGTGCTCCTGGAGACTGTAAACTGAAGACTCACAAGGAGGGGATTCCAACCATGTTCCCAGGAACTCCCTGGTGGAAGGGGCTTCAGTTCTCACCAGCTGAATAGCAGTCTCAGAAGGCCAAGATTCACTAGGTCCTTGGAGGCACAAGTAAGGAGAGATGGTTATTTGGAGAACCACCCAAATATGGTCTGCAGAGTGAACTGAACAGACCAGGAAGCGAATGCAAAGGAACAGAATTAGGAGAAAGAACTTAGAATGCAGGTGGCTCACAAATTCTGTAGTAGCAGCCTGATGCTGGAAGGTGGCAGCAGAAGATATGTTGGATGCATTTTTTGGCCAAAATGTAAAACATTCTAGGTACAGACGAAAAGAGATGAAAGAGTGAGGCAAGGAAAAAAAAGACACAGGGAAGTGAAAAAGAAAAAACGAGCAAAAATATGCAAGGTGGGCCAGAAAGGAGGGAGAAGAGTAGTTAGAAGTAAGATGGAAGACATGACAGTAAATGGAGAACAGAAACGAAAGAACAGAGCTGAAAGGAAAAGAATAAACACAGGAAGTGCAGTGGAGTGAGAGGGAAGCCGTGGGGAATCTGGATGAAGTCCTATCAAATTTCCCTTCACGTCTACCTTCGCCAGGAGGTGAGGCAGCAGGGGTGGACCGGCGCTGGGATCCCAGGCTCCCACGTCAGTTGGACCTTGTCCTGCGCCCCTGACTTTCCTGCCTGAGTTCTGATGCTTTTCTCCTTCCCAGAGCATATATTCTGGAAAGGCCTTCACTTCTGCTACACATCCAGGGCCCAGGCGCGCAGATCTCCACTGCGGCCTGCGTGAGATCCGAGGTACCTCTGGAAGTCCGCGACCTTCGCAGTCCACCGCGCAGCCAGTGGAGGTAGGACTAGCAGGGGACACGCGCCGAGTAGGCGGGTGCGGTACGGGTCTCCGCAGGACCCACGGCCCAGTGCCGGCCACGCTCGTCCGCTTCCCCCGCCTGAGCCAGTCACCTTGTGCGCGGTTTGGTCCAAGGGGTCCAGTTCCACCTAAGGCAGCACGACCACGTGTCTGCTGCGGCATTTCTGACGACGGTGCATCTCTGAGCTGCTCGCGCCCTGATTCTTCACGCCCCATCCTGCTTACTGCAGCGAAGGGTTCGGGCTCAGCGTGTCTCAGTCTCTTATATACTGTCCCGTATGCCTATCACAGTGGTCGCGGAGGGCCCTGGGCGGGAGGCTCCCGACGATGCCGAATGGCTGGAGGAAACAGACTCCGGACTCTAATTTTAGAAAAAGGAGGAAACAAAGGGGAGAAAGATAAGTGCAGGTATTACTTGGGGCCGGAGGGTGTCCACTGGTCTGGTGAAAGTCTGGAAATGAACTGCTCCCGAGCGCCCCTTCTCCACTGCAAGCTAGTCTCTTCGGGGTGTCTGAGCAGCTGTCTGATTATGACACTGTGGCATTGTGGCTCTTCCTTTCTTGGGCCACGGAGCTGAAGGTGGCGTTTCTATTTGGAGGGAAAACATTGAGAACTAAAGAATACAGCGCTATTAGTAGATTTATTTGGCTTTTCCCAAGAAAGGAGTTAAGGGGGCTAAGGTGCCACTAGAGTACAGGAAAAATAAATGTCATAAGGATAAATATCATATCCCCCACATTGATCCCCCTACACCTAGTTAGTGCTCGTTTACCATGAGGAAACTTAGCAACTTCATATGTAAAAAAATTGGCATTTTCAACAGACCGTAAAGTCTGTAACTCAAAAGTTAAAGCTGCAAAAGCTCCAATTTAATCTTAGCCTTTGTAACAGGGATGACAAAATGGAACTCTCAGTCTCAGATTGGTCCGGGGTAGTGCTAAAAGCAGGAAAAAAAAATAGTCTTTCCCCCTCTCCACACTAAAGAAGTCAGCTCACCTCTTTGGAACTCACAAAAGAGGGGTTGATGCCTATTTTAAGAGGCTTAGATCATCCCTTTCTTCAATGACACTTGGAATTGATGAGGCTATGAGGGAAGAAGAGGGATTTTTAGAGAGGGGTTTTGGAGGTTAAGACAGGTAATTTTATTATTGTGACCTATATCAAACTGAGAGGACCAACAGTGTTCAATGAGTAAAGGACTTTTTATTATCTAAGAGTAACCAAGATTCTGGAACCTGCTCATGACTTCATCCACAGGACAGAGGGCTAGGATTTTGCTGATGTCTATTAAGAGAACATGAGGGTTGCACCTTCATTAATGAATAATGTATCTGGAACAAGGTGAGTGACCTTTCTTCCTACCTTATATTAGGCAATGTTGAGTCATTAGTAAATGGCGGCATGAGCAGGGTCTATTAGGCTTAGCCTATAGAGGCTCCTGATTGGACACCATGGCATTTTGGCTGTTTAGGCCACCAGGAGAAGCTTGAGATAGCTAGTAATCATAGACCAACGGCAAACATACGAGTGGGTCCCTAAAATTATTTCAGAGAATGACCAGTGCTATGGGGAGATGGAACAGTGCACACTGGGGTGGAACATGACAAAAAAGATCTTTCTCCCTGTGTGATCTTGGAGCTGAGATTTACATATGGGGGAAACAGCCACAAGAACTGGGGTGTGAGCACTCCTGTTGGATGAGGGAACTAATAAACAAAATGGATGCAGTCAGGCTCCCTCTCAGCAAGCCACGTGGTTTCCAGATAGCTTTAGCTACAGCGTCCCAGGTGACCTTAGATACAGTGTCCTATGTAACCTTAGATACAGCCTCCTATACAACCTGTAGATTGTGATTGATTATAGTACCTGGCCTTAAGCCCCTATTATGCACCTTGGTATAAGAGCAGTCCCACCTGTGCAGGTGTGTGTGTTGGGGGGGGGGGCGGTGCTGTAGCTGTGCCTGTGCCTTGCTGTGTCCTGCTATGCCTGAATAAAACTATGTCACATCTACCCATGACTCCTTGCATATTCTTTCAGCTGCCAGAACCACACACCCTAAGCTTCAGTACCCTGAACCTGCAGAACAACTCCACAGAGAAGGAATTTCCTCCAGCATACCTGGCATACTTGGAAAATAACAAGAAGGTAGCTAGGACGGAGTGGACAGAGTGAGGAAAGGCAGGGGAGGAGGCCAGAGAATCAGCCAAGGGCCAGATCACACAGGGCCTCAAGGCTGTTGTAAGGGCTTCGGATTACAAATGAAACCATTGAAAGGTTTAAGCAGGAAGCTTGCTCTTTAAGGACACTCTCCCTGTTTTGTTAGGGTAAGAGTGGAAGTAGTGGGCAGATCAATTAGGGGGAGCTGGGATTAGACTAGAAGAGAGATGATAGTGCTGGTAGGCTAAAACAGTGGTACCCAAAAAGATAACCGTGTCATAATTCATAGAGCCTGTGAATATGACTTTATCTGGCAAATACTTTGCTGATGTAATGGTTTTTGTACATTGAGATAAGAGATTACCCAAGTGGGCCCTGGATGCCATCACAAGTGTCCTCATAAGAGAGGAGGGAGATGTGAATCAGAAAGAGGGAATATGCAATGTGACCAAGGGGACAATGTCACTGGGGGATGGGGGTGATGTGACGCAGATAAGAAGAGGCAACATGACTAGGAGGACAATGATGAGTGATGTGATGCAGACAAGACGAGGAGGCCATGTGACCAGGGGGACAATGATGGGGTAATGTGGCTACAAGTCCTGAAGTGCCAGCCACCACTGGAAGGTACAAAAATGGGAGGGTTCCCTCCTAGATCCCTTGTAGGGAGCACAGCCCTGCCAACATCTTGATACTAAGACTTCTAGCCAGCCATTGGAACTGAAAAAGAATAAGTTTCCGTTTTCAGCCACCACGTTTGTGATAATTTGTTACAGCAGCCACAGAAATTACATATAATTGGCTTGGATCAGGGTTTTAGTGGTAGAGAGAGCCAAAAGTGTTTGGATTCAAGATCCATTTTTGCCAATAGTATCAGTAAGACTAGCTGATGTATATGGTGTTGGTTTCACAGGAGTCCAGGATGCTTCCCAGGTTTTTGTGTAGACAAGTGGGTGGCTGATGGTAACATTTAGTAAGATAGGAGAGCGGGGCAAGGATTAGTGTTGTGTTGGCCATAGTAATGTTTGAGAAATTATCAAGTAGGATGTATCATTGTTCACTAAAGTGCCAGGCGGTGTTCTAAGTTATGGACTTAGTTATGAACTCAGTTATCCATGGACAGTCAAGTGACAGTTAGAGATGAGTGTGGAAATATAGATAGGAAATATAGATCTAGGAGTCATTAGTTATACTTAAAGCCATAGGGACAATTCAGTCACCCAGGAAGAGGGGACTTGGTTAGGGCACCAAGGGGGCACTTAGTGTATGTTTGGGTGGGATAGCAGAAGACAGTCCAATAAAGGAAAGGAGGAGACAGTGTAATGTAGGGAGGAGGCAAGAGAATTAAAATGTTAATCAAACCACAAACAGAAACTGCAATATGCTGATCAGCCCCGCAGCCAGGCCAGGAGGACATCTGCAGAACAAAGGAAGATCTCTGCTGGATCACTAACAACCCAATCCCCACACCTGTGTGGAGGGAACAGGAACCAAGAATCATTCCCTATGGCTAAAACCATGGGGAACCTAAGGATTAAAGGCTCAGAATGCCAGCAGGCCTTTCACTCTACATATTCTTAACCTTTTGGGCTGCATACCCCTCCCCTTTCCCACTGTATATCCATATCAAAGGAAATGGGAACTACAGAATGACATATAAACTGAATTCCCTGAACATTCAGGGTCTCTCTCAGTGCCTTTACTCTGTCTCTTGCACTGTCTCTTACTCTCTGCCTCTGAGAGGAGACCACACTCTGTCTATGGAGTATTACTCTTTTTCTAATAAACGTTCCTTTTGACTCAAACTTTGGAGTGTGTGTTGGGTTGAATTCTTTCTCCACTTTCCGCCAAAGGACCCTCTTCTTCTCTCAGTGCAGGGCTTGGTCTTCCCACTAACTTGGGGAAATTTGCCCTGTCCTGCATCAAGTGGGGAGGAAGTAACCCAAGAAAGTGAAGTCACAGTGTAGGGCTGGTGTTGTGGAGATCGGCTGTTGCTCTAAGGGTGGAAAGGCAGAGAGCTGATCACATCTAGAAACCACTATTGACTTTGAGAAGCATCATTGGTGGCGAGGAAAAGCTGCATCAGTCCATTACCGAGAGAATGGAACGTGAAGAAGGGTCCATAGCAAATATAGGCAACTTTTCTGAGGCTCCTTGACACGAACAGCTATAGCCTCAGGGGCCTTGGAGTGCAGAGAGGGATCTAGTTCGCTTTTCCGGCAGCTGATTCTGCAGCATGTGTTTGCTTGTTGGTGGCCATTGGGGAGGAGGTGTTGAAGGTGAAGAACGAAGTAGGAAGAGCTACAAAGGTGACGTCCCTAGGCTGGCTGTAGGAGTGGGCAGACGCACAGGAGGGGCTCCCGGCCCCATTCTCCAGGCGTTTGGGCACCAAGCGCAGGCTGAGCCACAGAAACGACCAGCCCCTAAACCCTACCATCTCCTAACTCATCCTGCCCTAGAGGCGACAGTCGCCCACTTGGGCTGGACCACGGCTCCCGGTAGGCGCTGCGCGGGGCAGCAGTGCGCAGGCGCAGACCTCGGGCTTCGCCTGTCCTTGCCCCGGTCCCGGCCCAGTTCCGGGCTGGAGCCACCTACGCTACGGGGACGGGTTGCGCTTAAAAGAGAAACGGCGGCGGCGCGCGCGAGGTGGGCCCCGGGAGTCCTGTCGCTGTCCTGGCCCGCGCCAGGCGGCGGCGCAGGCGCAGTGCGGTGAGGGCGGTGGGGCGCAGGTAAGGCCGGGCGGGGCGGGCGCTCGGGAGCCTGGGGGCGCCCTTACAGCCGGAGGGTCCGCGCTCTGAGCGCGTCCCGGGGCGGGGGTAGGGGGGCGGTGGGAGGCCTCAGGTGGGCGGGGCGCCCTGAAGACCCCCGCTCGGCCCTGCCCACGGTGACCTGGCGGTTCAGAGCGTCCGCGGCGCGCACAACGCGTCCTTAGCTGGAGCTGTTCCGTTCCTGCTGTCGACCCCCGGCAAGTTCCCCTGGAAGTCTCACGCTCTGACCCGCCGCTCCTACTTCTATTTGGTGGGCCGGTCTGGCTGCCGCTCTGACTGTGGCCCTGTGCCCAACCTCCCTCCCACAGCGCTGGTTCACGCGGCCTGTATCAGCGGCAGGGGTAGCCTGGGCACGGTGGCAGCGAATGCTATGGCAACGGTTTGGTGCTGCCCCCATTCCACCGTGAGACGGCAGAGGCCGGCGGACAGGTGGCGGGCTAGGTTGGCCCACGCGCGTCTTCCATCCTGCAGGCCCCGGGCCATGGCTGCCTCTCTGGCTGACGCGTCCCGCAGGAGGCGGGAGAACCGGCGGCAGCTGGACGCGCGCCGCAGCAAGTGTCGCATCCGCCTGGGCGGTCACATGGAGCAGTGGTGCCTCCTCAAGGAACGGCTGGGCTTCTCCCTGCACTCGCAGCTGGCGAAGTTCCTGTTGGACCGGTTAGGGCCGGGCAGGGATCTGGTAGAGGGCACCCAGCGCAGCACCTAGGACCTCCCCCCCCGCCCCCCCCCCCCCCCCCGCCCCCCCGCCAAGTGCTGGCCCAGTGCTCCTTCCTGTTGGCCCATTTCTCACTTCGGCAGTTCGACCTGTGCCCCTCTCCTCGGGGTCTCCAACGATAAGAGACACTTAGAGCTCACCCCTTGTGTGAGTGCCCAGAACTGAGGGCTGTTGTCTGACTGACTGGGGCCCGGCCTGACCTGCCTTTTGTTCCCTGGTAGGTACACATCTTCAGGCTGTGTGCTGTGTGCAGGTAGGTAAGGAATAGCTGGGGATAGGTAGGGGCTGAGGAGCTAGAGAGGGAAGAGGAGCAACAGGGAGTGGTGTGCTAGGATTGGATCTGAGAGAACCCTTAGCGATTGGGAAGAGATGGGGAGCCCAAGGCAGTTTGGTGGGGCAGGGAGGTAAAGGGAGCCTTGTCTGGCGGCCAGGGCAGCGCTGTCTGGGAGAGGCTCTCCAGGGTGAGGGTCAGAGGCATCCTAGCTGCCCTGACTGTCACCTTCACCCTTCCAGGTCCCATGCCTTTGCCTTCCAAGGGTCTGCAGCATCTTGTTGTCCTGTCTCATGCCCACAGCCGAGAGTGCAGTCTGGTACCTGGGCTGCGTGGGCCTGGGGGCCGAGATGGGGGGCTTGTGTGGGAGTGCTCAGCAGGCCACACATTCTCCTGGGGCCCTTCTTCAGGACCTACACCTCCCGAGGAGGCCAAGTTAGCCCCTCTTCCAAGTACCTCTGAGAAAAGCTGGTGCCAGCAAGCCAGGGGTGAGCAGGAGCCTGCAGGTAGGTAGGGAAAGGGGGGCTATGGGAAAGAGGGTTCCAGCTCAGAACCCCCATCTCTAAAAGTGTTCCTTTCTCAGTGAGAAAACTATGCTGGCAAAGAAAAAAATCCTCCAGTATATTTTTAGGTATAAAAAACAAACTCCGTAATAGGATTATGGTATGTTACCATTGATGGGAAAAAGTAAGTATGAATGAATGAAATATCTCTGGGAGGGCAACTAGGAACCCAGGTGCCTGTGGGGCAGACTGAGCTAGGCAGCTGGAGATAGTATTGAAAAGGGGACTTCACAGTGTACCTTCTTGTACTGGTATTTTTTTGAACCATGTGAATCTCTAAAATAAAATACCTCTCCCATGGCAGTAGCCTCTGCCCCTTTCTGCTCCTTCCTGAGAGGCCTCCCAGAATTCATACCACAGACTCCACCTGTCCTCATCCCTCCAGCCCAGAGTTTCTGCCCCTTTGACCCCACCTGTGCTAATAGGTTTGGAATGTGAGCATGAGGAGAAGACTCAGGAGGCCAGGTCGCCCAGGTGAGGTTGGGTTTGGGAGGGAGGGACAGGACATATGGGATGGACAGTGAGGTCAAGGGAGCAGGACCTCAGGCTTGCCTCCCTTGGACCTGCAGGGGAGTGGGACCCTCACCGGAGTCCTTCCTGCCCCCAAGAAAAGAGGAAGGAGAGGAAGAAGATGGGAATGAAGAGGAGGTGCTCAGCGATGTCAGCCCGTGGACCTACAGCTCTTCCCCAGATGGGCAAGTTGGGGGTGAGGGAGGACAAGGAGGGCACTGGACAGAGCAGCTGAAAGGGTATCTGTCTGCAAAGGGTTGGTGGTGGGGAGGGCAGAAAGGCCCTGGGTGGAGAAATGAAGGTAGACTCTAGGGCAGAGTAAGGCTGAACATAGGTGTGAATGGGCCCTGGGCAGGGTTCTGAAGTTGGGATCTGCTATTAGGGATAGGGTGGGGTGGGGCTGGGTGACAATGCCCTCTTTATTCTGCTTTCAGGAGTGAGCCAGATGTCCCCAGACCACCCCCTTCCCCTGTCACCCACACACTTGAGAGGGAGACACCCACAGCCTCTGCAGCTGTCCCCACATCTCTGCCTGTGGAAGGTGGGGTACAGCTGGTGATCAATGGGACCCCTCAAGCATCCCAGCAAACCGAAGCCTTGGCCAGGTAACCTGATGGCCTAGACGGAGGGCAGGGGTGTTGTGGGACATGGCCCTCTGTTGAGGCCCTCTACTCCTTCTCTGCTACCCACAGCCCTGGGAGTCAGGCCCTGTCTGCTGTATCTTTGGCCCTGGAGGAGGACAGTGAGCACATTGGCCCCAAGAGAATTAGGTAGGCCTTAGGGAGGGGCTGAGGGTAGGGCTGAGAGGAGGGAGGCCGGTTTGGCAAAGGAGAGCCAGGGGGTCCTCCTCCATCTGCCTGTTCTGCCCCACAGGAGAGCTGCCAGACGGGAGCTGCTGCCCTGTGACTTCCCTGGCTGTGGCAGGATCTTCTCCAACCGCCAGTACCTGAATGTGAGGGCGCTCATGGCCTGGACTCTGGGCCCCTGGCGGCGGAGAGGCTGCGGCTAAGGGACAGGAGCCAGGAAGAGGAGGGCAAGAGGGGGCATAGAACTTACCTGCGATTATAATAATCACTAAGCAGGTGACATAGATGCCCCGCCCCACCTGTGGTCCACGGGGACCTGACCGGAGTCCTTGGGCTCTCTGGGTAATAGTGATAGCTCTCAGCACTTTACTGGGGCGGGGGGAGGGAGGGCGGTAATGTGCTGATCCTGTCCTGCTTTGCAGTTGGGGAAGCTGAGGTACGTGAGGTTGCCACTGCCCAGGGCTCCTGGGCTCCAGCCTCACTGCAGGATGGGTTGGAGGCACAGAGTGGGCAAGGCCCAGCCCCACACTCAGCCAGGGCCCTCATAGGGCAGGTCTGGAGGCCGGGGAGGGCTTGCACTGGGCTGGTGAGGCAGATGGGGTTGGGGGGAAGTAGAGGAGCCATAGGTGTCAGGAAGCTCTAAGCTTGGGAGGATCATCCTCTGCAGGCCAGTCCCAAGTACCTGAGCCTATTCAAGAGGAGGTGAAGCAGCCCACAGTGGTTTATGCAGGGGAATCTTGTATGATTCAATGAGGCAGAATAAGAAAAACAGAGGTCCCAGTAGTGCCTGGGGACTTGAGGCTCTGGCCTGAGTACCCGTATTCCCCATGCAGATGTAGTAGAAAGACACATGACACAGCCCTTGAGCTGGTGCTAGAACACAGCCCTCAGGTGATGCTGTGCTTGGACAGTCATGCCGACTACATGTTCCTGTCCCTGTCACTCAGCACACCCATGCTTAGGGAGCTGCAAGTGTCACCAGAACTGCACTTTGTTCAAGGGATTGGACGTTGCAAGGGGAGGTTGTGGCAAGGAGGTGAGATCATGGAAGTTGAGGGCAGAGTTTGGGGTCAGGATGGAATGGGATCGGGATGCTTGTATGTAGGTGATGTGAGTTGGTGGTGACAGGGAGAACTGATGAGGTTGGGATGGGGCAGAGGAGCCTACTGGCCATGTTGCTCCAGCAGTCTCCCTGACACCACCCACTTTCCCTAGCACCATAAAAAGTACCAGCACATCCACCAAAAGTCCTTCTCCTGCCCAGAGCCAGCCTGTGGAAAGTCCTTCAACTTTAAGAAACACCTGAAGGAACATGTGAAGCTGCACAGTGGTCAGTGGGAGGAAGTGCCTCCTCACCTACCCCCGTGGATCCCTTGACCTACCCTGTGGGTCCCTTCACCTCCCCCCATGGTCTCTTCACCTGTGGGTCCTGTCACCTCCTCCCATGGGTCCTTTCACCTCTCTCTATGGGGCTCTTCACCCATCTGCAGGTCCCCTCACATCCTCTGTGGTGACTATCATGCATACACTCATCCTGTGTCCCGTGTTGAGCACCTACCTGCTTAAGACTTGTAGGTGTTGGGA
The DNA here is from genome assembly GCF_014176215.1 of Rousettus aegyptiacus. NCBI lineage: Eukaryota > Metazoa > Chordata > Mammalia > Chiroptera > Pteropodidae > Rousettus > Rousettus aegyptiacus. Next base: position 111,305,651 of record NW_023416310.1, on the reverse strand, counting down.
CGCCGCAGTGAACAAAGCAGGCAGGCCTCAACTCGTAAGCTGTCCAATCTAGGGATATGATATAGAGTTCCAAAGATGTGACAGCAGGGCAGGGAGGAGGTGCTCGGTGGGAAGGGGAGGTGCTCTGAGCAGAGACCACAGTGAAAGGGATGGAGACTTGTCCACTTCTCCAGGCAGTTTGTGGGAGGGAAGACTGGACAGGCACTTGCCCTATGAGAATGCTTCGCTCTGGCTGTCTGAGATGGGCCCCATCTCAGGGCCTTGAGCAGTGGAAGGACACAGCTTTTAGCAGGAGTGCTGTGGTTGTCCTGGGGAGAGCAGGGTGCTGCAGGAATATGTACTGCGTAGTAATGGAGGCTTGGCACTCTGGTGTGAAGTTGCTAGAGGCTGACTTGAGTGTGACAGTGGAGCCAGTGGGAAGGACAGATTGGCCACAGGTGGGATGGGCAGGGAGTACTTGGTGACCTGGAGGAGTCTGGCCTGAGCACCTGGGCAGAAGGTGATGTGACTTCCAGAAATGAGGGAGAAGCAGGCTTCAGGAAATGGACCTTTTTTTTTTGGGGGGGGGGGCATGCTAATTAGGCATCCCAGAAAATGTGGACCTGGAGATGCTAGGCAAAAAGATAATGTGTTTTTCACAAGCACATGGCTGATATTTGAGCTGAGTGGCATGTCTGCATGTGGAGGGTGTAAGCCCAGGTGGAGAAGTGTGAGCGGTAGGTCGGGAGGTCAGCTGCCAGGATAGCGGGGCAGGTGAAGAGACTGGTGTTTGAGGGGCCAGGTGGGCAGAGTGCTGGGGGTGGGAGTTGGTGGTGCTGTGTCTGTGATGCAGGGCTGAGCAAGAGAATGAGGACAGGCCACCAGATGTGGTGGGAGACCATCCTTGACCAGGCAGTGTGACATAGGGTATGACAGCCAGGATGCAGTGGGCCCAAGGAAGAAGGAGCTAAGGAAGTGGAGACTATGAGTATGGACAACACTTTGGAATTTGGCTGTGAAAACAAGGAGAGAACTGGGGTCCTAGCTGAAGAGAGCTGTGAGCCTGGGGCACAGAGATAGGACTCATCCCCCAGAGAGAAAGGGCCTGCTGACACCTGGGTGAGGAGGAGCGCCAAGGGCACAGTTGGAGGGTGGCCCAGGGGACAGGGAGTAGTGACAGGCATGTTTTGGTTGGTGCACTGGGTAGGGGAGGGTATGGGTGCTCACTGCTGGTTGGAGCTCGTGGAGAGGACGTGGAGTGGACATGGCCTGGACTCTAGAGTGCAAGAGTGAGCTGACTGGGGAAGTGCAGGGGCCTGGGGGGCCCTTGAGACCTGTGATGGGGATTCAAGGGGAAGCTGGGGAGGAGTCGTCTCTTGGCCAGTGTACAGAGCGGCAGTGGCACAGGTCTGAAGGACACTGAGAAGCTTGGAGATGGGCAGGGAGGGTAGGTTCAGGGAAGAGGGGAGGGCTTGCTGCTGACAGCCACAGGGTAATGTTGGGGGTGGGGAGGGTAGAGTAGTCAAGCTGTGGAGATAGTACTCCCCTGGGTAGCTGGTGGTGTGTGGGCCCAGAACGAGAACCGGGGTGTTCTCTGCGCCTTGCAGACACCCGGGACTACATCTGTGAGTTCTGCGCAAGGTCCTTCCGCACCAGCAGCAATCTGGTCATCCACCGTCGCATCCACACTGGAGAGAAGCCCCTGCAGTGAGTGTGGGAGGCTGTTGGGGGAAGGGGCTGGCAGGATACCTGGGCGGCTGACCAAAGCTCCTTCCCTCCCTCCACCATCCCTGGTTCAGGTGCGAAATCTGCGGGTTCACCTGTCGTCAGAAGGCCTCCCTGAATTGGCACCGGCGAAAGCACGCAGAGACAGTGGCCACCCTGCGCTTCCCCTGTGAGGTCTGTGGCAAGCGCTTTGAGAAGCCGGACAGCGTCACGGCTCACTGCAGCAAAAGCCACCCAGCCCTGCTCCTGGCCCCAGCAGGGTCCCCTGGCCCACTGGAGCCCCATCATAGCACATCTGCCCCCACACCCCTGGGGCATGGCGATGGGTGCAGGGCCTCTATGGTCCTCAGAAATGACCCCAGGGACTGAGAAGGAGCAAGGCCAGAGCCTGGTCCCTGGAAACTTGGGTGACAGACTACAGAGTGGGGACCGGACTGGACTCCTTGGGGCTGAAGGACAAAATAAACCCAGAATTTTACATGGACATGTGGGCACAGTGTTTCTGCATCTGAGGTGCAGGACCCGATTCCTCTGCTAGGTATGCAATATAGCTTTGGGTCCCAACCCCCATACCTCAAGGACCCAGCTTGCTTTCCCAGTTGGGCACCTACAGCCCTCTCCTGTGGAGTGTCACATCCACTCTTGCACTGTGACAGTAGGGAGAGTGCTGAGTCATTCTGGAGGGATGAACTGGAGCAGGACTACAGGTATGTGACTCTGGGCCATGTTTGCTCTCTCCAGTAATCAAGAGAAGCAAACAAACTGTACAGGCTTCAAGGAGTCTTGCCTCCAGTGCAAAATGAAGGGAGGCTGTCCTGCAGCATTACCAAGCTGCCTCAGGAAGGGTGAAACCTTGGGGCTTCCAGGGGCCAGGCTCCCGGATCATTCTTGAAGTCTACAAACAGCAGCCTCAGGTTGTACAGAAGAGGCTCTTGGCACCTGGAGCCCAAACACACTTTTATTTCACTGGCTGTAAGAAAAAATCTGTCAATTTCAGGGAATTTTCCACCCTATCCTGTTACTCCAATCTGGACTTGGAGGTAACATTCTAATGCTCCATTTGGCAGTGCTCAGTATTGTAGACCCAGGTGGTCTTGGCCCAGGTCCTAGGACTAATGTACCCCAACAGGCCAAGAACACTGTCCTGAGAGTCACCTTGACCAGACACCATCAGGTCTGGCCCCTGTTGGGTGGCCATGCTGAGGGCTCCTAGCCACATTCACGTGGGTGGGCCATCTGTTGGAGGCAGCAGGCTAGGTGTTTCATACAGATGTCCTTCAGTGAAGCAAGCCCCCCACCAAGTCTACCTGCGAATTTCCCATCTCAGAAGCCAAGGGAGCAGAGACTAATAACCACGCGGAACCAAGAGGCAGGAAAGGCAGGTAGGATGTGTTGGCAGCCATGTCCTATGATTATTACCTGAAGAGGCAGGACATCAAAGTATCAGGAAGGAGAGAGGTAGAGGGGACTCAGGATGAAAAAGGGGAGGGACAGAAGAGACAACCCACATGGGAAGATAGGAAGGAAGCACCTGAGAGCACCCCAAACCCAGGCGCTCTCACAGGGTCTGGGGCTTGTCCTGACTCTGAAACCTACCCCCTCAGGGACAGGGCTGACAAGGGAAGCTGATGTAGGAACAGGAGGCCAGGTGAAAGCCTACCACCTGAGGTAGGAAAAGGTGACAGCTACTTCTTTCCAGATACCCATGTGCGCGTTGGCCAGCTGTCCCAGGCTTGCCTAGCACACTCCAGTGAAGCCTCTCAGCAAGACTCCCTCAACTGGGACACAAGAAGTCCCCGATTGTCCTGTCCTGCTTGCCCAACAAGGATGAGGGCAGCGGCTGTGGTGGCCTGGGTGGCAGCAGCGGCCGCGCGAGCACGCGTGTGGGCTCGCTGGTGCTGGGACAGCGAGCGGCTATGGCTGAAGCACTTGCCACACTCAGCACATTGTGCCGGCCGCTCACCCTGATGTGTTTTGCGGTGCAGTGCCAGCTTGGAGCCCACGCTGAAGGCCTTGCCACACTCGGGGCACTTGTGGGGCTTGTGGCCGGCGTGGTTGCGCCGGTGCACGTTGAGGTTGGACACGCATGTGAAGCACTTTCCGCACAACTCGCAACGGTAGGGCTTCTCACCTGTGTGCGTGCGCCGGTGTTTGGTGAGGTCCGAGCGGTCACTGAAGCGGCGGCCACACTCGGGACACGGGAAGGGCCTCTCGCCCGTGTGGATGCGCTCGTGCACCACCAGGTCCGAGCGCTGCCCGAAGCCCTTGCCACAGGTGGCGCAGGTGTGAGGCCGCGCCCCCTGGTGGCTGCGCCGATGGCGCAGCAGTGTAGAACTCTCGCTGAAGCAGCGCCCGCAGTCACCGCACACGTAGGGCCTCTCGCCCGTGTGCGTACGCTGGTGGCGCACCAGCGTGGCACTCTCCAAGAAGCCTTTGCCACACTCGGGGCACTTGAAGGGCTTCTCGCCCGAGTGCGTCTGCAGGTGTCGTGTTAGCGTGGAGCTCTTGCTGAAACTCTTGCCGCACACACAGCAAGGGTGCCCGTCTGGAGCCCGTGCCTTCCAGGGACTGGACTGGCCGGGACTTTGCCCTGCGTGCATGCGCCCATGGCTCCGCAGCTCTGCGCTGCTGCGGAAGGCCTGTGGGCACTGTGCGCAGCGGTGCAGCAGGACAGCTGGTGTGGCCGGGGTGCCCCTCTGGTGAGCCCGTGCTAGGTGGAAGCGCAGCGCGCTCTGGCGGAAGATACGAGCGCACAGTGGGCAGCGGCAGGGCCGCTCCGGCGGGTGCGAGTGGCGCCTGTGCAGCAGCAGAGCTGGGTAGTGTGGGAAGCGGCGGCCGCAGACGCGGCAAGGGCAGGAGCGGCGGCGCCGTCGGTGTGTCCCTTGGTGCAGGTCAAGGCGGCCGCTATGGTGGAAACTCTGGCCACACTCGCTGCAGATATAGAGCGTCTGGCCCGCATGAACACGTCGGTGTGCGCTCAGCTCGACGGTTCCGGTGCAGTGCTCTCCGCAGTCCAGGCAGCAGAAGCGGCCATCGCCGCCATGAGTGTGCTCGTGTCGCAGCAGCACCGAACTGTAGCGGAAGCTCTTGCCGCATTCGCTGCACGCATAAGGCCTTTCCGCCGCCACTTCTGACACAGCGTGCATGCTGAAGGGTGGCCGGTGGGCCGGAAGCTTAGCACTCACGCTTCAGTGTGCACCTCCTGGAGCTGCGGGTTATTTTCAGTTTTTTAGGGCCTGGAAAGGCGGTCGGCCGATTTCAGGGTTCTTTCTCTCCTGGGTAGGTGCTGTGGCTGGTAAGCCTTGCACCATGAGCCCTGCAGAGACAAGGTCACCGTGAACCCCACCAAGTGAAATGGCTACAGCTTAGTCAACCCAGGGGTGAATGCTGAATCCTGATCCCATTCTCCAAGAGGAGGCAAAGCCACAGGAGTCCTTGTGCCATCAAGAAGGGCAGTACCGACTCAGAGGAGAACTTTCCTCCAGCACATTGTTGTTTTTGAGTGTGCCTTGCTTGTTCTCTGGCCTTAGATCAGGAGTCTTGGCCTGGAGATGCACTTAAAAACAACTAAGGCAATGAGAAGGCTCCTGGGCCTGGACCACACCAGCGCCTGCCTCTGAAGCCCAGGTTTCCTGAGGCCTGGACTGGAAGCATAAACACATTGAGCAGTGGCAGCCAAGCTAAGGCTTAGGAGGGGCTGTGGCCTTGGGCAAAGGAATACTTTCCCTTCTAAGAGACCCCAAAGCACTGCTCCTTGGCTGTGAAAATGCCTGTTAAATTATCACTGCATACCAGTGTGCAGCCTCCATGTTCCCCTGGCCTAGCCCAGGAAAAGCAACTGATGACCCAGGAAAGGGGTGGAAAGGGAGCATGGAAAATTCACAAACAGTATTATCAAAAATTGATGGCATTATCCAAGAAGTGCTTTTCACATTTTCAGAGAAGGCCAGGGAGAAGGAAGGGACATCCTTTCTAATTCTCAGGGGTTCCAAGTTGCTTGTAGGCATTTTGCAGCCTTTCTTCACTGCCTCAGCTCCAGGGATCTGAGAACCTAGAGTAGCAGAGAAGTCCCTTTATAGGGACAGAATCTGTTCTGCTGTCCTTTATCTCCAGTGGTGTCCCTGAATACTTCTGACAAGTTGGTCCAGGCAGCTGCCTGGGAGCAGGGTTGGCCTTTGTGCGCAGAGCCTCTTGTGCCTGTGAACCAGAGCACAAATAGGCTGCCCTCAGCACTGACTGCTTCCCTCAAGGCCCATGGATCTGTCCCCAGCTCATTTCAGTGGGACACTGGAGGTTAAGTAAAGTCACTATCAGTTATAGGCTGTGTCAACCAACATGTCAGGGAGAGGAAGCAGACAAAATGGTCAGCAGTCATTTTCTTATTAGCAGATGGAAACATAAATACCCAGAGCTCTGGTTAAAACATCACAGACAGGGTCCTCATCTTTTGGACACAAATGGGGTCAACTGACAAAAGCTTAGGAAGCCACAAACCTGCAGGGTGGGCTCTGGTGCTTCTGCTCCCCTGTGCCCTGGGCAGGAGTGGCCGATGCTGGAAGTTTCCTTGCTGCCTCTGGAGCAGGACGTGCTATGCCCTGTAGGAGTGAAGTAAGAAAGACAGGTGGACTGAAACTAAGGAGAGAGGAGAGAAGCAGGGAGAGAAAAAAGTGGGAAGTGTTTCTTGGAGGAGGGTAATTTTTTTAATGGACATTTTCAAATATAAAAAACTAACAAAAACAGTGTCACCAATTATTCACTTGCTATTCTGCTTCATCTACGACATTCCTACTCCATAGGGCTTTTTCTGGGGTCTGGAGTACTTTAAATCCCAGACATCTTATTCAAAGAGGATGGGCGGACTTTATGGGGAGTCCCTCACTTCTTCCAGAGGGAAACTTCAGCCCAGACATTGAGATGCTAGTTCTAGCTGGTCATCAATTCAAAGAAATCTACAATCATGTAAATAAAGCCTTCCATGAAGACTCTGGCTTGATCCCAAACGCCAAAGAGAGCAAAGCTCATGTCCTAGTGACTGTTCCGCCTCAGCCGGGGGTCTCCACGGACCATGGCACCTCCCAGGCCAAGTTTCTGGGAACCTACCCAGGGCACATGCCCAAGGTAGGTAAGACAGCCATGTAAACACAAATGGCATATATGTAAAGCTACCACTTCCCCCCATTACCAGTATGAGTAAGACACCCTGGTCTTGGGACAGGTCTGGTGCTTGAGTGCAGGCTGTGCCTTCAGGTGTGTCCCTTCTATCCCTCACCCCATGCTGGAGCTTGTCCCAGAAGCAAAGGGTCTATGCCTGGAAGGAAATCTGAAAGAAAAAGTAAAATATTACTGTGCCAAGAAAAAAAAAAAAAGATTTCTTGAGGATCTGACCACCACTTTCCTGACAGAGTTTTGAAATTGTTATACCACCAAACTTCTTTAACTTTAGAAAAAAATAAGGACAAGGTGAGCTTGGAAAGAGGGAATAGGATAATTATGTATGAATTGGTGACAAGTCTTAATTATTCAATAAAGTATTTTAATATTTTTCAAGCATTTAATACTTACAAATATTTATAAACACTATATATATAACTAGTAAAAAACATTACTAAGGAGTAGGATAAACTATTGGAGAAAGGTGATATTCACAGTAGGTTAAAGATAAACTCTGAGTTTCATATATCACTTCGTTTTTATTTCTTAATAGATATGCAGGTATCTCATACCATATCTAACTGATGTAGGAAATAGTCAGGATTCAGCACCTTTACCAACAATCTCCCCTGAAGCAGTTCAGTCTTTCTGAGTCAGTATGAGGCTTTTTTCCTGGCTATCTGTTTTGCCAGGGACCAGCCTTTCTGGGATGGGATGGAAAGTGATCACCCTGTAGTTTCTCCATCCTGAAGCAAGACTTGGGGAAAATGGGTCTGGGCTGCAGGAGTGGGGTTGAGGGCTGTCTAAGCTGTATAGCCCATAACAGCAGCCATTAGCTAAATGTAACTACTGAGCACTGGAAAGGTCCAAAATGAGATATGCTGCAAGGGTAAAATACACTACTGATTTTGAGGACTTAATATGGGGAAAAAATGCAAAATACCTCCTCAATGTTTAATATTGATTAAATGATGAAATATTTGGGATATATTGGGTTTAATGAAATATTGCAATTCATTTCACCTGTTTTTTAGGAAAAGTGAAGATTACAAATGTGGCTCACATTTTATTTCTATTGGATGGTGCTTACCCACATGGCCTTTCCAAGTCCTGGGACAATGTACAAAGGGAAGATAGCCCAATCCATAGCCCCCAAGGCTTGGCCTGGGAATGGCTCACTGGCCACACTGACCCTCAGGGCCTCAGAAGCCAGAGCAGAGGCCACTGTCCCACCTCCCAGTACTCAGGGCCCTGGTGCCCTTCCAAAGGGTTCCCCTACTCTTCTGGAAAGTAGGCGTGTGCACTGCCAACCAAGAGACCAGCTGTGACCCACACAGTACCTCTCACTGTTGCTCTCTCAGCTGTTACCAGCATCAACATATAATGACTCTGACAAGGAGAAAATTCTGACAGGTTCTAAATTACAGAGGCTGGGGAATGAGAGAACAACAGAACTGCAAGTCTGTTAACACCTGCTGACCAGCTAACCAAAATGGATCACATTCCTGTTTGCCTGCTGGAACTTTGGATTAATTCCAGGGGGCTATTTCCACAGATTTTCTTAGCCAGACCCCGTCTAACCCCAGGAGTCCCCCTTGTTTACACGAGGGCTTCCAGACTGCTGCCCTAGCTTGCCCACAGCAGTGGTCACTTCTTTATGTGGACTCTGCTAGCCCAGAGCTGGTCCTGCTTCACCTTTCCTCATCCTCTGCCCATGGCTCATGAAAATTCTTTGAGAATGTCTCCTTCTTCTCACTACTTGATGCATAAAAACGCTTGCAAAACTCTGGGACGTTGGAAAAGCTGTCTTTTCTACCTAGCCATGCTGCTGGGGGGATAGATTCCAGGCTCCAAATTGGTCTTTTATCTGGCATTTTTGGCTCAATAAAACCTTGACTGACAAAAAGACTTCAGTTGTGGAAGTTAAAGATTTTTGAGCCAACTCTAATGTGTTTGTGTATATGTCCCCATTTTACCCTTCCAGCAGTCCTTTGAGATGGGTACTACTGGTTACCCCCTTGTGACCCCAGCTTGCCCAGAGTCACTCAGCATGAACATGGCAGGTGGGTGACTCTGCCTGGGAAAGGAAGGGGACAGCAAGCCTGGTGGCCTATCTCTAGCTCTCCCAACAGCTGCAACCATTCTGGGCCTCAGCCAGCAGGCAGCAGCTTGGCAGAGAGCCCCAGGCGGCCCCAGGGACCACCACATGTGGACTGGGCTGGGCATTGATTCCTTGTGGCCCTGGGGAAAAGGATACTGAGGGTGTGAGCAGAAGTGGGTCGGGGTGCTGTACCTGCAATGGGAGAGATGATTCCTCTGCTAGTCTCTCTCTGTATCCTTAATCCCCACTGTTGTGTCCAGGACTGAGACACACCTGGAGGATGATGAAATCTATATGCATATAGAAGTAAATTATCCCTTTCTCACTCTCAGGTAGGGAAGAAATCTAGAGAGTAGAAAAGTCTACCTGGCCCTCTGAAACTTGCTTTGGGGCCCTTTCTCTTGCAGTTCCTTCCACCTTGAAAGGCCACACACCACCCCCATTCAGGGTTCTGGTCCAATAACTCCTCCTTAGAGAAACCCCACTGAGCATCTTCACACCACCATCCCTGTACTTGGCTTTAGTCTGAATAATTAGTGACAACAACAGGAAACAGTGATTCTTATCCACTCTGCAAAGGTGTCAGCACCTTTTCTAGGTGAGGGTGTGCAGTGTGAAGTCCAGAGCTGGCTTCCTTCTTCCGCTAACAGAATCAAGGTCCAGGGCTTCACGAGAAGGTTCCCTTCCACCTTCAAATAAGGTCTGACGTTTTAAGGAGCTGGTGGAAATAAGAATGACAGCTCCCTCCCACCCATGTGTCCAAGCCTGATTCTGATCTAAACACATTCTTTGGGAAGTTTTGCCTTCACCAAGATTCTCCTGTGAAATCTGGCAAGTGTGGAGGAAGTATGCATGCTGGCTTGGAGAGAACATTCAAAGTAGGACAGCTTATTTTCTGTGTTCCTTTGACACTTGGGCTAAACTGCCCCCAGAGGGGCCAGAGCACCCAGCACACCGTCCCTGGGCCTGGCAAGATGCTAGGCGCGCCTAAGGAAGGCACTCAGTGCCTTTTAAAACCGTGGCATTAACCTGCAATACGGTCTCAAACGTTGTTCCTGCAGTTGCCCTCTCCTCAACAGCCTCATCCCCTGAACACACTGCAAATACCCTCCTTAAGCTTACTGGGTCGCAACTGGAGCCTATGTAGGGGAACCAGAAAGGCCAGCGTCACAATTATGATTCTTTTATGACCAGCTGTGCGGCCTTGGACATCCTGCCAGGTAAAATTAGGTAAAGGAAGCTACCATGTTTCATATGAAAATAGGGAGGTCAAAATTTGTGCAAGTCTGAGAATATGGTTGCCGAGGTTTTAGGATTTACTCTCTTCAAGAAACTGTGCAGAGAAGGGACCCGAACTTCCACTCCTACCTCCTCAGCATCCTGAACATTCTGTTGCAAGATCTTTGAAGTCCTTCCCCCGACCAGGCTCCACTCTGGGAACTTCAAGAGTAGGTGACTCATTTTCAGACTTGGCGCCTGATACTCAACGGGAGCCCAACACAACTATTCGCGGAATGAGGAAGGTTGCACCTGAGCAGGTAGCCTTCCCTGGCCCTCCCGCAGAGCAGCCAATTCCAGGCGACGTAGCTAAGTTAAGTCACAAGTTGCTAGGCAGATTTTCCTTTGGTGGCACTGTTCCTACCCACCCCCGCTCCACCCCCCCCACCCCCCCACCCCCCCATTCCCCGGCTCCCCAGCCTGCTCTCCGTCCTCGGCGCCAGCCCACAGGGAGGGCAAGACGCGGCATCAAAAACTTTGTGGGCAGTAGGGGCGTTTAACGTCGCGGAGCCCAGGGGCTGCTGCCGCCCTTTTAATGCGGCTCGGCTTAGTGATGCCTGCGTCGAGGGGCTCTCAGCCTTGAAGGTCACAGGAGAAGGACCCGCGAGAACGTGAGGAGGGTCAGGCCTGGGAGGAGCCCGCCGCGCGGCGCCGGCGTGCGTGCGCCATCCAATGGCTGATCCCGTCACCCCTCCGCGTCACTCGTTGCCAGGGCGGAGCTCAAGATGGTGGTAGAAGATAGACACCCGGAGTGGACAAGACGGGCGACAGTTGCGGATCCCTGCCCTGCGCCAACCCTTCCCTACCGGCCCCTCGGTCCCCTCACCAGTTGCCAACTGGCTCTTCAGACACCGTGTGACTCCCACTCAGTGGGCTCGCCGACCTCCGCCTCCCGGACTGCGGGACTAGGGCAGGGAAGGGAAGGAAGGGGCTAGCCAAGCGCGCGGCCGCCGAGTCGGGGGAGCAGGGAGGTGCCTGCGGGTTGGGGGTCACGCCTCAGCCTCGCTGTCCGGGGTTGGCCAGTGGTAGGCCTCTGAAAGGTAGCGTCACTGGTTACTGGGAGGACTAGGAGGCGTGAACGCCTCACAGACTGTGCAGCACCACAGACCCCGCCGAAATCATAACGAGGGGCGGGCTCACAGCGCGTAGGGAGGCTCCGGCCCCATTTCCCTTTCGTACCAAGGCCCCACCTTCCTCCCCGGCTTAACCAACTCCTGCTTGTCCTCTGTCCTCCTCTGCACCCACGCGCACTGCTGCAGCGCCACTAGCTAAGTCTGGTATGCACGACCTGGTGTCCCGTGACGCGTGCTCCCACGAGACTACCGAAGGGTGGCCCTGCGGGTGCTTCCACCCACCCGAAGCATCCTGATAGTGACTTTTTTCAGTGAGACCAGACTGGATACTTGTTATCTCGCTACAGCCCTGCCAAGGTGGGTTCTACAAGTTAATGACTAAATTCCATGTTTTCATTCTTAAAGCATTCGTTTCAGTCCCACATACAATGAAAACGGTAGCTTCTGGTGCTTCCCCAATGATTCCACAGATGTCAACTGACACTTTGCCAACAGGGAAAGAAACCAGTACAGAAAAGTGAAATCTTAACAATCTGGAGTCATGTGAACAGGAAAGAATGCATAAAGTTAGTGAAATCCTGAAGTGTAGATTTTACTTTTTTTAAGCAATGAAGATTTTTAATTTCAAGTTGAAAATATTGTAAAACCAGATCAAAATGGACTCTAGGAAATGAAAGGAAAAAACTTACAAATTGCATCTATAACAGTATTAATTTTAACATGACACAGGGATTAAGGGTCTTTTGAATTAATTTAAACAGAAAATAGAAAATGATTGGAGGTTGTGCTTTGTGCTTTTTTGGGGGAGTGAGGTGCTTCTTACAATGTACTGCCAACTTCAAGGTCACAGACGCTGATTCCATCAGAGACTGCTACTTATTTTTAGACTTATACAGATAAATGAATTGTGAAGAGCTGTAGTAAACTAGATATAGGTAAACTAGATACACTTGGTATAGTGCAAAAATAGAGTATCGGTTGAGAGGATATTTAAAGACAGCTTTCTTTAAAATACAAGTTTTTTCCTAGTCTTTAATAATGTCCTAGTCCGTAATAAAATTTCTTAGTCCTTAGTGATAACTTGAAATTGTTAGATAAAAATTATGTTCAAAATCCAAATCTAGGAATCACAGGTTCACAAGACATAGAAAATGAGGTTAAAATTATGAAGCAGAACCTTCAGGGAAAATCAGTTTCACCAGAAAATACAAGGTAAGTATAAAATCAGTTTTTATGATTCAAACACCTTAAAGGCTAAGCACAGTAGTATAAATAATACTAGCATCACATGCAAACTCGTAGCATCCTTAGCAAGTATTTTGATTTAGGTTATATTCACAGATTGGGGCATTTAAAATCTAAGTAGATACATTTAAACTTAACATAATGCATTAAACGATTTTAAATAATCTTACTTTTCCTTAGAAAGCTTAATTGAAACAGTATATTATTGTGCCTTAGGGCCTGGATTGAGTCTGAAAACTGGTGCCACTACTTAGCAGTATGACCTTGGGCCAATTATTAACCTCTAGTCCTCTATTAGAAGTGGAGGTATAATATACCTTGGTTGTGCTGAGAATCAAATGAATAGACATAAACCACTCAGAACAGTGCTTGGCATAGGTAAACACTGAATTGTGTTGGCTATTTTTATTATTAAGTGAGATAAGCAATTTGGAAAAATAATTTACTTCTGAAAAACCTGGATTTAACAAGGGTAGAAGTAATTCAGGGGCTTTAATAGTGGAGGTGATACAAATGACAGTGGAGATCAAAAAACATCTGTTTTGTATTGAAGACAAGGAAGTTCAAAATTTGCTGGGAAGAGATTACAGGAAAGGCATACTCTAGAACTGTGCTGTCTCATAATGGAATCACCAGCCACATGTGACTATTTAAATTAGAATTAATGAAATTAAAATGCAGTTCCTTAATAACAGTAGCTCCATTTCACTCAGTGGCTTATGAGGCCAGTGGTGACCATTTGCAGAACTAATGTAGAACATCTCTATCATGGCAGAATGGTCCACTGCAGAGTGCTGATCTAGAAAATTGTTAATCTGTCACCTCCACATTGGCCTCAATAAAAGGAGCCAGTGCACAACCCCCAACCTCCTCCTACCTGCTGAACCTTGCGTTACAATCTATACAGGAGGCTGCACTCGATGTAGTTGGGTGAGGGCCAATCCTAGGAGAGGCCAGTGGACACATCAGGCATGACTGTGGCAGGCTGGACATTACATTAGCGCAGGACATTTCCCAATAAATGCAGCAAAGCTCTGTGACAACTAAACGCTCTTGATGTGAGACACTGGATGAACAAGGAAAGGAGATGTGGGACCAGGTCCAAGGGTGACAACACTGGCATGGTGCTGAATAAGGACAGCGGGGAGGATTCAGGCCAGGGTGGACAGAAGGCGGGTAAAATGGTCATTACAGTGAAACTCTCGTTTCACAAAATTAAAGTGACTGCTGCAGACTAAACGAATAGTTTCATTTCTATATGTAACTAAAGTAGGGAGGAGGCAAGATAATTAAAATGTTAATGAAGCCATATTCGGAGACTGCAGTATGTGGATCAGCTCTGCAGCCAGGCCAGGACACCTGCAGAACAAAGGAAGATTTCTGATGGATTACTAACAACCTATTCTCCACACCTGTGAAGGGGAAACAGGACCAAGAATCATTTCCTATGGTTAAAACCTTGGGGAACCTAAGGATTAAAGGCTGGGAACTGCCAGCAGGCCCTTTAAATATTTTTACCTTTTTAAGGCTACATACTCTTACCCTTCCTACGGGTTATGTCCATGTCAGGAACTGGGTTAACAGTCTTTTAAACAGTAACTCATAATAACTAAAGAATTATATATAAACTGAATTCCCTGCACTCAGGGTCCCTCTCTCACTCTCTGCCTCTGAGAGGAGACCACACTCTGTGGAGTATTACCTTTTTTCTAATAAACTTTCCTTTTGACTAACTTTGGCACGTGTGTTGAATTCTTTCTTCACTCTCCGCCAAAAGACCCTCTTCTTCTCTCCTACAGGGCTTGGTCACCCTGTCACTTGGGGAAATTTGCCCTGTCCTGCATCATAACTTTTACTGTTTCTGCATGGCAACTTGACAATAAGGCCCGTGCCAGAGGCTGAGGCGTTACTGTCCACCAGACTGGTCCACTTAGGACACTCAGTGTCCTGCCCACTTGCTGCAGTGTGATAAATGTCACTGCTGGCATTTTCAACAAAACTCCTAATTTTGTGGGAAAAAACCTCTGGAATCACTCTTACAGGAGTGTTCAGCTCTATTTCTTACACCTTTTTTGCTATGGTGAGTCGGTGGGAGCGAAGGAGAGAAGCGGCCCAAAGGGAAGACAGTTCGGCTCATTTGGGCTACACAAGTCAGGGCAAACCCTGAGCCCGCTCGGAGGTCAGGCCTTTTGCAGAAACATAGCGCCCACCCTGGTGACGCAGGCAGCTGCTCCCACGTCACTCCGTTCACGTCCTCACACTGGTGAGTACCAAACTCTGCCTCCCCGCAGGGTTCTGACCGCTGAGGCGCCGAGTTCATGTTGACAAAATTCCTGGTGAGACGTTCCAAGCGACAGGGCCGGACTCTGGGAGCGGCCATGTGCTGACCAGAGGCCCGGAAGACAGATTTACCGTCAGATTTACTGTCAGTTACACGCCGTCACTAAAGGGCACCACTGAGTTCACTGCAGTGAGGTCGGTCACATCTGGAAACCACCGTCGTCCCAACGGCTGCGTCCCTTGGTACCCGGACTCAAATTGCCCCACATCCCACCAACGCGCCGTCGCCGCGGCGGATATCCTAGGCGAGGCCAGAAGTGGGTGTCGTGAAGCAGGAGCCGCAAAGCCGTGAAGTAAGATGGCAGCGCTCTCTCTAGAGGCGGTGTCCAGTCTTCATTCTATTTCTAGCATTTTACTCACCAGGGACTCTTGACTTCCATATCCCGCCCTAGTTTTTCTCGCTCATGTTTCCGTCTCATCCAGCTGTGGCGGGGGAAGGATTGGAGGCGACGCCAGACGCACCCCAGCGCGTGGGCATCATTTTGTACGGAAACAGGGCGAGCAGGACGTGACCGGCAGGCAAGAGGGCGTGGTGCCGGGTGACGTATTTCCGCTTCCTTTCGGCCGCTTCGTATTTGGTTGGACTGGCTCATCGCGGGGAGGGAGGGAGAGGTTGTTTTCAGTGGCGGAGCTTCGCGCACGGGAGGGTAAGCACACGTGAGGCTGATGGGGGGGACCTTTGCTCCCGCCTGTGTCGGGGTCCTGGGGGTTGAAGAAGCGTGTGGTTGGAGACGCGGGTCAGACAGTTCGCAGGCTGGAGAGAGACGCAGAGGTGGGGCGGGGCTGGCGGTAACGCGGCAAATCTCAGGGGCGACGGGCGTCAGCAGAACCGGATGAGCCCGGGGGCAGCCGGAGGCGCTGTCGGGGGCAAGGAGCAGGACCTCAAGCCCTCGAGGGATGAGAAGTGGAGGTGGAGCGGGTCGTAGTGAGGGGCACGGGAGACCGAGAGTGGGGTGCCTGATTGGCCGAGGGCCTGGAGGCGCCGGTGGCCGACGTTCTGATGCTGAGCGTGCCCTTGGCCTTTGTTTCCTTTGCAGCTCCCTGGAAACTGTCGTCCGCAGCCTGCTCGGACCCAGCCTGGAGGCACCTGCCTCCGTCCTCCCGAATGGTGCGCTTCTTCTCAGGCCTTGGCCCAGGATCCAGGCCCCCTTTGCTCCCTGCTTCAGAACTGCCCCGGGTCCCTCCTGGTGGGCTCCCCGCGGCTGGAAGGGAAAAACTTTGGCACAGACAAGGTTGTAGCTGTGGGACCCCCACTGAGGACTTGAATCGCGGCCTTTAACCGAGTGTGAGTTTCTCCCTGCGCCTCCTTACAAGTCTTTGGGAAGAGAAACCCAGAGCCTAGGAAGCCCCAAGCTGGGGCCCTGGTCCCAGCATGTCAGTCCTCTCCTGTGCATAGGGCTTTGCCCTCTTGGGGTGGGCATGGCTGAGTTCAGGCAAGTTCCTGGGGGGCGGGAGACTCCCCAGGGGGAGCTGCGGCCAGATGTTGTAGAGGATGAAGTCCCTCGGAGCCCAGTCGCAGAGGAGCCTGGAGGAGATGGAAGCAACAACAGTGAGGCCAAATTGTCTCCAAGAGAGGAGGAAGAACTGGATCCCAGAATACAGGTAAGGAGACTGATGGGGGAGAGACAGAGGTACCAGCTTTGCTGGAGACCTGGCACATGAGTGCACTGGGGCAGGAGAAGAAAACAGGTTTGTCAACAAATCACTGGAGCACTGTGTGACAAGATGAACAGATTTGTCTAGGATGGTTGTCCCAAGTGCCTGGAGTGTGTGGCTTAAGCCTAAGTGAAGGAAAGGGACAAATGGCAGACCCTGGAGGCACACTTTAGGTGGGGAGTAAAACTGTTTTTTCCAAATAAGCAGAGGAGCTGTCAGCCCAGAGATGGCACAAGTGGGGCCTGAGTGGGACATGAGAGAAGGTGACACTGACTTTCACTCAGTGCCTCTCAGGAGTGTTCACAATTGTAAAGGGTGAGACTTTCATGTCTTATAATGGTGGCGTCAGCTTTAGGCCTGTAAGGAACTCCGATGCATTCAGGTCCTGTATCAATGTGGTCAGGCCTCAACAGTGCAGATGCTCAGCACTGAGGATGCTAGGTGTGGCAGATGGACGGATACTGGGTTAATGGCCTTTGAGCATTTATAGGTCTGTTGGTCAGCTGGGTGTGATTTGAGGAAGGAGACCTGGAGGAGCAGTGGGTGAGGAGGGGCGGGTAGACGTCACGTGCAGGAGGTATTTGGCCAGACCAGGCTGGATCACAGTGTTTCCAGGAAGGGGCTGTGAAGGGCTCCCCAGGGAAGCCGCTTGGGCAGGTGAAGGCCAGGATGTTTCTGTGTGTTTTGGGTTGAGTCTGTTCTGTGGGCTGTGGCGTCTCCAAAATTCTGATGTGCAGGTGACTCACCTATTGGTGAGCAGCAGCATCCCAGGGTTTGCATTCTGGAATTTCTCTGTCAGTAGACCTTTAGGTGACTTCTGTGCATGCAGAGAAGTTAAAGCTGGTCCCAGCATTCTTCCTGCCCCCTCAGGGGGGCTCCCAGGATGTGTGTGGGAACCATCTGTGCTCACAGTGGAGCAGCGGTGAGCCCTTCGTTTACCAGCATGACTCAGTGACATTCCTGCTGTGTCTCACAGGCGTGGCGTTGAAATCAGCTCAGTTTCTCCTGCTCATTCTACAGATTTGTCGTCACTGAGGAAACAAGTGGTAGCAAAAGCCTTGGGCTGAGACTCAGCAGCCTCTAGCCCGAAGATTGTGGGTTCCGTGCAGGTCAGGTGACTACTGTGAGTCTCGGCTCTTTACCTGTGAAGTGAGGGGTTGGTCTTGCAGCTTCACACGGCTCCTTCCCTCCCTGCTCTTACATGATCCGACAGTTCTTTTCTTTATCAAACTCTTCAGTTTACCTCTTGGTGAAAGTTTTTAGGTGGCACTTTGGGAAAGACTCATGTGTTCATTGGGGAGCAGCCACGTAACATGAGGAGATGCCTTGGTTTCTTCACACTTATGCTTTCCCGGTGCCCACACAGACGTCACTCCTGTGTCACACTGTCCAGTCCTGTGGGCACCAGCCTCAGCTGGCTGCTTAAGAAAATCGATTAAAATTGAATAAAATCAAAAAGGCAGTTCTCCCAGTGCCATTGGCGGTGCAGAAGTAGGATACTTTGTCATCATGGAGAGTTCCATTGGATGGGCTGTGTGAGGGGTGGAGGGAGAGCCCTGGCCTCCAGCACGCCTGCCATGTTCCTTGTCCCTGCACTGAGGGCAGGTAGGCCTTCATCTGTCTTGCCAACCTGGGGCACATGCTGTGGGTCATTTAGGGAAAAGAGACCCCCTCATCACGGACATGCTCTGTGGGCCATGCTCCAGCCTCAGCAGGCACTCAGCCTTTCTGGGTGAGGAAGAGAGTGGACGTGTGTCTTTGGAGGTCCCTTTTAGTTAACAGTGCACAAAAGTCTTCTGGTGGTGTGTTCTAGTGCTTAATGTGGATTCTGGGTGCATTCAGTGGGTCCACTCCCGCAGACCAATCAGAAC
The DNA here is from genome assembly GCF_014176215.1 of Rousettus aegyptiacus. Classification (NCBI taxonomy): domain Eukaryota; kingdom Metazoa; phylum Chordata; class Mammalia; order Chiroptera; family Pteropodidae; genus Rousettus; species Rousettus aegyptiacus. Next base: position 111,287,232 of record NW_023416310.1, on the reverse strand, counting down.
CCACCAAGTAGCATCAGTCAGAACACTGGTGCCTGAGCTGTGCCCAGATAATGGGGTTTTGGTCTGGGTGGGTGGGAAGTGGCCCTAGTGTGTGGCCTGGTGAGTTACAACCAGGGATGCCCCGGAGGCAGGGACCTTGTTCAGGTGTTTTTGGAACCTCAAGCAAGGCTCTTTGTAATTTGTGTATTGGGTTCCTCAGCAGGCAGACAGCCCATGACCTCGGAAGTCCCACAGGGAACCCAGCTGAAGGCCAGCTCCAGACCTATAGGGAGTGTCCTGTCCCCCAGGGAAGGCCACCGTATGTGCCCGTGTGTTGACCTCAGCATAGTTCTCTAAGGCGTCCAAGTTGGTCCTCTGCTCTGGGAGACAGTGTGTCCCAGGAGGGGAGCTGGGAAGGTGGGTGGTGCTGCAGAGTGGGGGATGCTGCGCCACTACTTTCCCCCACACCTCCAGCCGTGACCTTCTCAACCCCTTTGTGGCAGGCACATTCTTTGCTGAGGCGAACAGACTCACTCACATACTCCTCCTTAGACTCTTCAGGGCGACCCTGCAGCTTCTGCGTCCCCATCTGAAGTGAAGTGTCAGGTTGGCTGCCATGGGCAGCCAGCTTCCTCTGCTTCCTGGCCTGGACCCGCTCAGGCCTCCTGCTCCTGCACTCCAATGGCCTGCACAGGTGGGCAGCCACCTGAACAGGTCGGCAGAGGCCTCAGTAGCCTGGTGTTTGGGGATGCGCTGTTTGCCTGGGAAGGTTGTCTCCCTGCTGGCAGCGGACTCAATAATGGCTGGAGTCTCTGGTGGGGCAGGCCACATGGGACATGTCGCCAGCTGCACAGACGGCCCCATGCTAATAAGATCCACTAAGGCTCGCCCTGGGTCTACCCCAGCCTGTCTGCCCCCACTCCCTTGCCCACTCTGCTGTCCAGCCTGGTAGGAGCTTTGTGACTTGGAGGGAGAGACCTCACCAGAAGATAAAATGGTGGCAGGCGTTGTGCTGGTGTGAACCTTCACCCTTGGCCTACAGCCAGGACCCTGTGAGTCCTTTTTCCAGTGGAGGTCACACCATATAGAGCTGCTTACTCTTCCGATGACCTTGTCAGGTGCTGAGAGCATTTTGGGCATGGATTCAAGCAGAAGCCCACAGGGACATTGCAGGGTGGCCTATACCCACTGTTTCCCCTTCTCCCCTGAGGCCCATCCTCTTTTTATGAGGGCTGTGGTTTTCTCAGGGGATGGTACGCCTCTCTCCCCTGAGGCGTCCATCCAGGGATGATGTCCTTAGTCCTAGGAGGGGGGTCACAGTAGCAGGAGTGCCAGATGAAAGGGCAGGTCCTGAAACAGCCCTAGCTTCATCCCCAATGTCCTGTCTCACCGTCTCGTCTGTGGAAGCAACTGAACTGAGTGTACAGATGGGGCTGGCAGAGCCACCGCCTGTGCCACAGAGTCTGAAACTGCTGTGGGCCAAGCTAGCCACAGAAGCCCACGACAGGTGGCTTCTTACCCTGAGGAATTGCCTCTTCTGAAGGCCCTGGATGATCCCATCTGCTGCAAGTGACAGTGTCCTTGTTAGGAAGGCACCGTGAAACTTAGAGCTGCTTTTGGCCTCCCCTGGGGTCCCTAGGCCCTGTTGGGCTGTGGTTCCAGACTGTCTTGTCTAATGGACACTGGGTTGCATGACTAACCAGGTGGTCATGAGCACCAGCTTCTACCTACAGTGTCCAGTACGAGAAGTACTCACTGCTTGGTCAGGTTGAGATATGCCCTGAGGGTCAAATGCACGTAGATTTTAAAGGCAGTGAGAAAGACAGTGTAAATTATTTCAAAAAAGAATGTGAAAGCATTAACAATTTATATTGGTAAACTGTTGAAATTATAATCTTTTAGGCGTATGGGTTAAACGAAATGCTTTGTTACAGCATGACCTATTTGGCTTTGCTTTTCAATGTGGCTGCTAGAAACTGAAGTGTGTGCAGGAGGCTGCATGTCTGTTGGACAGCTCAGCTCTGCCACACTCAAGGGGCAAGTGTGAGACCATCTTGGAGCGGGGTCTGCATTGGGTGGGTATGCATGCTTTTACTCCTTGTTTTGGGCCTGGTGTATTCCCTTTTCCTGTGATCAGGGTGTGTACCCTTGTTTCCTGGACTGCACTTGCCGAGTCAAGTCTCCCCAGGCTTGAGGAGGATATAGAAATAAAAAGACTGAAAGGTGACCATGCGCTGGGTGGTTGGAGGGCCAGTGTCTGGTCCATGGGTAGCAGACAGACGCAGGCGGGGTCTTTCAGTGAGCACTAGGCCTTTCCTGGGCGCTGCTTTGCTTTGGGAGTATCCTTGGCCTGTTGGGCTTCAGGAACTCCACCAAGAAAGAGCAGGGGCAGACAGTTGAGGCCACCACTCCTTCCTGTTCTATCCCAGAGGGTCCTGGGGCCTGTGTATCAGGTGACTGCTCCCTGAGGCCCTCCCTGGTACAGGATCTGCTATGTGCAGACCTGGGGTTGCTATCACCCCATGGCCCCAGCAGGCCTCATGCCTCTTGAACCACCCACTCTTCCCTGATCTGGCCTCAGTTGTCCACCAGGCCCTCATGACTCTGCATTTCCTTGGGGTACTGCAGATGGCCTCCACTATTATCTCCCTGCCCTCCCCACATGTCCCACTCCCTGTGCTGGGGACAGTGCCAGTACCCATTTCCTGTGTTGCAGGCTTGCTGGCTTCTCATCTGAGCACCTGCTCTATTGGGTCCCCATTCCTCCACGACAATGATGCCTTCGTGCATGCACCAAGGCACAGCTTGGGAGCGAATATGCTGGGCATCCTGCCCCTCCCTGGCGTTTCCTGGGTAGGTGACCCTACCACCTCACCACCCAGCAGGCCCACACCTCCAGTGGCTCCCCTCACGTACTGGGCCACGAGCTGCCACCTCTCAGGGCTGTTGGGTTGCAGGTGCTGAGCTATGATGGTATGCCATAAATGTGTCCCAGAAGCCCAAGGCAGAGACTATGGGCTCTGGCTGCAGTATGGGGAAGAGGTGCTGCAGTGTGGGGGCACAGACTGCAGTGTGGGTGGGGGCAGGCACTTCGTGGTTCTGTTCTACAACCTGATGAATGGGCACCCTTGGAGCCTGCCCTCCCACTCTCACCACCCTATCTGTGGCAGGAGGAGCTAGAACACCTGAACCAGGCCAGTGAGGAGATCAACCAGGTGGAGCTGCAGCTGGACGTGAGTGTCTGCGTTCCTTCACTCCCTTGGGCTGGTCCTGGGCCATTGCCACCTGTCTCCTTCCCTCTTGGGCATAGTGGAGGGAAAAGGCATTGTGGGAAGCTAAGGGCAGTGGGACCCGCCTATGTGCTTCCACCCTCCCCCACCCACTTCTCTGTTCCTTTCCAGGAGGCCAGGACCACCTACCGGAGGATCCTGCAGGAGTCTGCCAGGAAGCTTAACATGCAGGGCTCCCACTTGGGGAGCTGTATCGAGAAGGCACGGCCCTACTATGAGGCTCGTCGGCTGGCAAAAGAGGTATGACCCACCGTCTGCTATCCCGTGTCCTGGGAGCTGGTGCCAGGCTCCCTGGTCTCTGTGTACAGGAGGTGCTCAGGCTTTCTTGTCACCTGTCTGTACACTTCTCTTTCCTCTACTCCTGTCTCTTTTCTTTGCCTACCCTCCACTCCTTTACCTTCTTTCCTTTTCTTTTCTGTACACAAATAAGGTGGGTTCACTGGTACAAAACTAACTAAATATTTGGAATAAGATAAAGAAGAAAACCAGAGTCACCCCAAATCCTACTGCACATGTGGATCATGGTTCTTGTGCCTGGGATTTGTTTCGGTTGACAATGGTAAGGCGACAGACACAGAAAAAACGGCCTTCAAAGAAGAGATTGTTACTTGCAGTTCCCAAGAGTGGGGCATGCTGCGCCATGCAGCGGCACATGGGGAAGCACCTGGGTCCCCAGGAGGAAGAAGGTGCCAGGGCAGGGAGGTCTTGGCCCACAGCCTTTTCACGGTTTCCATGGAAGGGAGTGGATAGGACAGAGTAGGCACTTGGAGCAGTCTTAGGACAGGACAGTTTGAGTAATTGAGGTAGGCTCTGGGCTGTAGGGTGGGCCCTAGTTTTCTGGTTCCTGCCCTAAGTGATTTAGGGTAGGGGCAGCATTGGCCTGGTGTGTGATGGTCAGATTAAGGAGGTGGTAGGCCTCAGTTTGGTTGATTTACATGTGAAAGGTATGCTAGGGGGTGGCGGGGATTTACTATCTCTAGGAATTAACTGGTCCTGGTAGGGCCAGCAAGGTCCCCAAGGTGTCAACACGTCATAAAATGTAGAAAATAAAAAACATGATTAATATAGTACAGATAACCCCTTAAAACTTTTTTTGTATGTTATGTGTATGTGTATAGATATACATCTCTGGCAAGATGGGATTACACGATATATGCTGTTTTTATACCTTTATTTTACTTGTGTTATGACATAATTCCATGCCAATAAATATGCATCTGTGCCATCATTTTTAAGGGTTATTTAATAATTTATTATATTAGATGTACTATATTTAACCAGTCTCAAAGAATTGGAAACTTAGGTTTGTCCCAGTGTTTGTTTGGGAAGCAGGTCAAAGAATCACTGTGAGTACTTGTCCTTCAGCTTCCCTGCTACACTGGTCGTGGTCTTCAGCATACTGTCTTTCTGAAATAGGCCACGTTACTGGCTGCCTTCCAACTTAAACGGTGTAGGCCTTTCTTTGTCCTCCCTTGAGCAGAAGGCCAGTGGCCTTTGAGATTGCTGGGTCCACATAGTCACTTTTCACTGGCAGCAGGATCCTTTCCATCTCTATTTCTGCCTTTATTTCTTCTCTTAGGCCATGTCCCTACAAAATATCTTAGTAGAATGTTGCTTCTTTGGCATCCATCTTTAGCACAGTTTCAGAGATGATGGCTAACGTTGCAGTAGGCCTTCCTCTTGTCCTCACCTGGGTAGGTGTCCGTGCTCAGCTGGGGTCCCTTGAGGCTCCCCATTCTGATGGCCCTCTCCCCCCAGGCCCAGCAAGAGACACAGAAGGCAGCTCTGCGGTATGAGCGGGCCGTGAGCATGCACAACGCTGCCCGGGAGATGGTGTTTGTGGCCGAGCAGGGCGTCATGGCCGACAAGAACCGGCTGGACCCTACGTGGCAGGAGATGCTCAACCACGCCACCTGCAAGGTGGGCTGGCTGTGCCTGCTGGTCCCCCGGGGTCCCCTGCTTCCTCGCTGCCCCTGTACCTGTCCCCTCCTCTCTTATCTCCTGCTCTCCAGCCTTCCCTCAGTTGCAGCTGTTTCAGCACAGCCTGTCCCTTCTCTGCCCCGTTTGGCCCCCTGAGCCTTTGCCTCCAGATAGGGGAGCAGCCCAAGCACTTCATCTGTATTGGGCTCTCTGGTTCAACCGCTAACTTCTGTTTTCAGAACATTCTCCCTTTTGTGCTTTTGAGCTCTGCCACTGTACCTTGACTTTGGAAGTATCATTTGTGTATCATTTCCAAGCTACCTGAAGAAGACCAGGGACAGGGCATCACTGGCATCAGCAACCATCTGCCGCTTTCACCTGGGGAAGGGCAGGTGTTTCAGTCCATTCAGGCTGTTATTACAAAACAACACAGACTGGGGCTTGAAAAACAAATGTTTACTTCTCACAGTTCTGGAGGTTGGAAGTCCAAGATTCAGGCCCAGGCAAATCTGGGGTTTGGTGTGGGTCCCCTCCTGGTTCCTGGCTGGCAGCCATCTTGTCGCTGTGTCCTCATGGGGTGGAGGGACAGGCAGCTCTTCAGGGCCTTTTTATGAGGGTGACGATCCCATTTGCTAGGGTTCCACTCATGACCTGACCCCCTCAGAGGGCTGCCTCCAGCTCCATCAGCCTGGGGGTCAGGTTTGAGCATATGGATGTTGGGGGCACCAGCATTTAGTCTAGAGCAGCACATATCAGCTCCAGAGGCCTGCACAACACTGGGGGAGGGTCCTGGAAGCTACATATGGCAGGGTAGTACCATGGCTGGAGCCCTTGCCTGCTTCCTGTTGGTACATAGACACTCTGAGAGCCTCGGCTGGAGCTGCTGGTCCCCACACTGGGGCTCTGAAGGTGATGGCTGTGGCAGATGTGCCCAGACACTTCCAGCTTCTCACGTGCTGTCCGGAGGGCCCTAATGCCCTCTTCTGGAAGCAGCAAAGCGGAGGCCAGTGGTGCAGGTAACACCAGGCAGGTGCAGGGATGCACTGCTGTCCTTTCTGTCTCAGAGATATGTCCTCTCTAGACTTTGCAGAGAGTGGGAGGTCCCCCAGAGTGACATCTGGAGTGTGGCCCAACTCTGATGTATGTTGTCTGCCCTACCTGGGCCAGGTGAACGAGGCGGAGGAGGAGCGGCTACGTGGTGAGCGGGAGCACCAGCGGGTGACGCGGCTGTGCCAGCAGGCAGAGGCCCGGGTCCAAGCCCTGCAGAAGACACTTCGGCGGGCCATCGGCAAGAGCCGGCCCTACTTTGAGCTCAAGGCCCAGTTCAGCCAGATCCTAGAGGTAGCCACATGGAGAGGAGGAGGTGGGGTGCTGGGGGAAGGTGATGTTGGGACAGGTTGGGGGAGGCATGGAAAGGGCAGGAACAGGGGTGCTGGCCTGCTGCTGGTCTTCCAGGATTAGTGTGGTGGGCCAGAGACCAAGGACATGTGCGAGGTGGGATGGAGATGTGGGTGCTGGTGGAGAATGGAGTTGACAGATAAAGAAGAGAACAAGTGAGATTTGAGGGAGACCAGGAGGAATGAGGAGGAGGAACTGGCCAGGCAGGGAAAGTGGACCAAGGAGAGAGAGGAGGTAGGGGCAGGGAGGGAGAGGAAGGTAGGAAGACTGGGGTTGGGCTCAGGTCTGGGTGGAGTTGTGGTGGTAGGGAAGTAGCAGGTATGTTTGTGTGTGGTAGTGGGGGGTGGGGGGCGTCCCGGCACGGGTGCTCATGTTGGGTGGTGAGCAGGGCCAGTGCCGTCGAGAGTCACGTAGTGGGTCGCCTCATTCCATCCCTTCCTTCCTCCACAGGAACACAAGGCCAAGGTGACAGAGCTGGAGCAGCAGGTGGCCCAGGCCAAGACCCGCTACTCGGTGGCCCTACGCAACCTGGAGCAGATCAGCGAGCAGATTCACGCGCGGCGCCGGGGCATGCCCCCCCGTCCCCCGGGCCCGCGGCGCTCGTCCCCTGTGGGTGCTGAGGCCTGGCCAGACGGTGGCGAGGATGGTGACAGCGGGATCATGGAAGGGGCTGAGGGAGGTGCGCGGGAGGAAGGTGGAGGCTTGGGGCCGGCTCCCGCCCCCGACGCGGACACGCTGAGCCTGCTGAGCCTGCGCACTGTGGCCTCGGACTTGCAGAAGTGCGATTCGGTGGAGCACCTGCGCGGTCTCTCGGACCATACCAGCCTGGACGGCCAGGAGCTGGGGCCCCGGAGTGGGGGCCGCGGGGGCCGCCACCAGCGTAGCATCAGCCTGTAGCCTTGTGCTCAGGGTGGCCAGTGAGTCTCACTGCTGATGGCCCATGTGGGCCGGGTAGGCTGCAGCTCCTCTGCTCGGGTCCCTGCTTCCCCTGCAGAGGTTGGGTGGGCTCTGTCGGCCCTCCTGTCAGTTCTGCACCCACCTGCCCAGGTGTTGCAGGTGAAAGCTCTCTGCCTTACCTTTTAGGAGGCTGCAGTAGCCCTCCCACAATCTCTCCCCTGCTGGCTGCTCAGCCTGTTGGTCCCTTGCTGCCTTTTTCAGAGTCCCTTCTTTTTGCTCACCTTTAGCCACAGGGAACTTGGTCTAGAAGGTGTAGGGAGCCCATCCCAGAAGGGGGTGCTGGACCTGAGTGAGCAGACAGGTGTTCCACCCATCTCCTGAAGGCCTAAGGGTGGCAGCCCTGGACCCTATCTCATCCTGTCCTTATGTCACTTAGAAGCTGCCTCTGGAAGACACTACCCCAGTCCCCTCAGCTCGCTCCTCATGACCTAAGCCACTTTGTGTCCCCCAGAGTAGGACTTGAAAGGTGCCAGTGTCAGGGAAGGTGAAGCCCAGCCTACTGTAGGGGACATCACCAAATCCACTCAGGCTCTCACATGCATGGTATCTCCCCAGATGGGCAGGCCCTCAAGTTGCCCAGGTGCTAGTGGCTCTCCCAGTGTCCTTGTGGGGTGCAGGTACAGGTAGGTCCTGGGGACCGAGGCCGTTGCCATCCTGCTGCCGAAACACTCATTTTTTCTGGGTAGAGGATGCTGAGCAGACTCAGTGCCCTCCTCAGAGTGCCTCTGGGAACTTGGTGCTCCGTCCCAGCCCAGCAACACCCACTCTGGGGTCCCTTGGGGGCATTCCTCTGGCTGCTGAGCCTCCCCCATGAGGGGAGGGGACCTGCCCTCCACAGGGAGCAGCTCTAGGTGTCTGGTGGTACTGCCGGGCTGTGGGTGGGTAGAGGTGGGGGAGCCACACTGGGTCTGGGTACCTTGGGGAACCTATCCTGTCCCACCCTAGGAGGACTTGTGCCTAGACCTGTGTACCAGCCCATCAACAGGGAGCAGTGGGCCTTCACATGGAAGGTGTACCCTGTTCTGGGGTTGAGGCAGGATGGTCACAATGAGAACCACTGGTTTGAGGTGGCCATGGGTGGTGGGGAATAAGAGGGCGGATGTGTGTCAGAAATGGTCTGCTCCTGATTTTATTTAAATAAAAGTTTATGTAACAGTAATGTTTATTACCCCTACCCCTATCAGGACAAGGCAGGAGGGAGAGCGGGGCGATGGGGCTCTTTTGGTGGAGTGGTCAGGCAAGGCCCCCGGAGATGATGAAGTGGACCTGAAATCTACCTGGGCCACGGGGAGGACAAGGTTCACGGTAACAGGGCTGCAGTGTAGTACACACAGGGGAGGCCCCCACCCCTCCTGCTGGGGAAGTAGGGGTCTGTAGGGTATGTGCTAGAGTAGACACATCAGCCACTGTGGTGGCCCAAATGAGAGTGCCAGCACTGGATGTGAGCATGAGGAAGGAGAGGGACACAGGTTGAGGGATTTAGCAAATAAATACACAGGACACCCGCTTAAATTTGAATTTCAGACAGAGTGGCCTTTGTCGTTGCAATGTTTAGGCCATACTTAAACTAAGTTGTCTGAAATTAAAACAACACATAAGAGGTGACTTGCAGGTCAGGCCTGACCTGCTGAGGGGCAGGAGGAGCTCGAGGGCCCTTGGACCCCAGCCTGTGAGGCATCTGGTGGAATCAGGTGTGGGGGACCAGGACTTGGAGTACAGAGATAATGGGCGCTTTGGGCCGGTCCCCACCAGGTGTACCTGTGTCTACAGCCAGGTGAGGAGGGGTTAGCTAAGGGAGGGCTGGAGACCTGCTGGAAACCTGTGGGAAATGGGTCTCCCAAAGATTCTGAGGGGACAGAGTGAGGGCCAGGAGTTGGAGGGATGGGGGGGCCTTAGCAGTGACTGGTGACCTCAGATGGCAGGCAGAACCCGAGCCACTATAGAACATGCAGTGTGTGCCCCATGACAGATACTGTCCTGCTGTGGGACTGTAGTTTCCTGACCTGGCTTATCTTAACTGAGAACTAAGGAAAGTGTGAGAAGGCATTTGGGTGCCAGAGTACTTCTGTATGATTGGAAAAACTGATGAGAGAGTATGGCATCTGTTCTTGGCAGGTGAGCTTCCTGAGGTGACACCAGGGTCATCCTCTTCCCATGCTCTGGCAGCGAAGGGCTGGTTGAGGCCACCGAGTTTCTTGTGGAATCCCCTGCCGGATAAGGAAGGAGTGAGGAGAACAGGAGAGGCTGACGTGCTTCCTCTATGTGCAGGGAGACAGCCACAGCCCATCCTGATGGCCACGAGTGCCCACCCAACCTGCATCCTGTGCCAGGCATGTGCCCTGACCCATCTCACTCCCCCAACAAAATTATGGGGTAGGTAGCAGCAGGGTCACCTATTCCCAATAAGAGACAAGTGTAGTGGGGTGCAGTCCACCCCAGCCTTGATGAAGGTAATGGAGGCAGTTGGACTCCTGGAGACCTCACTCAAACCCCTGAGTAAGGAGTTATTCAGGAATCAGATGAGGCTGCAGAGGCAGTGGGTGTAGGCGCCTCTTAGGAACTTTTACAGGAAAGGAGCTGAGAAAAATCAGAAAAGTCAAGGAATTTTGTTGTTTTGAAGTAAGCAAGAGATGGTCACGTCCTGGGGGATGTGGGGTGCGGTCCCCCTTTCCTGTGCCATATGTCACATGTCACTGAGTGGAAATGAGTGCTTCTGAGCCATGCCCTCTTCAAGTGAGCAGTTAGGCCTGGCACCTAAGGGATGCTCAGTGACCACTTCTCACTTCTCCCAATGCGTTCGTGCAGTTTGGGATTCAGGATCTGCATCTATGTCTGGTGGGGTTTTCTGGAATGTCCATGCTTTACCATATTGTGAAATGAGAAGGCCCAAAGTGTGCCTAGCACAATGTCAGCAACTCTCTGCAGCTGCAGGATGCACTGAACCCCACATGGAGCCTTCTCTAGTCAGGTGCTGGACAAGGGGGCTGAGTCCCTGTCTCTCTGTAGGTGTGGCCTCAGGGGGCTGGGCCCCTGGGCTGTCATACCCCACCCTGTCGGCACAGGGCAGTAGCCCTGTTTGTCAGCTTGGTCCCACTAGGCCCCTTCCTGTTGGGCGCCTATCCCTATCTGTCTCTGGACATCCCGTCTTCCCGCCTGTCTTTGGGGTTGCCTGCTACCTGAGAGCTAAGCCAGGTGTGTGTTGCAGCCTGTCGGTTGGGGCCAGATGTTCTGTGTCTGTTGTACCTTATCTTCTTTTGCCCACCTTACTTATCCTTCCTGGGGTCCTGTCCCTGTCCTTTCCTCTGCCTCCCTCCACATCCCCCTCCTGGGCAATCCCTCTTGGGCTCTTCGCACCATTTCTGAGTCCCAGGCCTCCACACTGTCCTTCTCAGGACCCAGGGGACCAGAGGGCCATTTCATTGGCTGGCAAACAGATGTGTGCAATTTATTAAGAAATATTTACCAGATCTCTCTGAGCACAAAACACTGGAGCACCATAAAGCATGATGCTGTGGGTGGGGCATCCAGGTGAGGAACAGATGCATGCTGGTAACAGGTTGCACGGGGCAGTAAACAAAGGACTTGAGAGAGGCCCCTCACCCCTGGTCTTCCTGCCCCTAGGCCCTACTCTTCTGAAGTCTGTCCTGAGCCCCTCTAGCAAGGGCCCAGGTCTCACCCATCTTGGCCTTCTCAAGGCCATCAAATATCTGCCTGCCAATTTGCCGACACCTATGGCACTCTTGGCACGTTTACCCCAGCTCAGCTTAGACTTTTGCCTGTGGTTTGAGGCCTGACTCATGTGGGCTTTTGACTAAAGGCCTTTCTGGGTCCTCAGTTCCCCAGCCAAGTCTGAGTTAACCTTCCCACCCCCAAGTTCCCCAGAGAGCTTCTGACTTACCATAGGACTGGCCAATGTCACCCATGGTGTCCTCCTTGATCCCATCTTGCTCAACTCTAACACAGTAAAACAGGCATTATAATAGAGTGACCATATGTCATATGCAGTCTAAAACTGAGACTCTCAAATGTGGAAGGGGGCAGATGTGCCCCAGAACTGGAAAGCACTGACCACACTGTCTAGAAAGGCTGTCCTCAGCCTGCCTCTGCGAGGGGCTGTGTCTGTATGGATGAGCCAGTCAGCTCCCCTGGGCCTTGGTGTACGAGTCCACAAGAAGGGTGCTGCACTGGGTAAATGACCTCTCAGTTCTCTAAAGCCTTCAGGAGATATGGTCGTGGAGGAGGTGGAGTCCACTGAGGCATTTCAGTGGATGCTGTGGCTGATGGATGTGTGTGCAGAGGTCTGGGATCAGAGCAAGACGACTCCAAGTTCAGGGTTGGTTGGGACCTGGCGGAGGCAATAGATGGCGCTCTGGGTATGAGATGATGACCATTCACTGCAATCCTGCCAAGTGGTGGCCTCTCCTTCCCCCCATGTGGGCAGGTGGCACCCACCACCCCTCGGATAAACCAGCTGACTTGTTCGGCAGTGTAATTGGGGTGGCATCAGAGTGTCTTTCCATCCAGGACAGAGGGACATTTGGATCTAGGATGGGATGGAGGTCAAGGTGGTGGGCACCTGTCCCCAGTCCTCTCACTGTATCGTTTCTATGGTAACACGCAGAAGTGTAGTGTCCTTTCCGGGCCACACCCAGCAGGAGGGACTGTCAGCTGTGCTAGGGTTTGCTCTCCTCCCAGATGAAGCAACCCTTCTTCCAGGGCTGTAGAGCTGGGGCTGAGGGGCTATGGGGCTTCCCTGTGGGCTCCTGGAGCTGTGTGGGCACTTAGGGGCTGTGCTGCTCAGGGGGCACAAGAGGTTCTCACTCCAGGCCACCTCCTGTCCCTTGACCCAGTGTCCTGCTGTGCTTCAGTAACCCCCCCCCCCACTTTCTATGGAGGGAGGGGCAGGAGCCCAGCTGCTCTCCCACTTGGCCTACTGTCAGCTGCTCTTTTCCGAAACCCTGCTTCCACTTTGGACAGGATTTCTGAAACTTCTGATCAGGAAACCTTTTCTCCTAAGACAGTTGTATTTGGCAGAAGGGCTTGTAGTGGTGTAGCTTTCAGGGTCCTGTCAATGGCAATACAGGACGGAAGACCTTAGGATGGTTTCCCTTGGAAGGAAGCTATGTCTTCATGGCACCGACAGAAACAAACTCAAGGTTTTGACAAATGTGACAAGATATTTAGCTCACTGCCACCTTGGATAGGCTTTGTATTTTTTTCTGAATTGAATTAAAAAGGGAAAAAATACATATATTAAAGACACATCCAGAGACAACGTGATAGATAAAAGGCAGACTCTGAAAGTCAGTGAAAATGGCAGGGATGAGACAGCGCAGTGTGCCTACAGAAGCCCAGGACTAGAGAAAGTGAAAGGTGTGGGGAAGCGAGGAATGGAGATGTGTCCTCATCTGAAGGGATGGGCCCCAAAGTTACCCTCAGAAACACGTCCAGGTGACTAAGCCAGTAGCAGAAGGGTGCCCTGAGGTGCCTGGTCAGATTTATGACCCTGCCTTATCTTTGCCTATCTTAAGGTTCCTAGGTGTGGGACCTTCCTGGACCTGTCTCATTCTGCAGCCACCTCCCAGCCATGGGTTTATGGCTCTGGTGCCAGGAAAATCACTGATACGCCTGTTTTAGACATGCCTCACCTGCCACTGGCTCTACAGGGTTATTATTTTATTATCTTATAACTGGAAAACAATCCTGTGAGTAAACTCAGGGCATAGACAGGACTCATGGAAGGCAGCCTTCCTAGGGCCGGGCCATAGGACCAGACCCTGGGGTGGGCCACAGGATGAGCACAAGGCCATATTGGCACCTCTGCACCATCAAGTCCATGAGGGTTTGTGTGCCTGGAACCTATCCTGCAAGAAATGTTTAAGTGTTTTTTTGAGATAGAAGAAAAATGATAAAAAATCATGAAGGATAATTAAACTTACACCCATATGAAGAAAGGAAAAACACTGTGGAGAAATATATTACAACAAAATCTTTTATTTTTTATAATTGATCTAAAAGATAAACATTTGCCAGGGTAATAATGGTAACAATGTATTGAATGGGTTAAGCATATGGATGACCCTGGTATCTATGTCTCTACACTATGTGTAAAGTGGGTATGTGTTGTCCTTTGCAGGTGGACTTAGTTAAAAATTTATATTATAACAAGGCTAAAGAGAGATCAAATTTTAAATAAATATAATTTATCAAAATTTGTGGGATGCAGTGAAAGCAGTGTTTAGGGGGATTTAGTATTAAATGCATATGTTAGAAAATGAAAGGATCTAAAATCAATAACAAGGTTTTTTTTTTATTAAGGAAACTAAAGGAAGGCAATTTAAACCTAACACGAGTAGAAGAAAATGAATAATAAAAACCAGAGCAGAAATCCATAAATTAAAAATGGAAAACAATAAAGAAAAATCAATAAAACTGAAAGCTATTTTTTGAAGGGGGGTGGGGATCAGTAAAATCAATAAACCAGGCTAACCAAGAAAAAAATAACAGCAAATTACCAACATCAAGTGTGAAAGATGTTCATTACTAATAATCTAGTGGACAATGAAATGATAATAAATACTATGAATAACCCCATGCTCTTAAATTAGACGATTTTATGAAAAGCACTTAATTTCTTGAAAGATAAAAATTGCTGAAACTTACAAAGGAGAAATAGATAAGCTAAATAGTTCTATATATACTAAAGAAAAGCACTTAGACTTAATAAAAATAAATATTTAATTAAAAAAAAAAGCACCAGGACTTTTGGTGAAGATGGTAAACTCTAAACTCACTTCCTCCCATGACCACACCAAAATTACAACTATTTATAGAGCGATTGACTTGAAGAACCACCTGAATGCTAGCTAAACAGAAGTTCTATAACAGGATACAAAGAAGAAGCCATGTCAAGTTGCAGGACGGGTAGAGACATAACCCAGTGGGTCCCCACCCCACATGTGGCAATTAAGAACTAGGACGGATATCTTGGCTATGGAGGTTTCCACTGAGGAGCGAGGGGTCCCAGCCCCACAGCACGCTCCCCAGGGTTCCAGTACCAGGAATAGATGTTTCTATAATATCTGGCTATGAAAATAAGCAGGGACTCTAGGTGAGAAAGAAGGCTTCTGGAAACCCAGGGATCGTCTTCGGGGGCCTGCACACAGACTTACTTGCTCACAAACTCATTCACTCTGAGCTCTAGCATAGGGGCAGCAGCTCAAAAGTGCCAGAGACATATGGGGAGGAACTCAATTGACTAACTTCATGAATAAGGGTTGGAGGGGCAGGTAGCTTTCTTTGGGAACAGAAGTGCTGGGAGTCACCATTGTTTCTTTTTGGAGCTCTCACACCGAGGTGGCTCAGCGCAGGCCAGCATCAAATCTCTGCTCTCCATTAACCTGACTAACACCATTCACTGTACCCTGGTAGTTCCCTGGGACCCTGCCGCACCCAACTTGTTGTCTGGACAGAACCTCTTCCAGTGGCTCCTCCACACAAACAGCCTGTCTCAGCTCATGCTGCTGACTTTCGCCAAATCTCTCCAAGGCCCACAAACCAAAATGCAGCAGTCACCCTCAGTGTGCTTTGTAGTGCTTGGTAAGTGGCCCATCGTTCAGCACCAGAAGCAAATTGTCTCGACTTGCAATGTAATTCTCATCAGGTGACTCCAAGCCTGGCATAAGTGGTGGCAGTTTGGCCTGGAACGAAGCTCTAACTAAGTGGCCACGTGCTAGAAACAAGTGGCAGTCAGCCTCGGTTTGCAGTGTAGCTTCTCCTTAGCAACTCCCAAACCCAGCGCTAGTGTCACTTGACCTTGGCCTGCACCAGAGGCCCTCCCAAAAGGCCTCAGACCCAACACATCTTGTGGTGTGTGTCAAACCACACCAGAGTCCCACCCAATCAGCTCCACAATTGACATATCCAAAGGGCAGTCTTGGCTGACACCAGACCCCTGCTAAATTGACTCCCACCTCATGGGGTCAGTCTTCATACAATAGCTAGTCTGCTATAATCATAGCCAGCACTCAGAGCAGGTTAGCCTGAGGGTCAAACCCACCCACTGATGTGCCAACAGCAATTGAGGCCCATTTACAATAGGAGGAAACACACAACACACACACAGGAGACACTCCTGGAAAATCCAGTGCAGATGACCAAGGAGAATGTACCTACGGGACACTTTTTATATAAGGCTACCTTCAAAACCAGGAGACATAGCAGCTCTACCTAATACATAAAAACAAACACAGGGAGTCAACCAAAATATGGAGACAAAGAAACATGTCCCAAATGAAAGAAAAGAACAAAACTCTAGGAAAATGAACTGAATGAAATGGGGACAAGTAATCTATGAGATACAGAGTTCAAAACACTGGTTATAAGGATACTCAGTGAACTTAGGGAAAGATGAAATCCCTGAGAACTTTAACAAAGAGATAGAAAACAGAAAAAAGTCAGAAATTAAGAATACAGTAACTGAAATGAAGAATATGTTAGGGGGAATTAACAGTAGATTAGATGAAACAGAAGATTGAACTAGCAATTTGAAAGACAAGGTAGCAGAAAACAATCGGAACAGCAAAAAGAAATAAAATAAGAATAATTAGTTTTAGGGACCTCTGGGACAACATCAACTGTACCAATATTTGCCTCTTAGGGGTACCAGGAAAAGAGAAAAAGGGATTGAAGTAATGACTAAACACTTCCCTAACCCGGTGAAGGAGATAGAAATATAAGCCCAGGAAGCACAGAGTGTCCCAAACAAGGTGAACCCAAAGAGGCCCATACCAAGATACATCATTATTAAAATACCAAACGTTAAAGACAAAGAGAAAAAATTTAAAAGCAGCAAGAAAAAAGCAGTTAGTAACATACAAGGGAGCTCCCATCAGACTTTCAGTTTATTTCTCAACAGAAACTTTGCAGCCAGAAGGGACTGGCACAAAATATTCAAAGTGATGGAAAGTAAAGACCTACAAACAAGATTACTTTACACAGCAAAGCTCTTATTTAGAATCAAAGGTCAGAGAGAGAGATTCCCAGACAAGAAAAAGCTAAAGGAGTTAATCAACATTAAACCAGTGTTATAAGAAATGTTAAAGGGTATTCATAAGTAAAAAAGAAAAGGTCAAAAATTTAAATAAGAAAATATAGGATAAAAAAAATTCCCACCAACAAAGACAAATACTTAGTAAAAGCAGTGGATCAACCAACTATAACTTTAGTACAAAGGTTGAAAGACAAAAGTAGGAAGATCATGTGCAATTACAATAAATTAAGAGATACACGCAAACACATGCATGTAAAAGAAGTAAAAAATCATGACAGAAACAAACGTGGAGGGGGTGAATAAAATTGTAGCGATTTTAGAATGTGTTCAAACTTAAGTAACCATCAACTTAGACTGCTATAAACATAGTCTATATATGAAGCACAGGGTTACCACAAACCAAAAATTTACAAGAGATAAAGAAAAAGGAATCCAAATACAACACCACAAAAAGTCATTAACATACAAAAAAGGGAGCAAGAGAATAAGAGAGGAACAGGGGATAACTACAAAAACAATCAGAAAATAGTTAATAAAATGGCAATAACTACACACTTATCAATAATTACTTTAAACATAAATGGATTAAATGCTTGAAACAGAAGACATACAATGGGTGAATGGATTAAAAAAACAAGAGACTCACTTCAGATCCAAAGACACATGGATAAAAGTAAAGGGATGGGGAAAGATATTCCATGCAAAAAGAAACAACAACAACAACAACAATAAATCTGGAGTAGCAGTACTTATACCAGACAAAATGGACCTTAAAACAAAGGCTATAACAAGAAACAAAGAAGGGCATCTCATAATGATAAAGGGATCAAACCAACGAAAGGATATAATCCTTATAAAACATCTATGCACCAACATGTATAAAGCAAATATTGACCAACATAAAAGGAGAGATCCACAGTGATACAGCCATAGTAGGGGACTTTAACACCACAACTACATCAATGAATCGATTAGACAGAAAATTAACAAGGAAACAGCGACTTTAATTAATTAATTAATTATTTTTTTATGGTGACATTGATTAACGAATTCCACTATGTTTCTGTGGCATACATTTACATATATATATATATACACACACACACACATACACATACACAGACACACACACACACACACAACTTTACTGTTATATATACTGTTATATATATACCTTACTGTTATATATACATATTTACATTGTGTATTCACTTTCCATAGTTAGATTTCTTTCTATTACCTCATATTTGACCCTATTTACCCTATCTACCTCCCCCCTCATCCCTACTATCTGGTAACCACTAGTCTATCGTCCATGTCCATGAGTCTGGCTTATTTTGCTTAGCATGATTATCTTGAGGTCCATTTATGTTGTTGCAAATGGCAGTATTTCATCTCTGCTTATGGCTGAATAATATTCTATTGTATATATGTACCACAGCTTCTTTAGCCAATCATCTATCATGGGACACTTCAGTTGCTTCCATATCCTGACCACTGTGAATGATGTTGTTATGAATATCGGTGTGCAAATATCTTTTTCGATATGAGTTTTCAAGTCTTTGGGGTAAATACCCAGTAGAGGGATTGCTGGATGAAATGGTAGATCAATTCTTAGCTTTTTGAGGAAACTCCATACTGTTTTCCATAGTGGTTTTACCAATTTGCAGTCCCACCAGGAGTGTATAAGTGTTCCTATCCCTCCCCCTTCTCTCCAGCATTTGTTATTACTTGTCCTGTTGATAACAGTTATTCTAACAAGTATGAGGTGATATCTCATTGTGGTTTTGATTTCCATTTCCCTGATAGCTGGCCATGTTGAGTATATTTTCATATGTTTGTTGGCCATATGTATGTATGTCTTTTGGGGAGAAGTGTCTGTTTAGGTCCTCGGCCCATTTTTTGATTGGATTGTTTGTTTTTTTTTTTGTTGTTATTGAGTTGCATGAGTTTTTTTTTTTTTTTTTGATGTATATTTTGGCTATTAGGCTCTTATCAAAGGCGTTGCTTGCATATATGTTTTCCCATTTGATGGCTGCCTCTTTACCTTGTTGAGGGTTTCTTTTGTTCTGCAGTAGTTTTTTAGTTTGATGTGTCCCATTCATTTATTTATGCTTTTACTCCCCTTGCCTTTGAGGTCAAATATATAAAATCCTCTTTAAGTCCAAGATCCTTGAGTTTAGTTCCTATGTTTTCTTTTATGCGTTTTATTGTTTCAGGTCTTATACTCAGATCCTTAATTCAGTTTGAGTTAATTTTGGTGTGTGGTGATAGACAACAGTCTAGTTTCATTCTTTTGCAGGTGGCTTTTCAGTTTTCCCAGCACCATTTATTGAAGAGGCTTTGCTTTCTCCACTGTATGTTTTTGTTGAAAATTATTTGCCCATGTAAATACGTGTCTACTTCTGGACTCTCAATTCTGTTCCACTGGTCTGTGTGTGTTTTTCTGCCAGTATCATGCTGTTTTGATTATTGTTGCTTTGTAGTATAATCTGAAATCGGGCAGAGTGATGCCTCCATCTTCATTCTTTTTCCTCAGGATGGCTTTGGCAATTTGGGGCCTTTTGTCCTTCCATACAGATCTGATGATTTTTTGTTCCATTTCTTTAAAAAAGGCCAATGGGATTTTGACAGAGATTGCATTAAATCTGTATAATACTTTAGATAATGTGGTCATTTTAACTATGTTGATTCTTCCAATCCAAGAACACAGACTATCTTTCCATTTCTTTGTATCTTCTTCAATTTCTTTTAATAGGGTCTTGTAGTTTTCATTATATAAGTCTTCACATGTTTCATTAACTTTATTCCTAGGTATTTTATTCTTTTTACTGCAATTGCAAAAGGAATTATTTTTTCTACTTATATTTCTGACACTTCATTATTAGAGTATAGGAAAGCTATGGACTTTTAAACATTGATTTTGTATCCAGAAACTTTACTGTATTTGCTTATTGTTTCGAGTAGTGTTCTTGTGGAGTCTTTAGGGTTTTCTGTATAAAGAACCACACAGACTTTTTTTTTTTTCTTCTTTGTTTCCTCTTTGGATGCCTTTCATATCTTTCTCTTGCCTGATTGCACTCACTAGGATCTCCAATATTATACTGAATAACAGTGGCGATAGTGGACAGCCTTGCCTTGTTCCTGATCTTAGAGGGAAGGTTTTTAGTTTTTTACCATTCAGTATAATGTTGGCTGAGGGTTTGTCATAGATGGACTTTATTATGGTAAAGTACTTTCCTTGTATACTGATTTTGTGAGGTGTTTTGATCACAAATAGATGCTGTATTACGTCTAAATTTTTCTGCGTCTATTGATATGATCATATGATTCTTATTTTTTTAATTCATTTATGTGGTGTATCACATTAATCAATTGGTGAACCATCCCTGTGTCTCCGGGATGAAGTTCACTTGATCGTGATGTATAATCTTTTTAATATGTTACTGTATTTGGTTCACTAGTATCTTATTTAGGATTTTTCCATCTGTGTTCATGAGAGATACCGGTCTGTATTTTTCCTTTTTTGTGTTATCTTTACCAGGTTTTGGTATCAGAGTAATATTGGCCTCATAAAATAGTTGGGAAATATTGCCTCCTCTTTGATTTTTTGGAAGTGTTTGAGAAGAATAGGTATTAAATCTTCTTTGAATGTTTGGTAGAATTCACTGGTGAAGCTACCTGGTCCTGGACTTTTACTTTTTGGTAGGGTTCTGATGAATGTTTCAATGTCCATACTGCTGATTGATCTATTTAGATTTTCCAGTTCTTGACTCAGTCTGGGAAGGTTGTGTTTTTTTAAGTGCTGGTCCATTTCTCCTAGTTTATTAAATTTGGTGTTCTATTCTTTTTCATAGTATTCTTGTATGATCCTTTGTATTTCTGTGATGTCAGTCATAATTTCCCCTCTTTCATCCCTGATTTTGTTTTTGTGTCCTTTCTCTTTTTTCTTTAGTGAATCTAGCCAAGGGTTTGTCAATTTTATTAACCTCCACAAAAAACCAGCTCTTTCTTGTATTTATTTTTTCTATCGTTTTTTGTTTGTTTGTTTTTAATTTCATTTGTTTTTGCTCTAATTTGATTATTTTTTTTCCTTCTGCTGAGTTTAGGCCTTTTTTGTTCTTCCTTTTCTAGTTTTTTAGGATGAAATGTTAGGTTGTTTTTTTGGGCTCATTCTTGTTTTTGGAGATAGACCTGTAATGATATGAACTTTCCTCTTATGACTACTTTTGCCATGTCCCAAAGTTTTGATATGTCGTACTATTATTATCATTTGTTTCTATGTATCTCTTGATCTCTCTTTTTATTTCTTCCCTGACCCAGTTATTCTTTAGCAGCATGTTGTTTAATCTCCATGTATTTATGGTTCTTCCTGATTTCCTTCTGCAGTTGATCTCTGGCTTCAAAGCATTATGATCAGAGAATATGGTTGGTATGATTTCAACCCTCTTATATTTGTTGAGGCTATCTCTGTGTCCCAGTATGTGGTCGATTCTTGAGAATGTTCCATGTGCACTAGAGAAGAATATATAAGCAGCTGTTTTGGGATGGAATGCTCTGTATATGTCAGTTATGTCCAGTTGGTCTAATGTGTCATTTAAGGATGTTATTTTCTTATTTATTTTCTATTAAGATGATCTGTCCATATTCGACAGTGGGGTATTTAGGTTCCCTACTACAATAGTGTTTTGGTCTGTTTTTCCCTTTAGTTCTGTTAGTAATTGCTTTATATATCTCTGGACTTTCTGATTGGGAGCATAGACATTAATAAGTATTATGTCTTCTTGGTGCATGATTCCCTTTATCATTATGAAGTGTCCTTCGGTATCTTTACCTTACTTATTTTGAAGTCTATTTCATCCGATATTAGTACGGCACTCTCACTTTTCTCTGAATGCCATTTGCTTGAAATATCAGTTTCCACCCTTTCATTTTGAGTCTATATCTGTCTCTGGAGCTGAGATGTGTCTCCTGGAGACAGCATATGGTTGGGTTTTGTTTTTTGATCCATTCTGCAACTCTGTGCCTTTTTATTGGCGAGTTCAGTCCACTTACATTTAGGGTGATTATTGAAATATGAGGTCTTCTTATAGCCGTTTTATCTTTTGTTTTCGGGTAGTTTGGGGTTTCCATTGCTTCCTCATCTTTGTGTTTCTGTTTTCTTTGTTTTGGTTGACTTTTGTAGGTTTTGCCTCTGGTTCTTCTTGTTTTATGTTATATACTTCAGTTCTGAATCTTTGGTGTGTGGTTACCGTTACAAATATGAACAGGATAGCTATATATATACAGTCATCCATTTTCTTCTGTGCGTGCCTCATCTCCATTTCCCTTGTGAGTTTGGATCTTTGCATCCTCCCCTTTTCAGTCATTGTTATCTCAATTTGTCCCTATGTATACTGAATGTTCATTACTGTCTTGCTATAGTAATTCTCTTATTATTTTAAGCTTATGATGCCCTATTCTTAGTGAGAACTGCACTCCTCTGCTTCTATTTGCCTAACAGTTACTTTATTCCTAATTATGGTTTTTTTTTTTTCTTTTTTTTTTTGGTGAACTGACCCCTTTCAGTTTTCCCTGTAGTGTAGGCCTTGTAGTGGAGAATTTCCTCAAGTTTTGTATGTCTGGGAAGGTCTTAATTTCTCCTTCAAATCTAAAGGAGAGCTTAGCTGGATACATTATTCTAGGCTGGTAGTTTCTTTCACTTAATAGTTTAAATATTTGATTCCATTTTTTTTCTAGCTTGTAAGGTTTGTGCTGAAAAGTCTGATGATGATCTAATGGGTTTTCTTTAATAAGCTTCTGTTTTCTTCTCCCTGGCTGGCCTGAGAATTCTGTCTTTGTCATTGATTTTTGATAAGTTTAATACAATGTGTCTTGGTGAAAACCTTTTGGGTTGAGATAATTGGGTGTTCTATTGACTTCCTCAATTCCAAGCTCCAGGTAATTCTTTCGATTTGGGAAATTCTCATCAACTATTTGTTTGAAAATGCTTTATAGTCCCTGCTCCTTTTCCTCACCTTCAGTAATGCCTATTATTCTTATGTTTCCTCTCCTGATGTTATCAGCTAGTTCTTAAATTTCTTTCTTTATTTTTCATTCTTGATTTCTCTCTTCTTTCTTCTGATTTATTTCTAGATATCTGTCTTCGATATCACTGATCCTTTCCTCCATTAGGTCGACTCTATTTCCCAAGCTTTCTATTTCATTTTTCATCTCTTGCAGTGCGTTCTTCATCTCCAGAAGATCTATTCTGTTCTTTTTGAGGGTTTCAATCTCCTTGCTCTGCTCATCTAGTTTTTTCAATTTTGAAATTGCTGAAATGACTCATTTCAGATCTCACTGAGTTTTTTCAGAAGTAACATCCTGAATTCTTTGTCATTTAAGTCGCATATTTCTATATCTGTAAGCTTATTTTCTGGAAGTTTTTCTCTTTCTTCCTGAGATGCCTTGTCACCTTGGTTGTTCATGGTGTTTAATGGACTATTTCTCCATCTGAGCATTAATGGAAGTGTATTCTGCTGTTTCTCCAGAAAGATTTATTATATAAAGGTCTCTCTTGAGCCTGTTGCAAAGAAGGCACTTTTCTTTTGGTTTCCAGTAGGTGGCGTCTAACCCTCTTGGATCCCTGCTTAAAATAGAAGCCTAAATAATCCCTTTTGTGGTTTCTTGTAGATATGTAATCACACCCCTATCCTTAGTTTCAGTCCTTGTAAGTGTCAGTGACAGTCTCGGCAGCGCATTTGCTCAGATTCCCCTGGGGCTCTGTAGTGATCTGTCTTGGAGGGTGTGGAGGGAGAGGCTCTCTGGGTTGGGTGTTGGCGGCTGCGGGGCTCAGCCTTGGTTTTGCAACCATAAAAATCAACTGTTGTTTCTCTGCGGTCTCGCCCTCCTTCTCTGCTTTTTGGTCTCGCCCTCCTTCTCTGCTTTTTGCACTGACGACTGGGTCCTGCTGCTGGATGCATGGAACCCACAGCACTTCCAGACAGGGCTGTTCAGGAAAATTGCCGCACCCTCACCTCTCCCCCTCCTCCTGCAGGGAGCTCTGGAGGCTGCAAGAAGCTTCTTCATTTCTTCCAGTCCATCGCCAAACACCTGGGGTTCTGACCTGTGGTAGCTCTTGTGCTCAGATCCCGTGCTCAGTTGTGCTGGTGTGCAGTTTGCTTGTTTTTTGTTCAGTTTTATATGTCCAGCTTATTGTTGTTTCAAGGGGAGAGATCTGAAGATGTCTCTTACTCTGCCATGTTTCCCAGAATCACCACTTCTTTTTCTGATGCTTCGTATTAGAGTATAGAAATGCTTTGGATTTTTGAACATTGATTTTGTATCCAGAAACTTTTCTGTATTTGCTTATTATTTTGAGTTGTGTTCTTGTGGAGTCTTTAGGGTTTTCTATATAGAAAATCATGTCATTTGCAAATAGTGACAGTTTAACGTCTTCATTTCCTCTTTGGATGCCTTTCATATCTTTCTCTTGCCTGATCGCACTCACTAGGACCTCCAATGTTATATTGAATAACAGTGGTGATAATGGGCAGCCTTGCCTTGTTCCTGATCTTAGAGTGAAGGTTTTACATTTTTTACCATTCAGTATAATGTTGGCTGAGGGTTTGTCATAGATGGACTTTATTATGTTAAGGTACTTTTCTTCTATACCAATTTTTTTAAGTGAGGAAACTGACTTTAAAGGACATATTAGATCAGATGGACTTTATAGATGTGCTTAGAACATTTCACCCAAAGCAGTAGAATATACTTTTTTTTTATTTTTTCTAATACACCTGGAACATTTACCACCACATGTTAGGCCACAAAACAAATCTTAATACATTTAAGAAGATTGAAATCATATTAAGCTTCTTCCCTGGCAAAAGGCCATGTGAAAAACTCTCTTAGTGCACACAGTACCAACTTGGGGAGGAGTAGGGGACCACTCAATTGGGGTTTCTCCCTACATTTCAGCTGGATCATCTACACTATGCAGAGAACATTTCATAGCTTGTAAGTGGCATCTTCCATCTCATACTAAGGATAAAGACAATCTGAGGGTCAGGTCTCTGCAGAGCATGCTATCACGAATGTCCTGCAAGAGGCTCCACACTGCCAATTGTTTCATTGGTGTTATCTCCACCTTGGTGGGGCTCTAAGTGGTTAGAGAGAGATGTAATGACTTCAAGCAGTCCCTGTGGAAGTTAGAACTCATGGGGACCATCAGTTGCATTCACCTGAGTGACATCTTAGACGTTCCTTTTCATTCATCTCAGTCTTCTCTAACTTCTCTTTTGACTCTTCTTTGTCCCATTGCTTATTTAGGACTGCATTATTTAATTTCCATGTATTTGTGAATGTATTAAATTTCTTTCTGTTATTGATTTTTAATTTTATTGTGGTCAGACAACACACTTTGTATTGTTTCTAGCCTTTTACATTTTTTTGAGGTTTGTTTGTGGCCTTGTATATGGTTTATTTTGAAGAATGTTCCATGTGCACTTAAGCAGAATTATGTTCTGTTTTTGTTGAGCGGAGTGCTCTACAGACGTTTATTAGGTCAGAGTCATTTTTTTGGCTGACCTTCTGTCTAGTCTTTCTATCCATTATTGAAAATGGGATATTGAAGTTTTTAATTATTATTGTTGAATTGTCTATTTTTGCTTAATTTCTGACATGTTTTTCAGTGTTCTGTTGTTAGGTCCATATGTGTTAATAATTTTTATGTCTTTCTGAGGGATTGACCCTTTTATCATTATAAAAGATTCCTTTGTATCTTGAATAATATATTTTGTTTCAAAACCTATTT
The DNA here is from genome assembly GCF_014176215.1 of Rousettus aegyptiacus. NCBI lineage: Eukaryota > Metazoa > Chordata > Mammalia > Chiroptera > Pteropodidae > Rousettus > Rousettus aegyptiacus. Next base: position 111,261,842 of record NW_023416310.1, on the reverse strand, counting down.
TGTCTATTAGTGTAGCCACTCCGGCTTTCTTTTGGTTTCTATTTCATCCTTTTGCTTTCAGTCTCTGTATTTTTTAATTTAAAGTATGTCTCCTCTAGATAGCCTATTATTGGATCTGCATTTTTTTTTTTTTTAGGCGAGTCAACCTTGGTTTATCTCACAGATTGCAAGGACCTTGTTAGTTTACAATCCCTTATTTTTTATTTTTTATGCCTACAGCACCTGGTTTTCCTAGGTAGTCTCTTATCCAAGTATTAACCAGGCTGGACCTTGCTTAGCTTCCAAGATCAGATGAGATCAGGTTTGTTGGATCTGTATTTTAATCCAGGCTAATGATCTCTGCCTTTTGATTGCATTTAATTCATTCACATTCAATGTTATTGTGGATATAGTTGAATTTATCTCTGCCATTTATATTTTTGTTCTCTATATGTCTCATATCTTTTTTTGTTCTATACCTCCTTTACTTCTTCCTTTTGCATTAATATCTTCTAATGCACAGTTTTATTTTTAATAAATTTTCCACTATATATTTTTCTGAATTATTTCCTCAGTGGTTGTTCTAAGGCATTCTGTGTGCATATTAATTTATCAACGTTAGATTTGTACTAAGTAGATTCCAATGACCATGATAACATTACTGCTCTGTAGGCTTATTCCCTTCCACCTCATTTTGTGGTATTATTGTTACATATTGTATCTATAAATGTTATAAAGCTAACAATACTTGATAAAATTTTTACTTTATGTAACTGCATGTCTTTTAAAAAAGCTAAAAAAATGAGAATAAGGACATATTTATATCTTATAATTTATGTTTCTCTTGATTTGTTCCTGTAGATTTAAATAACCATCTTAGCCAAGTACAGCTTTACTCTCATCCACCTCCTTTGTTCTATTTTTGGTAACTGTATTACATTTATATATGTTATAGACACAAAAGTAAATTACATACATATTGCTTTGTAACGCCACTTTTTAAATTAGTTAAAAAAGGAGAAGAAATATGCATTTACACCTATAATTACATTAACCATTAACTATTGTCATTTGTTGTTTTGTATGGATGCAAATTACTTTCTGACTTCATTTGTTTTATCATCAGTACCTTTTAATATTTCTTGTATGGCTAGTCTGCTAGTAACAAATTTCTCTCTCTCTTTTTTAACCTTGAAATGTATTTTCCTTCTTTTTTGAAAGACAGCTTTACTGAATACAAATTTTTTGGTTGAAAGTTTTTTTTTTTTTGAGCACTTGAATATGTTATCTCACTGTCATTAGGACTCTATTGTTTCTGATGAGTCATTGGCTATCAATTACTTACAGGGTTCCCTTGTAAATAATAAGTAGCTTTTCTCTTGCCACTTTCAAGATTTATATTTGTAATTGTCTTTTAAATGTTTTTCCTATTATATGTCTGTTTACAAGTCTCTTTTTGTTTATTTTACTTAGTTTCATGAACTTTATATGCAGATTACTGTCTTTCCAAAATAAATTCAGAAAGTTTTGAGGCATTATTTATTTGAATATATTTTTGTGCTTCTTCCTCTTTCTTCCTGGTACTCCCATATGTGTATGTTTGTGTGTTTAATGCTTAACCACATTTTCCTGCTGCTTTGTTTATTTTTCCTTTTTTTGTATTCTCTCTGTTTTCAGTTTGCATAATTTCTCTCAATTTACCTTTGAGTTGATTATTTTTTTCTTCTGCCAGCTCAAATATACTGTTGAACTACTATCATGAATCTTTTATTTCAGTTATTATACTTTTCAACTCCAGACTTTTCATCTGGCTTTTAAAAATTATTTCTATCTACTTATATACTCTATCAGATGTGATATTGTCATTGTACCTTTCTTTACTTCTTTAATCATAGCTTTCTTTAGTTCTTTGAACATATTTATAATGGCAATTTTGCAGATCTTTCTGTTAAATCTGCCATCTGGTCACTGGTGTTGGTTAATTTTTATGCCAACTTGGCTAGGTCACAGTACCTAGATATTTGGTCAAACACTATTCTAGATGTTTCTGTGAAGTGATATTTTTGATGAGACTAACATTTAAATCAGTAGACTTTGATTAAAGCAGATTATCCTCCATACTGTGGCTGGGTCTCATGCAATCTTCTAAGATCTACAACTGAACCGCCCCCCCCCCCCAGAAGAAGAGGGGGTTCTGCCTGCAGACCACCTTTGGAGTTGAACTATAGTTCTTTACTGCATCTCAACCCTGCCAGCCAAACCTGCAGACTTTGGACTTACCAAGTCTCTATAAGCACCTGAGTGAATTCCTAAAAATGAATATCTCTCTGACTCTCTCTCTATGTCTCTTTCATATATATATGCTGTTGGTTCTGTTTCTCTGGAGAACACTAATACAGATTTTGGTACCAAGAATGGTTCTAGAGAAACAGATTCTTAAGGATGATTTTTATGAATTGGTTCTGGGGTTTCTGCAACTGATTTTCTAATCTGATGAAATTTAAAGAATCTATTTTCAGTAGTGAAAAAGAGTAATGATGGTTCATGTTGTAATGTAACATAATGTAAATATCACCATTGCATGCACCTACTCAAACACTCATAAAAAGAAAGTTTCTGGGTGACCATGCATTTGATACCTTGAACAGTTTTGCTAAACCAACAAGTATAATGGAATTAGCCATTGGCTCCTAATGTTGCTGCACAAAATGGGGAATGGAAAAGATAAACCCAGGGGTGGGAATCCCCAGTTCACGTGCTGTGTAAATGACCTAGAAATTTTTGTGTCTTCTCTGAAAGAGACACTTCTTTTCAGTGTCCACAGAGTTGAGACTGCTAAAAATCAGATCCTGAGTCTCATTCCATGAGTGACTGAACTACAATGCAAATTGATTAAAAAACTTTTATGGTGTCTACTATTAAATTAAGTGATTGATTGGGAAAGAAAGGGATCCTGAAAATTGGAATGAAGACATATTGGAAGACCCTGATGAAACTGGGGACATTGAACCTCTAAATTCTAATGGGTCTTTTTTGCCAATGGAGGCAGCCTCTCCATTTCCATCTGAAACTAACCCTGTGTTGTCTGAGGAAACTATAATGACTTCTCCTGAGGCTGTTGCCTTGCATGACACTGCTGATTCCCCTTGATACCCACCTCTCTACCACTCTTTGCTTCCAGACCTGTGTGTAACTAGACACAAGTCCTAGCAAGCCCCCAGAGCTGAGGTATGGAGTGTTGTCCATGAGGAGTCGTGCTATACTCTAAGAGAACTACTTGATTTTTCCAACTTACAGAGACAGAAATCTTGGAAATATATGTAAAGAGTATTCAATAATGGGGCAAGGAATATAAACTTGGATCAGGCCAAATTTACTGATATGGGCCCACTGAGTAAAGATTCTGGATTAACGTTGCAGCTTGGGGCATTAGAACAGGCTGTACAAGTTTGTTTGGTTCGCTGACACGTGAACTTGAAATACTAGACCTGCCTTAGTGTACTACAGGGGGAGGGATTCAAAAGCTTAGGTGGCTTGAGACATTACAGTGGGCTTATCATTTGGAACCTGCTCATCTGTCCTGGGATGGTCCAGAGAACACATCTCTCATCGCAACTCCGAGAAGTGGGTATGTGAGCACACTTGAAGAGCCCTATCACCACTCTTCTTCATGGACGGGAACTGCAGTGAAAAGTGCTGTCACTGGCTTGGGGAAACTAAATGTAATGGAAGTAACGGGATCAGGAGTGGGAGGGGCCAAGTGGCTGCCCTCAGCCACGGAAGGCAAGGTAGTGTGGTTACTGGAATGGGCAGCAGATCAAAGCAGCAATCAAGCATCCTGACTGTTGGAGACCTGGGTGTTGGCAGCAGACCATAGTGTTTCTCGAAGTGAGAGAAGTGGCAAGCCTACTAAGTTTTTACCTGATCTGTATAAATAGATTTCTAGGTTGAGTAAACAAAAGTCTTGGATTATAAAAACAGAATCACAAATCCCCAGTCAATTCCCATGGTTGAGCCAATTTACATACCCAGAACTCCTAAAACAAGAGGGGAGGCTGGATCCCCTTGAGAAAGGACTTTGCTACACTGACAGAAATCAATATCATTAATATTTCTCCCAGTCTTCGCCAAAGGAGTTACAGGGTAACTGTGCAGTGCAGGGAGAGAAATACTCAGGTACTTCAGGGGCTACCAGACACCTGGCCTTGACCTGAAACTGATCCCAGGAGACCCGAAGTGTTGCTGTGGTCCATCAATCACAGTAGGGGCTCATGGAGGTCATGTCAGGTCCACCTCATGGTGGGCTCAGTGGCTCCCTGAACTCAACCTGTGGTTACTTCCCCAGTCTTGGAAGAGACACAGTCAACAGCTAGTAGAAACAACTCACTGTTTCCCCAAGCTCTAGAATAAGGGCTATAATAGTGGGAGGGACTGAGTGGAACCCTCTAGAATTGCCTCCACCTGAAAAATTCTAAACTGGAAGCATCATTGCATCCCTGAAGCAACTGCAAAGAAAGGTGTCACCCTTAGAGGTCTGAAAGTTGTAAGAGTGGTGATTCCTATCACATTCCCATCCAACTCACTGTTTACCCTGCAGAAGACAGACAGACCTGGAGAATGACAGTGGATTCTTCTAAGCTTAACCAAGTGATGGCTGTAATTGCAGCTGCTGTGCCAGATGTGGTTTCACTGCTGTAGCACATCAATACTTCCCAGGACCGTGTGTGCAGACATCACTCGGGGGAACGTTTCTTTTTCCACTTTTGCTAGTAGACACCACCAGGAACAGTCTGCTTTCAGCTGCAAGGTCAACAACACCCTTCACGGCACCAGCTCTCTAGCTCCAGGTCATCGTTTAGTTTGTAGGGATCTTGTTGGCCTTGCCTCTGACAGATATCACTCTGCTTCACTGCAGTTATGACATTATGATGACCAGGCCCAATGAGGCAGAATTGGCACTTTTCTGGACTACTTGGTCAGACCTGTGTGTATCAGGGGGCTCCCACCCCAGTGAGGTTCCAGAGGTTGAGGTCTGGGGAACATGTGGAGATGCCCCTCCCAAGGCAAAGGAAAGTTGTTGCATCTGGACTCTCTTGTTGCCAAGAAAGAGGCTTGACACCCAGTGGCCTCTTTGGATTTTAAGGGCCACCTATTCCACATTTGGGTATGTGGCTCTAGCCCACTGGCCAAGCGGCCCAAAGATACGAGTTATAAGTGGAGCCCAAAACAAGAGGAGGCTGTGCCGGCTGCTCTTTCACCTGCTCATGTGGCCTAGCAGGTCCAAGGGAGCTTGAAGTGTCATTGGCTGATGAAGATACAGTTTGGAGCCTTTGACAGCCCCTGAATGTGGGTCAGAGCTCAGGCCCTAAGGATTTGAGAGAAAAGCCCGCCATCCTCTGTAGGCAAATACTCCACTTTTGAGGAGCACCTTCCTGTCTGCCTCTGGGCTTCGCTAGAGAATGAACACTTGACCATGGGCCACCAAGTTACCCTGCAACCTCAGCCACCCATCATGAACTGGGTGTCCTCTGACCCATCAAGCAACAAAGTTGGGTGTGTGTGGCCCATCAGATGAAAGTGGCACCTATGTGATCAGGTCCCACATGAGTTACGTAAAGAAGTGGCACATACAACTCTGGTCCCCAATCCTGCTACACAGCCTTCTTTCTGCCAGCCTGCACCTGCAGCCTACCTCTAGTCAATGGACAGGGGAAAAAAGATCCAGGCCTGGTTTGTGGCAATATGTCCCAAAGTGAACAGCCCAGCACAACAGCCCCTGCTGGAGACATTTCTTAGTGAAGGGAAGTCCCCCCAGTGGGCAGTGAACCTTATTGTTCACTTTGCTACAAGAGATAAATGGCCAGATATGTGATTCCATTCTAACTCACGGGCTGTAGCTAATGCTTTGGGGAAACTAAATTTAATGGAAGTAACAGGACTTGGAAGGAATGTGATTAAACCATTGGTGACAAAGAAAGATGAATTCAGATACACTTCTCTGAGGAAGCACAAAACATGAAGATACTTGTGTCCCATGTGAATGTTCACAAAAGGATGACCTCAAGGGAAGAGGATTTTAATAAATCAAATGGATAGGAAGGTCAGTTGTGTCAGCCTCTTTCCCCAGCCACTCTTGTCATTGTCCAATGGGCTCAGTAACATGGACAACCACTACCAAGGACAACCTGGCTACAACCAACACTGGGCACCTGATCTGGCAGCAGCAAGAACCAATGCTTGAGCCCCTGTTATGACATCCTTTCTTGGGTGGTCAGCCAACCTCTTATCAGATTAATTACATTAGCCCACTCCCATCAGGGAAGGGGCAATGTTTTGTCCTTGTTGGAACAGATACTTATTCTGGATACAGATTTGTCTTCCCTGCATGTAGTGCTTCTGCCGAAACTACTACCCGTGGACTTGCAGAATGCCTTGGTCAAAGAACTCATATCACAGTGAAAGAAGTATGACATTTGGCTTGGCCCAGGCTCATAGAATTCACTGGTCTTTCCTTGTTCCTCACCATCATGAGGCAGCTAGTTTGACAGAATAGTGTAATAGCCTTTTGAAGACTCAGTTACAGTGACAATACCTTGTGGAAATACCTTGCGGGGCTAAGGAATGGTTCCTTAGCAGATTGTATCTGCTTTGAATCAGTGTCCAATATGTGTGCTATTCTCCCATGGCCAGGATCCATGGGTCAAGGAATCAAGGGGTGAAAATGGGAGTGGCATCTCTCATTATTATTTCTAGTGACCCACTATCAAAATTCTTGCTTCTTGTCCCCATGCCTTATTGTCTGCTGGCCCAGAGGTCTTAGTTTCAGAGGGAGGAGTAATTTAGCCCTGAGATGTAACAGTGATTACATTGAACTGGAAGTTAAGACTGCAATTTGGCTTTTGTGGGCTCCTTGTGCCTCTGAATCAACAGGCAAAGCAGGGAGTTATGGCAAACACTGGCTGAAGTGTTAGATTCTGACCTCCAAGGGGAGCCAGACTGCTGCTACACAGTGGAGGTGAGGCAGAACGTCTTGGTTCAGAATGTTATGCCAGAATTCTGTAGACTGGATAGTTAAAACAAAACCCCTGTACTTCTCACAGTTCCGGAGGCTGTGAGATCAATGTGCTAGCATGGTTGGCTTCTTGGTGAAGACCCTCTTCCTGATGTGTCCTCACATGGCTTTCCTTGGTGCATGCAAGGAAGACCTCGTGTCTCTTCCTCTTTTTATAAGGGCACTGACCCCATCATGATGGCCTCCTGCCCTCATGACCTCATCTAATTCTAATCACCTCCCAAAGGCTCCACCTCCAAATACCACCATACTGGGGATCAGACTTTCAACCTGTGCATTTTGGGGAGATACTCAGTCCATGACAAAAGGTATGTCTGAATACAGGAGACCCTTTAAGGTGTGTCTTGGAATGACTATGCCTTGTGAATGGGGTCAGTGGAAAACCACCACAATCCAGTCCAGGAAGGACAAGTAATGATCCAGACTCTTCAGGCATGAAGGTTTGGGTCACCACACCAGGTAAAGAACCAAACCAGCTGAGGTGCCTGTAGAAGAGGGTGGTTATAAACACCAGCTATGACCACGTGACCACTTATAGAGATGAGGACTGTAATTGTTATCAGTATTTCCCCTTTGTTTTGTTATAAATGTGTGTATTTAGACTCATTTTGTGGCCTAACATGTGGTTTACCCTGAAAAATGTTCCATGTGCATTTGAAAAAAAAATGTATATTCTGCTGCTTTGGGTGAAATGTTCTAAGAATATCTATAAAGTCCATCTGACCTAATATGTCTTTTAAAGTTCCTCACTTAACAAAATTGGTATAGAAGGAAAGTACCTTAACATAATAAAGGCCATATATGACTAATCCTCAGCCAACATTATACTGAATGGTGGAAAACTAAAAACCTTTCTTCTAAGATCAGGAACAAGGCGAGGCTGCCCACTCCACTACTGTTATTCAATATAACATTGGAGGTTCTAGCGAGAACAATCAAGCAAGAGAAAGATATAAAAGGCATCCAAAGAGGAAACGAAGAAGTCAAACTGTCACTATTTGTGGATGACATGATTCTCTATATAGAAAACCCTAAGGATTCCACAAGAATGCTACTCGAAATGATAAGCAAATACAGTAAAGTTTCTAAATACAAACTCAAGGTTCAAAAATCCATAGCATTCCTATACTCAAATAATGAGTCTTTTTCTTTCCTACATTTCTTACTCCCTTATAGTGTAAGATAAGATTATTAACTTTATATCATAGTATTTAAGTACTGTTAATGTTTCATCATAGTATTTAGGTTGTGAGATACCAAGAAAGGAGTAAACGTCACCAAAGGACTTTGCAACCCCTTCTGGTGCAAAGTGTGCGTGTTTGTCGTTGGACATAGGGTAGTTGTGTCATATCAGGTGGAAGTGTAACCTTGTTATTGTCTTTATTTGGACACTTACTACGGATTAGGGCGATATGTATAGTTGTTAAGTTTACGAGGGACAGAAATGTGATCAAACATTCTAAGAGTTTCTGTGAAGGTATTTTTAGATACAATGTACACGTAAGTTCATAGACCAATGAAAGCATATCACTCTCCATAATGTGGATGTACCTCATCCAATTAATGAAGGCCTTCATAGAGAAAGATGCTACTCACAGGAAGGTGAAAGAATTCTGCCAGTGGTCATCTTTGGACTTAAATTGGGACTTTTCCCTGGGTCTACGGCTGGTCTGATCTGCAGGTTTGGAACTTGCTGAGCCTCCATAATCACATGATCCAATTCTTTAAAATGAGTCTCTCTCTCTACACAACCTCTGGGTTTTGTTTCTCTGGAGGGCCCTGGCTAACATGTCACTCACACAGGCAGTTCCTGTTCTGTTTTCTTCAGTGTGCGTCCACACCATTTTGTTTCTTTTCAGGTCTCATAATTTTTGCTGGAAACTGCACTTTTTTTTAAGATAATATTTTGTAGTAACTCTGGGTAGCAAACCCCAGGGCTTTGTTACTGTCATTTGCCTGCTTACTTGTGTATTGACTGGTGGGATTACTTCACCATGTCTCTGCTCTCAGCTGTCCTTCCCCACCACTGCAGCAGGAGCCTCTGTTGAGGCTCCTCAGGGGACATGGCAGACATGCCCCTGGCACAGTACTCCTGATGTCAGTGGTTTGGGAAAGTCTTTGATTGCTCTCTTGTTTCAGTGATGCCCTGGGCATAACTGTTTACAGACACATTCCACCAAGACAGGCTTCTCCTGCTAGGGAACAGAATAGAGACAGGGGAGGAGGGAAAAGGTGCTGATGCTTCCACTTGCATGGTGGGGAGCCAATGGACACTGCTTGTAGTCAGTGGAAAACTATGTGTATTGATTATTGTTGCTTTAGATACAATTGAAAATACAGCTAAAAAAATAGATACAATTGTCCTGGAAGGTGGCAGTTGTGGTGAAGGGACCTAAGTCCCTGCCTATCATGGTAGGAAAATAAACAATATCTAAAGTTGATGAAGAACTAGTGATCTAACCTTACTGGAAGATATAGAGGCGCCCATAGAAGAGCTAAAATTGGAAGCAGTTAACAGCTCTGAGGACAAGTCCAGAGACGGGGAAGTTCCCCTAGAGGCCTTCCTCCCTCTCCTCCCTTTTCTTCCCTCTCTTCCTTTTCCCTTCTTTCTTTTCCTTCCCCAGGGTTCCCCCCGGGTTTTCCCATCCTTCCTGTACTATTTTATGTTAAACATTTGCATTTATTACTGCATTAAAATTTAAAATATTTACAGGTTTGCTAAATAAGTAAACATTAGAAGTTAGGCTACTCAAGAGAATAGGAGGTCCCCCCCCCCCCCCTAGTACTCGAGGGGTACTCAATTATTAATTTATTTGCAAGTTACACATCATTCCTATCTATTAAGGCATTTTTCCACATACCTGGTCTTAGGATATTTTAATCACTATGGATCAGTGTCTGCCCTGGCAAATACTAAAACTGCATTCTTTGAGAAGATCCCCCTAAAAGCTTAATCTCTCTATACACCTCCCAGCACAACGAAAACCATATTCGGGCTCCTTTAAATGGATGGTTCCCCAACTCCGTGTTTGAAACTCCTTGAGGCCACGGGAGAGTTCTCTCAACTGTCTCCTCTTTCTCTCTCGCTGACTGCGGGCCTGCAGCTTAGCCTGTGTCCCCTGTGAGGCCCGGAGCGCTTCCCCACGCCCTGTCGCTAAGACCTCCCTGAGTTACAGCGCTCTGAGGTTTGAACGTCACTGTCGCAAATGAAGTTCGTCCCTCCAGGGAATGGCTTGCAGCGGCTTCGGCCCTGAGCGGGGTCTCCGAGCCCCGCCCTGGTGCTGTGGACCTATGACGGCAGGCTGCTCTGAGTTGCGCCTCTGCGCTGCTAGCCAAGAGCTCGGCGCAGGGTGGCACCGGCCTCGGAACCTCCCAGTCATCGTCTTGCACGGAAACCTGTCCCGCGAGCTGGGGCGGGCGGTCAGAGCCCAGTCAGGGCGATATTCGCCAGATGGAGCGTCCCTCCGCGAGTAGTGGCGCTCAGAGGAGGGGGACCCCACCTGAAGCACACTCCTCAGGAGCTCAGTGTTCTCAGCTAGGATGGGCAGCGGCGGACCACACACGCAGCTGCGGTGCCGTGAAGACTTCCCCGCCGGAAGCAGGCGGGGAGCGCCGGGTCCTCGTGAGGCGGGCCAGCGTACCCTCTGCAGAACTGAGAGAGGGGCAGGGCATGATCTGTTTTAAAGACTGTTTGAACTGTTTTTACTGACTTTTATTGCATTCTTTTGAGTGACTGTCTTCATTTACTGTATACCCCTAGGAACATTTGTGGAGACTTAACCGTTTAAAAAATACTCTTTACCAGTTTACAGTGTGCAGAGTTTTCCACGATGTTGTGCTAAGTGGAACTCTCTCCGGGGTGCCACTCTGTTTTTGTCTCAGGGATACCCAGAGCCCCGGGGAGCCTGGCACTGCTGATGACATGGAGTTGGGGGTTAAAACACAGCTCCTCACATTGGTTCTGCATACAGGAAAGGGTGGTGTGCAGGAGAGGTCTTCCACTGCCTACCAGACCCAAAAGGTGGCAGGGGACTGCCACTCACACGTGCATGGTCTCCTGCTCAGCCATTCACATGATCATGCTCATGATGACCACCTGTCCAGCCACAAAAGCCCACTGCGCTCTCACCCAGGTCTGTCATCCAAGTCCAGTCCTAATTGCTATCACCCGCAGGAGATCAATGTTGGCCACAGTGAGCATGATGAAGTGTACAGGGCTCCAGGGAGGAGCCCAGACTTCAGGAGAGGCCTGAGCTTGCTGTGCCCTCACCTTCCACTGAGACTTTCTCCCACGCCTAGCTGGGTGGTGGCATGGGAAGGGTTACAGGTCCCTAGGCGCCTTCTTCTGCTGCGGCCCATCATGAAGCCCCTGTGGCCCATCATGAAGACCATCATACTGGCAGCTATCAGAGGGAGGGGATCCATTTCCCAGGGAGGGCAGGGACCAAACCTGCTTCATGCATTTCTGCCCAGAGAATCCAGTCTGATTCCTCCACCACCGCTCAGTTTCAGTCAAGGGCACTTCCCTCATGGTACCCAGACCTGAGTCAGGGACACTTAACACTGTACTCAGAGGTTTCTGAAACTTTCCATCTCCTGTCCAGGTCTACTTGTAAATGGCTTTTGTAACAAGTGTATCAGGGCTGCGAGTTGTGGCAGAAAGTGAATGTGTGACAGGTCGGCAAGTGGATGCTCTGGGCTCCTGCCAGCCCACTCTGCCCTAGTGTGTAGCTCTGGGCACCAAGTCGGTTTTGTTTCCTCGTCTTGAAAAGAAAATGGACAGTTGAGAGGACTTCAAAGATCCTGCTTGGACAGGAAAGCTTGTCATTCTGTTTGGCATGTGTGTGCCTAATGCTCTGCCAGACATGTCAGCGACATCAGCAGACAAGATAGTGAAGGACTCCACAGCTCGGCCTGTGCTTCCTGGCAGTCCCTCTTCCCTGCCCTGCATCCAGGCTATGCTCCAGCTGACCACCACCTCGTTTTGTAGCTGCATGGACTATAAATCACAGGCACATAGTCTCCAGTCAGGTGACAAACCCAGTGCTTGCTCTCCTCTAGGCATGCTATCTGCCCGCCTGGGACAGGTCTGATTCACTGCTGATTCTTGGGCCCTTCGCATGCCACTTCCCCTGTGGGCGCTGTGCACAAAATTCCAGAGTAGGCTAAGGTGCCCTGAGGCCATGTGTCCACCTCTGCAGGGCCCTCCCATGTTCTGCAGAACCCCGTCCATGGGGTTAGTGAGCATGGGTAAAACATGTTCATTTTCTCAGCCTTTATGAGAAATGTGGCTTCTCTTCCATGATGAATGGAGGGTAGGGTTCGGAAGGAGGAGCACAGCCTGTGGAGTGGCTGTTGAGAGAAGCCACAGGTCACAGCACAGCACAGCTGTTACAGACAACTCGTTCTCATTTTCACTAAGCTCAACTTCAGAGCTACTGTGGCTGATAGACCTTCTGCTCTGCTTTTCCTTAATGAGCTAACATAGAAGCACAGAGAAGTGAGGCTTTGTTCAGAACTTCAGAACACCATCTTTCAAATATATTCCTGTTGCCCCTGGATCCCAGCTCATGCCTTCATCTGCTGGCTTCTCCTGCATAGCTGTATACTCAGGTTCTCGGTAGATAGCCCTACATCCTCTCCACCACACTCAGGTCACCTTCTTCCCCAAATCTCTTCTTTTTCTTAATTCCAGTCCTCCCTCTCACTCCTTCCTGAGGACCTCTGTCTTCCATATCGAGTCACTGTAATAAGTCACATACCTCTCACCCCTCAGTTCAGGACCACCAACCCCTCTGAGACAGACTAGTAGGCCTTTCCCTCCAGGTTCCCAGCAGGTGTTCATCTAGCCATGCTGGGTCTTAGCTCGGGACAAGGCCCGGCGAGTGAACATCTCCCTGACCTCACAGCTGTGTCTCCCCCTGTGTCCCACTCTCACCCCTCAGATGAGGCTTTTCCCAGCGGTGGGGTTTTGGGGAAGCTGCTGGAGGCCAGGCTGACAGACTGCACCTGGACCTGCCCTTGTGAGCCATCTCCTTGAAGGAACATGGCTGTGGAGGAGTAGAGTCACTTTCAGGGGCTCCTGCTGGGCCTGGTGCTCCACATTCCCATGCACTCCCTGAGGTGGGGCTGGGGCTTCTGGGCTCCTTGGTGATGGATTGCCAGTCTAACCCTACTATGTGCCTCACACTGCATCCTGCGAAGACTTGTGGCACTGCAGGTTTAGGTAGAGCATGGAGGTGGATGTCCTCAGGAGCCTAAACTGATGAATGTGCACACAGTGGGGCCGGGGGTGGTGTCTGCTCTGCCTTGTCACTCATCCTCAGGCTGGTGGGCAGTGGTGCCTGACCACTCACTGGTGCAGGAGGGCTGTGGGGTCCCTGTGCTCAGAGAACGAGTGCCGACATGGGCTGGGACACAGTGTTATGTCTGCCCATACACCCATGTGGGTGTGCCTGCCTCCCCAGTGTGGACAGCAGGAGGGCAGGTGGACATGCCCAGTGCCCCGCTCCCACTCTCCTCCTCCTGGGACCTCACTCCAGCCCCTCTGCAGCAAGTGGAGCCATGTGACCAGCTATGACAAACGGGATGAGAGGAGTAGTGGCATTAGTCTCTTCAGGGTCAAGGCATGGACACAGGGGGCTGTGAGACTTCGACAAGCCCTTTCCCTTCCTGGGCACCGGAGGCCTCTTGTCCAGAGGTTGAGCAGCTGCCAGTCTCTGGCAGGGGCCTCCTGAGGCCTTGCTGGGGCAGACCCAGCCAGTGGATGCTCACTCGACCAAGTCCTTCTAGACGAAAAGACTAATCTTTCAGACTGAAATGTCCTGAGTACTTGCACCACAGCATAACCTTGCCTTTCCTAGCTACCATGAGGCTACTCAAAAGAAGAAAAAGATTCTGTATGTCTTGAAGGTTGGCGAACATTTCCTTCAAGGCTCATGGCCATCCCATTTGAGCCAGAGTGACTCAGTGCAATGGCTGCAGGGCGAAGGCCACCCCAGACACAAGCAACACCAACACAAAGTGCTCTCTGCTTTGGGGGAGCCCGGCAGATGGAGCAGGTGTTGGCTGTGGCTGTACTTCCCTGGTGTCTGATTAGGAGGCTGTTGTTCTCCACTGGGAAGGCAGGTGAATTTCTGAGGGAGCATTCCCGCCCCTCCCTAGGCACTAGATCAGAATCTCTGAGGGTCACCTGGTCATGGACATGTTTAATGTTCCCAGGTGCCTATAGCTGTGTTCCCATAAAATGTCCCATTCAGATCAGGGATGCCATTCTGGAGCCACTTGACCCCTGAGCACCTGTACCAATAACTAATCACTCTGAAACTGGGGGAGGAGGGTGGGAGAGTGCTGGGTACTCAAAGAAGCTGCTCAGTGAAGGCTGGCTAAACCTGTCCTGCAGGTTTGATGACCAACACAAACCTTTGCCTGAAGGGCCCACCCTTTGTACACACCTTTGCCTTTACTGACCTACTCTGTCCAATGGGAGGTCCTGCCATCCATGCTTGGGGTCAACAGGAAGTCCCCTGTGGCTTGCCCTCGCTTGAGCTGACCTCCATGGCATGCAGTGGGAGAATGTGAACCAAGACACTTGGCCAAGCCACCCCTTCTTTTGGTTTTTCTGTGTCTGCTCAGGTGCAAATGTTCACCCAATCTCCCTGCCTCAAAGCTTCACTTTGACAGTGTTCTTGCTAGCTTTAGCACAGCCTTCACCTGAGGTACACCTGTTCACTTCAAAATCTGCGTCAGGTTTGCCAAGGCCAGTGGTCTCCAACCTTTTTGGCACCAGGAACCAGTGTTAATATGAGAATCTAATACCTGATGATCTGACGTGGAGATGAGGCAGTGATGCCAGCACTAAGTAACAGCTGCAAATACAGATGAAATTTCTCTTGCTCACCTGCCGCTCACCTGCTGCCATGCAGCCCGGTTCCTAACAGGCCACAGACCGATACCGATCTGTGGCATGGGGATTGGGGACCCCTGGCCAAGACGGTCTCAGCAATGTATCTGATGAAAACAGTCCATCATATTAAAAGTGGTTATAT
Source organism: Rousettus aegyptiacus (assembly GCF_014176215.1). Classification (NCBI taxonomy): domain Eukaryota; kingdom Metazoa; phylum Chordata; class Mammalia; order Chiroptera; family Pteropodidae; genus Rousettus; species Rousettus aegyptiacus. Next base: position 111,246,743 of record NW_023416310.1, on the reverse strand, counting down.
TTTATGTTAATTTTTTAAACTTTTTAAAAACACTTTTTTTTTTTGCCCCAAATTTTTTGAAATTTGTGACTAAATAAGTAAACAGGGAAGTCACTTAATTTCTTTGATTGCTTGGTCCATATATCACCCAAGTTACCCAGTCACATCCGCAACTGCTTTAAAAAATTTTTTTTCAATTAGAGTTGACATTCATTATTATTTTATATTAGTTTTAGATATACAGCATGGTGGCTAGATGTTTATGTAATTTGCAAAGCGATCCCCTGATTAGTCTAGTACCCACCTGGCACCATGCATGGTTATTATAGTGTGATAAACTATATTCCCTGTGCTATACTTCACAGCCCTGTAACATCTCACCTCTTTTGACGAAGGAATTGAACAGCCTGTTGAGGCAGGCATACTCCATTTGGGACAATGGTAATTTTGCTGAATGAAAAATTAGTCAGGAAATCCATAAGGAAATGATAGATGGTGCATTTCCCATGAGGAGCACACCCATAGCTGCACGTTTTCCCTGGGAGGTGAATGCTCCCAGCTGGACAAGCTCAGAGCACCTGGATGTGAGGATGGCCTGACTTCACAAGGAAACTGCTGGAGCAAACCCACACTAGGGGCTGTTGAGGATAGGCCATCGGCCACGTCAACCTGGAAACAGTCCTTCCGCAATGGGGATGAAGAGTTTATTCCAACATTTATTACATTTTTAAATTAAATGAAATCTTAAAACTATCCATTTATGAAGAGAGTTTACTGACAAAGCTGTGCAGTGACCTCTGGGAAGAAAGAACACATGGGTCTGTGAAGGAGGAAGACCTAAGAGCAATACTGGCAAATGCATTTCATAGGAAAATCTCAACAGCAACATGTAGAGCTTTTGTGTTTTCTTGTTTGCTTTTTAGGTTAAAGGTGCAGACCCTGGGCTTCCTATTTGGCCAAACACCTGGCCACAGTGATATAGAGAGGATTATGCTTTCCCCACTTGCTCCTCCCTCTTCAGTGTCCCTAGCATCCACCTATTTCCCCCACAGCCGAGCAAGCTGTCCCTCCACCACTCTCCTGTGCAAGACCCTAAAATTGACCATGTTAACCTGATTTAATATTTATTTAATGTTAGCTGGATACTAGTTGACAACTTAATGTTATGTCAATGATGAATGTTACTGTCTACATACTCCTTAGCTTAGTTTTGGGATCTTAGGACGAAATTTCTATTTTTTCTTTAAAAGTTTTTCATGCCCTGCCTGCCTTTTTAAATGCTGTCCTCATGGTTTATTACAAAGAATACATATTTGTTGCAAAAACTCAGAATGTAGACGTGTATGAACAAAATGTAGAAGTCACTTTCCCTCCAGTGGCTTCTAGTTCCTGTGGCTACTCTCAGAGCTGGGCTGTTTCAGGGTGGAGCTTTCCTGGGAGGACAGTTTCTCCTGTAAACTGAAAGTGGGCGGGGGGAGATATAGGGTATAGAGTCAACCATTAGGCCCTAGATTCATCCTCAAGTTCAAGTCCCCCTTCTGCTAAACTCTCCCAACTTGGGTATGTAATTTCAGCTCTCCGTGCCTCCATTTCTTTTTCTCTAAAATACAGGTTGATAGTAATAGTGATCTCTATATCATAGGATTGCTGTAGGGGTAAATAATTTTGCACACACGGTAAGTCTTTGTTGTGAGAAACTCCTGCGGTCTTGGTGGGATGCCTGGTGCTTGGAGCAACAAGGTCATCAGAAACAGATGTGGACTTACAGACAAGGACACATTGCAGGGAGGCCGCACACGCCTGACCTATTCTGGGACTTCTTGTTCTAGGGACGAGGATGGGAAAAAGTTACCGGAGAAGAAATAGCTGATAACATAGTCGTGGCCCTGAGGCTGAGTCTGGGAATTGGCTGTAGTTTATAATTGCTAACCTGATAGTAACTAATGATGTTTTGCAAAGACAGCTTTGTGAGGGAGAAGAAAAAGCCATGAAACAAGGGTGGGGATGCTAGCATTGCCATTCCTTGCCATTCCTCCTCTCCCTTATCCTTCCTTGTTAGTAAAAGCATTTCCAGACTCTGACTCTTCTTCCTAATTGTTTCCCCAACAGTCTTATGTAAACTATTTTGTATCTTTCTGCTTACTGGAGGTCTTTGAGCCAAGGAGAAAATTGACATTGCAAGTTCAAGAATGTGAACTAAATGGAAAGACTAGTATGAGTAACAGCACTATCTCAGAGGTATGGATGGAACACTTAAAAAACAAAACAAAAAAAAACAGTAAATAGTTAAAAAATTTCCAGTTTTATTGAGATATAATTGACATATAACATTGTATAAGTTTAAGATGTACAAAATAGTGATTTGATATACGTATATACTGTGAAACTATTAAGTTTAGTTAACAGCCATCACCTCACATAGTTGCATTGTGTGTGTGTGTGTGTGTGTGTGTGTGTGTGTGTGTGTGTGCCGAGGACGTTTAAGATCTACACTTTTAGCAACTTTCAAATATGCATGATTAACTATACTGACCATGCTCTATACTACATCCATGGGAATTAACTTACTTTATAACTGGAAGTTTGCTCCTTTTGACCATGTTCATCCAATTTCCCCACCTTACTCCTGCCTCTGCTAGCTGCCACTCTGTTCTCTGTTTCTGAGTTCAGAGGCCAGTGCTGGATGCTGGGCTGGGGACCTGAGGACTGAATCAGAGGTACCTGGGCCATCCTCTGAAGCACAGACGGGGTGATCGTGTCCGGCGGAGGTGTTGGACCTGACCCTGGCACCTTGGGATCTGCTCTACTAGAGAATAGGGTCATTGCTGATGTTATTAGTTAAGACGAAGTCACGCTGGAGGGGGTGGACCCCAGTTCCATATGCCTGGTGTCCTTACAAGGAGAGGACAGAGATACACAGCCTCCTGTGGAGATGAGCAGAGGTGGGAGTGAGATGCCAACCATGCCAGCTGCAGCAGCCACCAGGCAGGACAGGACTGGGACAGACCCTTCCTCCCAGACTCTGCAGGAAACCAAACCCCCATGTGATTTCAGACTTCTAGTCTTCACAGCTGTGAGGACATGTCTTTATTGCTAAAGCTACCCTGCTGGTGGCGCTTGGTCATGGCAGTGCCAGGAAACCAGCTGGCTACCTTCCTGGTTTCACCCAGGTCGCCTTCCTGCCACCTTCACACCTACTGCACAGCCACACACTGCTTCACCTGCAGCCCCCTCCTCTTGGTCCAAGGGGGAGCTGCACAGGTGGTGGCCCTGCTGTGGGCTAGGCTCTGCCGTGGATACTTGTCCTGTGCCGCCCACTCTCACCGCCAGGCTCTTCCTCTCTCCTTGCACTTTGACCCCAGTCACTCTGCACCCATTTCACGTGTTGGGGAAGAGAGGGGTTTTGATGAGCTGGACAGCTGCCAGGTTCATAAATGGATACCATAAAGAGGGGCTGAGAGAATTTGTGCAGCCTACATTTTCTCCTCCACCTTTGGGTGACACAGGCCTGTCCTGGAAAGACAGGCAGACACCATCTGTCCCTTGTTAATGCAGGGCAGAGGCTGTGGACACTCCAAGGCCCTGTTCTGGGTGCCAGGCTGTCAGGGGCTGTACAAGTGGTGGGTGGTCCCAGGCGGGCCCCACAAGTTGACAGCATCACATCTCCGTCTGTGACCACCCACATAAAGTCAGGGGTGTGAAGCAAGAGAACTTACCAGACAATGGGATGTGAGGTCTTCCACGACCCTAAGCTGTCTCAAAGGCTCTACTCTGAAGAAAATCCTTCCACAGCCTGAGACAGGCGGTGGGGACACACCCCACAACTACGAAGGCATATGCTCATTGGCTTGCATTTGCCCTTGCTTTTCGGCTGTTTCCCTGCCCGGTCTGCACCCCACAGCTGGAGGTTTCAGTAGAAGTCACTGTGGCTCCATGTCTCTGCTATGTATGTTAGCCCTTATTTCAAAATGTCAAAACATACTTTTCCTAAACCCAATCTCCTACATCCAGTGTTACACCTTTGTTGTATCTTCTATTTTAGTTGTGCTCAAGTGTTTCCAAATTGGAATTCATGATTTTGTTAGGAATGACCTTGCTAGTGTCTGAAGCTGGATGCATTCACTCATGAGTTGCAATTTTGAGCAGTAGTGGGGTGCTGTGCAGTGCTCGGTAGTGACAGGAGGTTTGGTCCTGAGTGAGTTATGAGAATCACCTGGCCCTGTTCTTGTGCAGGATCTCCTGAGGCCTGCTGGATGCAGCAGATGGAAGGCAGCACTTCTGCTCGTGTATTTGCGTGGAGGTACAGAGAAGGGCTGCAGGTTAAGGGCGAGGAGTGGGCAGCACCCAGCGCCTGTGAATCTCTCTGCACCTTCCTACTGGCCTAGTCAGTGGGAGGACGAGGCTGGTTCTACGCTCTCCTCTCCATGCAGTTGTGCTAGCCATCGCCTGCCTGGGGCTAGGCACAGGGAGCCTCTCCCTACTACTCTCCATCTAAAATCTGGGCTCTCTTTTCCTTCTGGCCTCTCTCTCTTCCTGAGAAGAAAGAGGAAAGTGAAGATAAAAGAGCGGAGAGGATTCTGTAATGCCTGAGGCCTGATACAAACTGGTTAATACTCATCTTGTGATATGAGACAAGCAGCCTCTTTAACACAGTAAACCACCCAAGCCCTCTAAGGACCTACGCATGAGTTTAGGAAACCCCATCTCCCCCAAAGTATCAACACCATTTGTGAAATTTACAGAGCACTTCCAACTTTTGGGTCAGAATCGCAGGCTAGTGTGCCAACTTTCATTGAATACTTCACTCCTTTCGCTCACTGGGAGGGTGTGCAGCACTGCAGGGTGAGGGAGCTCGCCAGCACAGGCCCTAGCAACCCCTAACTGCTCTACTGCTGGGGAAACCATCTACTCTTTCTCAGGGTTGGCCCCTCGGTTGCAGGAATTGCCCTATGCTTACTCCTCCCCTTTGTGGTGTAATCATATAGATCTTTCAAAGCAGGAGCTTCACCCTGTCTCCACATCCTGGGGGCTGGGTGCCTGGTCAGGTAGTTCTGGGAAGATGTTGACTTCAGGGCGTGGTACTTGGTGGTTCAAAACTGCCCAGGGCTGCCTTTGTTTCCGCAGTCAGTAAGGCTACAGTGCACACTGTTTGTTCAAAACGCAGTGTCTTCCCCAGTCCAATCTTGTGCCTGGCACTGCACTCACATCCAGGAGCCCGAGCAGTGTGACATGGAAACTTGACCTGAGAGCACGGTGAACCCCTGGAGCCCCTCAGTGTTCTGTCACAATCAGTGGGGCTTGGACCCAGTCCCTGGGTGGTGAGGGTGCCATGGATAAAGGAAGTTGAACGCTAGTTAAAGGGATAATGAGCAATTTCATTAGGACTATTCTATTGCAATGAAGAAGAGCATCCAGCATGAGCTCATCTCAGCTTCGATTTGTAGGTAAGTGGGCAGTTTAGAGGGTGAAGAAGTGGAGAGGGGCATGGGGGCTTGGACAGAGTCAGAGCGGTAGAAAGTTACAGAAGTAAGGAAGGCAGTGGCCTGTGTGAAGCACTCTGGGTTCGCTCACTGGGGCCTGCAGAATTTGGGCTCTCCCCTCCCACAGACTCAGGGAGAGGGGACGTGTAGGGTGGCTGGGACAGTTGCTTTTTTTCCAGCCTTAAGTTTACCCAGACAGGCATTTTAGGGGGGCTGAAGTCTTCCTAGGGGTGAAGGTTTGAGTTTGTAGAGAGGTGCTGCTGTTTGTTCAGGCCTTTACAGGCCAGGATGAAGGCCCAGAGCACAGAGGGCTTGGGAGCCTGGCTGGCATCTGGTTCAGACTTGCTGAGTTTGTGTGGTGGGCCCTGCCCTCCTTCCCAGTTCAGCCTGTCTAATGGGCTGCTGTTTGGTGCGTTTAGAGTTAGCTCCTCACTTTCCTCTGTCCCCTGCTCACAGAGAAGAAACAAAATCCATTCCCCAAAAATGTGTCTTACTTTAGCTTCTGGGGCTGCTGTGGCTGCAAACAGCACACACTGGTTCCCTCTTAGCTCTGTGGCTGGCATCTGGAATTAGTGCTGCTGGACTGAAGTCAAGGTGTGACAGGACTGCATGCCATATGGAGGCCCTTGGGCTGAATCGTCCTTGCCTCTTCCCGCTGCCCTTGTCCCCTGCCCCTCTCTACCTTCATGGTCACACACTCCTCTTTCCTGTGTCATACCTCTCCCTCTGCCTGTCTCTTAAGGACACTTGTGATGGCATTTAGCTCCACCCTCGTAATCCATGATAATATCTTCACTGCAGGGTCCTTAACTGGGTCACACTTGAAGAGTCTTTGCCATCTAAAGTGACATCCAGAAATGCCAGGGTTCAGGAGCTGAAATCATTGAGGGCTGCACCCCAGGCTTCCACACCTCCTTACTTGATAAAATTGATAGAAATTAAACATAGTACCTTCCCATTGGTTTTGCGCTGATGTAAACTTTTGAGTGTCACTGTGAACTCGTGGTCTTTCAGAGCTGCTCAGATTGCCACATAGTGGCCAGTGGGTCCTTATAAGTTAGCTTCTTTGTTCTCCCTAAACGATCCTGATATCTGTGAGAAAATTCTGCTTTCTGCATGACAGGTGGTCCCAGAGTCATTATGGACTTCCTTGTCTGACACATGGGACAGCGGCTCTCTGTGGCTGCTGCCTCTTCTGTGTTGAGTCACAGCCTGGAGTGAGTCACTGATGTGCCAAACACTGCTTCTGGGGCCGATGGCCACTTTCAGGAGTGTCCAATATGGAAAGATGAGCCTTTTTAAGGTTTCGCATTCTCACTGGTTTGTCCATTGTCACATAGCATGTCGGCAGGTCTTACGCTCCTTACAGGGTGAGGCTCCATCAACACCATGGCCTTCTCTGAAGTGACAGTGGTGTTCCCTGGCAGGCACCCCTGCAGGATGACTCTCCGTGGCCCATGGCCTTCCCCATCTTGTTGAGGCACCCCTGTCCCTGGAAAGGAAGTGAGAATATTTCAGCAGACGTCTGCCTCCACTGACCACAGGCTCCGATCCTCTTCTCTGGCCCTAGGTAGCAGGACAAGGGAATCTGGCCATGGCATGTCCAGTAATGTTACTGTAAGGAGCAGCCTCCATGCCAAAGCATGTTCCTTGCAGGCAAGTACTACGAGGTAGCAGATGGTTCTGAGGTGCCTGGCTGAGCTGTGACTCAGAGAGAGGACAGTGCCATGATGTGGGAATGCAGACAGCCTGTGCCACGGTCTGTGTGCTGGAGTCTGGTCATGCTGGCTGCTGTCACGGCTTTGTTTCTGCCCAGCTGGGGTGCTTCATGGCAGGGCAGCCTCTCTGGATGTGACCCAGGGTATAGGTTTGGCTGAGGTTCCCTAGCTGCTGCCTCTGACCTGTTACTGCATTGTGAAATCAATACAGTGGGTCTTGACTAGCTTTAAAAATCAGTAATTATTGTTACCACAAAAACCTGTAAACACCCCTTGTCAACAGGCTCTGCCACAGTCCTCCACATGCTTCTCATTTGAGCTTCATGCTCACCTTATGAGCACACGCTACTGTCATTCTACTAAAGGGGAGACTAGACACAGTGCCCTGGAGTCACAAAGCCGGTACCTGGCAGAACTGGGATCTTTATTTATGTGCTTATGTATTCATTTTTATTGAAGTATTTTTGACATAGCATGTACATTTAATTTGCTAATTTTAACAAATTAACAGCATATTAATTTGATGTGTTTATGTGTTGTAACATGATTGCTTTTGCAGTGATAACTAGCACCTCCATCACATTGCACATTATCCTTTCTCTTTAGTGGGTGGAATCATTAAGGTCCAGCCTCTTAGCAAGTATGATGATCATGATACAACATTGTTGTCTTTGGTCTCTGTTTTCTGCATTAGTTCTCTAGAAGTTAATTACCAACTGCTGCAGGTTTGTACCTTAGGCACTATCTGTGCTGCTCCTACCTCCTATACCCTGTTATTGTCACGATATCCTCTGATTTTACAAATTCGGCTTTTTGAAATCCTACGTATAAGCAATGCCAGGCAGTACTTGTCTTTGTCTGACATAGTGCTCAAAGTTCATCCATGTCTCAAATGGGAGGATTTTGTCCTTTTTCCTTGCGCATATGTACCACATCTCATTTGTCCATTTGTCCACCCATGGACCCTGAGGTGGTTTCCATTCTTGGTTACTGTGAATAATGTTGCAGCGAACATGGGAATACATATATTTCTTCACTATTCCGTTTTCATTTATTTTGGGTATATACCTAGAAATGGGATCGATGGGTCATAAGTACTTCTATTTTTAATTTTTTGAGAAGTTTCCATACTATTTTCCATACCGACTGCACCAATTTGCAATTCCACTAACAGTGCATGAGGGTTCCCTTTTTCTACATTCTCACTAGCACTCGTTATTTGTTAATTTATTGATGATAGTCATTCTGACGGGTGTTAGGTGATATTTCATTGTGGTTTTGATTTGCATTTCTCTGATGATTAGTGACGTTGAGCATCTTTTCATGGGCATATTGGTCATTTGGATGTCTTCTTTGAAGAATTATCTATTTAGATCTTCCAACCATTTTTTGTTTTAAATTAGATTGTTTGTGTTCATGATTTTGAATTGTATAAGTTCTTTTTGAAAACATTTTAATAATTAAAAGAAAAGTTTCAATTACAATTGGCAGACAATATTATATTAGTTTCAGGTGTGTAATAGGGATTAGACATTTATATAACTTAAAGTGTTCACTCTCAATAAATCCAGTACCCATCTGACACCATACATAGTTATTACAATATTATTGACTACATTCCTTATGCTGCACTCTACATCCTCATAACTATTTTACAGCTAACAATTTGTATTCTTAATCTCTTTCTCATTTTCACCCACCTCACCCCTAAACCCTCTTCTCATCTCACAACCATCAAAATGTTCTTTGTTTCTACGAGTTTCTTTCTGATTTGGTTATTTTGTTCTTTATCTTTTACATGTAAGTGAAATCATATGACATTTGTCTTTCTCTGTTCGACATACTTTACTTAGTATAGTACCCTCTAGGTCCATTCATGTTGTCACAGATGACAAGAATTCATCTTTTTTTTTATGACTGAGTAATATTCCATTGTATGTACCACCACTTTATCCATTCATCCACTGATGGACACCCAGGTTGTTTTCATATCTTGGCTACTGTAAATCATGCTGCAGTGAACATATGGATATACATGTCCCTTTGAGTAGGGTTTTGGGTTTCTTTGGATGAATACCCAGATGTGGAATTACTGGGTCTTTTTTTGTCTCTTGTTACAGCCTTTGTTTTAGAGTCTGTTTTTTCTTGTGTAAGTATTGCTACTATAGCTTTTTTGTTTGTTTCCATTTTCATGAAATATCTTTTCCCATCTGTTTAACTTTTAGTCTGTGTGTATCTTTTGATCTGAAGTGAGTCTCCTATAGGCAGCATATGTTAGGATTTTGTTTTCTTATCCATTAACTCACCTTGTCCCATTTTTTTTCCCCACACAGCCACATTTACTTTTATAAAATCAATGTACACAGACACTGTGTCTTTGTCTCTCGATGACATATTTGTATACAGAAGAACAGTTGTGTCTCCAGACCTCTGGATGCAAGAAGAGGGGGTCCTTCCAATCATATGTAATCCTCCAAACTTTTCTGGTGGCTGGAATCCAAGATAAAGGTGCCAGGAGATTCAGTGCCAGCAGTGAGGGAACTCTTCCTGGTCTGCTTGTGACCATCTCATTATATCTTCTTATGAGGGCACAAGACAAGTGGGTAAAGATGTGGCCCCAACTCCCAGGGGGAGTTGCAAAGGCCCACCCTGTCTTTCCGTTGGAGCACTTAATCCTTTTATATTTAAAGTAATTGTTGATAGATATGTAGTTATTGCCATGTCATTATTCATATTTTTGATTTTTTTATTTCCTCTTAAAAAAGTCCCTCTAACATTTCTTGTAATACTGGTTTGGTGTTAATGAACTCCTTTAGCTTTTTCTTGTCCAGGAAGGTCTTTATCCTTTGATTCTAAATGATAGCTTACTGGGTAGAGTAATCTTGGCTTTTCATCATGTTGAATATTTTCTGCCAGTCTCTCTGGCCTGCAAAATTTCTATTTAGAAATCAGCTGACGGTTTTATGGGAGCTCCCTTGCAGGTAACTACCTGTCTTTTTTCTTGCTGCTTTAAAAATTCTCTTTACCTTTGGCATTTTAATAATGATGTGTCTTGGTGTGGGCCTCTTTGGGTTCATCTTATTTGAGACTCTGCACTTCCTGGGCTTATATGTCTATTTCCTTTCCCAGGTTAGGAAAGTTTTCCATCATTATTTCTTTAAGTAGGTTTTTAATCCCCTGTTTTCTCTTTTCCCTTTGGTATGTCTATGATGCTAATGTTATTATGCTTAATTTTATCTCAGGTCTATTAAACTCTCCCCTCCCCTTTGAATTCTTTTTTCTTTCTGCTCTTTCAATTGGGTATTTTCTACCTTGTCTTACAAATAGCTGATTTGATTCTCTGCTTCATCTAATCTGCTTTGTTTTGATCTCTTCTAGTGTATTTTTCATTTTAGTTACTGTATTCTTTATTTCCATCTGGTTCTTTTTAAATGTATTCTATCTCCATTTTAATGTTTTAATTGTAGAAGTTCTCATGAAGATCATCGAATGTCTTTGTAACTGGTGTTTTGAACTCTGTTCCTGGTAGATTGCCTATCTCCATTTGGTTTAGTTCTTTTTCTTCAGCTTCCTCCTGTTTTTCCATTTGGGACATGTGTTTGTTTCTATGTATCAGGAAGATATGCTACATCTCCCAGGATTGGCCGGGAGGCTTTATTTGGTACATGCCCTATGTGACCCAGTGATGTAGTCCCACTGGTCACCAGAGCCAGGTGCTCCATGTGTGTGTCCCTTGTGTGGGTTCTGTGTTCTCTTCTGTTGTAGTTGAGCCTTTATTGCTGTTGGCATGTTAGTGGGTGAGATGGATCCTCAGGCTGACTGGCTGTGATACTGGCCATGACCACAGTGCAAGAGATGCTATGTTGAGGTTGATCCTGCAGAGTGACATTCAATTCAGTGGGCTGTGGAGCCTCCTGAGACCACTTGAGGGGTTAATCTGGTGGTGCTCTGTCTGGTTAGAAGCCAATCTCTGGGTTTGTTTATTCTGAGGGCTCCATGGGGGTGCTTCTGTGCAGGCCAAGTTCAACTACTGCTTGTGACTGTCCCTGGGATACCTGGTAGGAACTACAAAGTGGTCCGGTGGTTTGTTGCTGCCTGTGCTAGACTTACAGGCACCTGGGAGAGGTCGTGCTGTCAACTGAGGTTGTCTGTCACCAGTACTGGTTTTAGCACAGCTCATCAAAAGTCCTATAGTACTCGAGACCTGCTGCCATCTGCTAGTTCCCTGTAAAACTCAGTTACTGAAAGAGCCTCAGACAGTATGTGAGTTGAGCATGCTGGATCCCAAGGAGTCACCAGGGTGGAGCTAGTGGAGTTCACCAGGCCAATGCAGATTCAGATTTAGGTGCATGGGATGGGTCTCAACATGGGATAGATGATGCTCATTTGCCAGCTGCATGGGAGGAGGGTTCAACACAGCAACAATGGTTGCTGTCCCTTCAGCCCTTTCCCTAAAGCCACACAACTTGTTTTCTCCCTGTATGTCTCTGGTGCCTCCCAAGTCACCATCCCTCCACTGCAACCCAGGATGAGTGACTATGATCAAGCAAGTCTGTGCATGGTTCCTTTAAGAGGATGCCTGGTTTCCAGCAGCCTTCTATCTCACCCAGACCACCTTTGCGGTGATATCCCTCCAGATTCTCAACCACCACATGTGGTGTGAAGCCATTCCATTTTGTATCTCCACCTTGGTAATCGGTCTTGATGTAGCTTCTTCTGTATGTCCTTAATTATAAGATTTCTTTTCAGGTAGTCTTCAAATGGTTCTCAATGATGGTTGTTCTATAACTTAGTTGTAATTTTGATGTGGCCATGGAAGGAGGCGAATGCAGCCTTTTACTAGTCCATCATCTTGACTGGAACTTCTTTTTTTGCCCATTTTCAAATTGTGTGGTTCATTTTCTTATTGTAGATCTTTAGGAATTCTTTTATATTTTGAACTACAGTCCTTTATCAGCTTTGTCTTTTGCAAATATTTTATCCCAGTCTGTGGCTTGTCTTTTTATTCTCTTTATTGTGCCTTTTGCAGAGCAGAAGATTTTAATTTTTTTTTTAAACACCTACAGCACCTGGTCTTCCTAGGTGGACTCCCATCCAAGTACTATCCAGGCTCGACCCTGCTTAGCTTCCAAGATCGGATGAGAAGTTTTTAATTTTAATAAAGTCCAGCTTACCTGTCTTTTTCTTTCATAGGTTGCGCCTTTGGTCTTGTATGAAAAAGTCAATCACCAAACCTAAGATTATCTAGATTTTTCTCTTATGTTATTTTCCAGAAGTTTTATAGTTTTTCATTTTACACTTAGATTAATTTGAGTTAATATTTGTGAAAGGTATAAGGTGTACATCTAATTCATTTTTCTACATGTGGATCTCTATGTTTTTTAAAAAAATTCTATTAATATGAGTATTATATAGATTGATTTTTCTATGTTAAATCAACCATATATTCCTGGAATTAATGGTGCTTGGCCAAGGTCTGTAAGCTTTTTAACATGCTATCAGATATAGTTTTATACTATTTTGTTGAAGGTTTTTCATCTATGTTTATGATCAATATTGGCCTGTGTTTTTTCCCTTTGTGATATTTTTGGCTGTGGTATCAGTGTAATACTGTCTCATAGAATGAGTTTAGATGTGTTCCCCCTTTTAAAATCTTTTGGAGGAGTTTGAGAAGAATTAGTGTTAATTAAACATTTAGTAGAATTCACCAATGGAGCCATCTTGTCTTGAGCGCTTCCTCATTGGAAGTTTTTTGCTTACTGACTTAGTCTCTTTACTTGTTATAAGCTTATTCATATTTTCTATTTCATCTTGCATCAGTTTGGGAAGTTTGTGTGTTTCTAGGAACTTATTCATTTTATCTAGTTTAAATAATTTGTTGGTATACAATAGTTCATAGTTTCTCTCTCTTTTTCTCAAGTTATGTAAAGAATTGGCTTATGCAGTTATGGGGGCTGGCAAGTTCAAAATGTGTCTAGGCCACCAGCTGGCGACCCAAGGAAGAGTGAGTGCTTGTTGCGTAAGTCTGAAGACAGAAACCTCACTTCAGGGGATCAGTCTTTCTTTATTAAGATCTTCAACTAATTGAATGAAACCCACCCACATTATGGAGGGTAAACTGCTTTACTCAGAGTATTCTGATTTAAAAGTTAATTTCATCTAAACAATCTAATACTTTCATAGAAACATCTAGAATAATGTTTGACCAAATATATAGTATAGTCAAGTTGATGATAAAACCAATCACAACTATTTAAAAGTATACCGTTTAAATTCCACATATTTTTTTGAGTGTCCTCTAATTTTTTATTGATTTCTAAATTCATTCCATTTTGGTTGGAAAACACACCTTATGTCTAACATCTAAAATTTATCAAGGCTTATTTTCAGACAGGCATATGCTTTATCATGAATAATTTTCTGTGTGCAGGTAAGTAGAATGTATATTCTGCTGTTGTTGGGTGAAGTGTTCTATAGATATTTACTAGGTCTATTTTGATTTATAGTGCTAAGTCTTCTACTTCTTGTTGATCTTCTGCCTAGTTTTTCTATCCATAATTGAAATGGGAATATTGGAGTCTCCAACTATTATTGTTAAATTTTTAATTTTTTCTTCATTTTGTCAGTTTTTGCTTCATGCATTTTTTAAAGCACAAATGCATTCGTAACTGTTGATCTTCCTGATGTATTGAAATTTTTAATATTATAAAAATATCCATGTATCTCCAGCAATAATTTAAAACTTGAAGTTTCTTGTATCAGATATTATATATTTTTTATCCTTTTGCTTTCAACTTGTATATTTGAATCTGATGTGTTTCTCCTTAAGACAGCATATAGTTGGATGTGTTTTTATTAATTCGGTCTGACAATGTCTGCCTTTTAATTAGATTGTTTAATTAGTTCATGTTTAATGTTACTCTTGGTATAGTTGGCACATGAGTGGAGGAAGGAAGCCCTTGAACTTTTAGCTGCACCCGCCTGAAATTTAGTATTCAAAACATGTAGTTGTGGGGAATGAAGAATTCTGGCAGCCTGCCCATCCAGGAAGATTCCATAGCCCTCACATGGGACCTGGATGGGAATAGAAATCTTGTGTATCTGGTTGCATCCATGTAGAATTGTTTTCATCATGCTGAACTTGGAAGTGGGAGTAAGTGGGTTGTAGTTCAAAGAGTGTGAATAAATATTTTGTCATTTGCTATATGTCCTTTGTAAAATTTCAGAGATTTTTTTTTATATGGTTGTTTTTAAAAACAATTATTGCTGGTTATGCTTATTTTTGTGGGCCCACAAAGCTTCTGATGTTGCCATTTTCAAAGCAGAACCCACTTTTAAAAATACGTGTTTTCTTTACCAGATTTTCTTTTGATCAGGCCTTTATTCTCCTATATGAACATTTTAAGAACACGTGGACCCGTGAGATAGTTTTAAAAGACTTTGAATGATGGGTTCACACACAGTCTGTACTAAGGCCAGGGTGCCTGATCTCAATGACCATATTTGGACTTAGAAAAGAGACTTGACCTCTGGGCACTGAAGCCTCTGAGCAGTTGGTTCTGTTATAATAATACACTTGAAACTAGACTGAATTCTGGACTTATCAGTGTCTTTCCTGGGGTACAAAAGGGAGAAGGAACTTGATCAAAGTCACATGACTTATAAAACCAGAAATAGAAACCAGCCTTATATTCCATATGCCCCTATTGCCACCAACATTAATACAGGCCCTCATAGGTTCACCCTTTAATTCATTCAAGCTTCTTTAAACAACCCGATATTCTCTAGAGGAGCATGCCATTTGATTGAATCACAAAGGCACACGAAGCCCATCTCTGCACCCATGAGCAAATAGACTCAGCCTTGGGAGCAAAATGCAGGAAGCAGCCTCATGTGTTGTTTCTCTTCAGCCATCCATGTGCTTGTTTTTTCCTTCCTTGAGTCCTGCCAGTCCTTCTTAACTCTTTTGCATTCTAGCTGCTGTCTTTAGGACACAGTGAATGGAATAAGTAAGTTAATGCCCGAGGGGTTCCCAAGCAAGTATTTGGAACAGTCACAGGGTTTTTAGATTTTATTTTGAAAAGTACGTATTATGAAATAAAAACACAAACAAAAACAACACTGCCATCTGTCACCACCATTGGAGTGATTGAGAAGCGATTGTCACATCCTCTGAAGCAGGCTAGTGCTGTCCACTAGTGGAGGTACATTCAATGACAGTTTGGTGGATATGTCCGGGAAGACCCTGAGTTGACTCATTTTTGTCCTGGGTTTCACAGAGGAGGCCGAGAAGGAACAGAGGGTCTTGCATGGTCCTTCTATCTGTGTCCACATTTCATCCCTTATCCCCTATTTCCCTCCCTCTGTCTCCTATGAAGCTCCACTCTTGTCTCTGCTCTTCTTTCTCTCCACTCTCCTGGGACACAGCCCCATTCTCTGATCCCTTCTGGTGTCCTCCCAAAGTCACTGCTTCAGGCTCTGGCTAGCTACTAATGGAGACTGTGCTCTGCCTAGTTGCTGATTCTGAAGAGTAAAATGGGCAGGTGACCAGATCTAGTTTAGACTCCTCGACAGTGGGGATACCTGTGGGTTACCTTGCCTTTGACCCAGAAAGTGAGTCTTAATATTCTTCTTAAGACAATGTATTTTGGTCCTTTATCAAGAAGGCATATTCCTCCTGTCAACATGACCGAGTCTGCTCTGCAGGGACATAATGACCTTGGTGTGACCTCTAGGGGATATTGGACTTAATCCTGAGTGTGGCTCGCTTCCATATTCTACTTCATAGAAGAGCAGGCAGGGAGTTGCCCTCCATTTTCTCCCGGGTAGGTATCACTAATCTTACCTTTTTATAGATAAGAAAATTGTGACTCATGGAGAGAAGTTAACACAGTAAATTGCAAACAAGGTTTTGAACACCCATCTTCTGCCAATGAGTGCAGTGCCCTTTGCACTTCATCTAAGTGGCTTGTGAGAAGAAGCAACATAAAATGGTAAAAGAAGCTCAGGAGGACTTTTTTGACCTCGTGGTTCCTTCTTGGTTCCTTGAGCAAGGCTACACTTGCCCACAGCACACTTTTCTGCTTGCATTTAGCCGCCTCCTTGGAACCACTGGGCTCGCTCTCCCTTTGCCTGATTCTTTCTCATCTCTCAGAGAGGTCTCCCTACTCCAACACTCTTCTTTCCTATCTCAGCTATCATTTTATTTCTACCACAGCTTTTCTATTTGCAATTATCTTGTTGGTCTGTTTCCATCAGTTTACAGTGGCTATTAGCTTAAAATCTTATTGGAGGGCAAGAAACTCATCTGCCTGTTGACTTTGTACCCCCACTGCCTAGTGCCTGGCATAGAGTAAAGGACAACACATGTTTCTTGAATACATAAGGACATTTAAGAGAAGGACAGGGAGGGGAGTGCTCCTGTGTGTCAGTCACCACGTGAGTGAGCGGGAAATGGCTATCGCTGTCCCTTTGTTTCAATGGAAATCTTGAGAGTCTTAGACAAGGCCACTTAGCTGACAAATGGTGTGGCTGGTGGCAAGCTAAGCCTGTCTGGTGTTTTGTCTTTCCTCACTAGCCCAGTGGGTGTCCACACTAGTGGATCTTGAAGACAACTGGTTTTATAATGTTGGACACAACAATTCTTTGCATATAACTTAAATTTAGAACCTAGAGTTCATAGGGAAATAGCCTTAATGAAAATTTCCTTAGATGATTACTGATTTGATCCTAGATTCATTGCCTGCCACAGAGGAAGCCAAGGTAAACTGCAGTGACTGAGTTAATGACAACAATAGCAGAAGTTCCTAGGGACTTTTATAACAGTATATGCCCTGTGTGAAGAGCGTGAAGAGCACCACGTTTCCTCTTCATCTTTATGACAAGATGGGCACCATGTTGTCTCTTGCTCTCAGGAGAGGAAACCGAAACTCAGGCTCAGTCAATTGGCAGGAGGTAGAAGTGTGCTCTGAAGTTAGTTCTCACCTTGGCCCCTGCCTGCATGGACTTGGTGTCCCCCCAGGCTGTGCTGTCACAGGCACAACTTGGGGAGTGGTGCAGCAGAGGGAGCCGTTGCTTTTGGGGCCCTTACACAGGAATGGGGCACACCATGTGTCTGCTCGCATGATCTCCTGTAAGCCTCAGGACAGCTCTTAAGAAGTGGGTGGCAAGGCTTTTCCTGATAACAGTGGGAAAACCCAGGACTCAGGGGTCATCACCCTGCAGGGCATGGACTGCAGGGAGGCCTGTCTCAGGGCATGCCTGAGGGTCAGGATGCTGGGGATAGTGATTTCATTGTTTTGAGCTTGTTTTCACATTTCCAAAGTGGAACAATCAGCAGTCAGATGCAGATGAAGAGATTGGAGGGGGTACCCCAAAGGACCCTCGATTGGGTGCTCAACTTGGACTCTTGTTGGCATCCCTGCTCTGGGCATCCTGCCATGACCTGCTGATCTCTGTGTGTTTTGCAAATCATTTTGGACTTCATGGGAGCTAACCTCCAGCTTTGCTTATGGTTAAGGGTATTTTGGGAGGAGCCATCACCCACAGAGGGTTCAGAAACACCCAGAATGACTCTCAGGGGTCTGGGTGGGTCTAGGCTACTATGCCGAGTGGCCATGAGGACAGCAGGCCTTGTCCTTTTCTAATGAGACAGTGGGGACACTGGGGACAGGGGCCTGTGGTGCAATCAGTGTCTTCGTTTGAAAATAGGAGTTAGCTATGTGTTAAAATCCTACTTCCAGTCTAGAAGCGGGTGTGTGCTGCAGAACTGTTCTTTTGTGGTGTCCTGGTCCCTGCTGACCCCAGGCAATGACAGAGATGGCCTGGAGCAGGGAGGAGCGGGGCTGGGTCTGTGTTCTGAGTGGTGAGCAGAAGTTGATCACACAAAGCTGTCATAGCCCTGCTCTCTGAAGGCCTGGAAGAGAGGTCTCTTCGGGGTCTGTCTTCCCTTTTCTCAGGGACCCCAACATCTACCCCTGACCTGTCCAGGCCATGGGCTAGCAGGCTATGACTTCTGGGGCTGCATTTACAGTCTGGAGGCTATCCTTGCATCACATTTGACCACCCTCTATAGCATTACTGTTAGCTGATTCACAAAAAAACCCGGGGGGCTGGGGTGGGTTCCAAGAGGAAATGATAACCCAGGGGCATTTTCCCAGGGACACTTCCCCAGGGTGTGATGGTCACCAAGCAGAGGGAGCTCGGGTTACTAAGTAACTTGCAGCCACAAGGGGCAAAGTCTGGATTCAGACCAGAACTTCCTGGTCCTCTCTGGCGCATCTGCCTGTGTGTGTGTGGTGCCTTCCCAGAAGAAGTGACAACCCTGATAGTCCTGAAGGTCCCAGCCTGGCACCAGAGTGGTCCCTGGGCTGTCTTCTTGATGTAAGATAGGTCAAATATCCCCAAAAGATGGGGAGAAAAAATTCAATACACATGCCGAAGTTAGTCAAAAGGAAAGTTTATTAGAAAAGGGGTAACATTCCACCGATAGAGTGTGGTCTTCTCTTGGAGGCAGAGAGTGAGAGGGACAGTGAGAGACAGTGACAATAGAGATGAGGACAGTGAGAAAGACAAGAGTAAAGGCACTGAGAGGGACCCTGAGTGTTCCGGGAATTCAGTTTAAATGTCCTTTAGTTCCCATTGCCTGTGATATGGACATACAGTGAGGAAGGTGAAGAGTATGCAGCGTGAAAAGGTAAGAATATGTAGAGTGAAAGGGTTGCTGGCAGTTCCCAGCCTTTAATCCTTAGGTTCCTCATGGTTTTTTTTTTTTAAAATTAATTATTTAATTAATTTTTTAATAGTAAGGCACATATATATTTATTCTACATGTTCACAACCCATAGTTAGATTTCTGTCATTACATATTTGACCCCCTTTACCCTGGTAGGTAGAAGTAGGGAGGGGGGAAGTAGACAAGGTTCCTCCTGGTTTTAGCCATTGGGAATGATTCTTGGTTCTTGTTAGCAATCCCAACAGAAATTTTCCTTTGTTCTGCAGGTATTCTCCTGGCCTGGCTGCAAGGCTGGTCAGCACATTGCAGTCCCTGAATGTGGCTTGATTAACATTTTTAATTATCTTGCCTCCTCCCTGCATTACTCTCAAAGGCAGCACATCAGCTGTGGGAGGCATGATCAGGGGATCCCTCCCACCCACACCCCTGGTGATTGTTCCTGCACCCCCACCAGGTCCTGCCCAGTGGGAGCACTGAAGCCAGACAGGGGAGCTGCCTGTGTTCAGGGAATAACTCTCTGAGAACAGAGGGGAAGATAGAGGACAGAAGTTGATAGAGGTTCTGCTCATGAAAATGACCCCAATTTTACCTTCTTCATGGGACAAGAACAGACCTCCCTGTTCGAGACTGAATCCTGCACCCACGCAATCAACCCCCACCTAGTTTTCGCTGTGTTATGCCAGAGCAATTGCTATATCCTAATGTGCCTTGTAGTTAGCTTGCTTGTCACTTCATTAATGTGCTCTGTCCCCCTAGACTCCACTCCAGGGGGGTAAAGTCTGACTCTGCTCAGAAACCTCCAAAACACCAGGGGCAGGCCCCATGCATGGCAAGTGCTCTCGCAGTGTTTTCTGAATAAAGGGATGAGTTTGGGGAAGAGAGGAAGAGCTGAGCCCCAGGCCAGGCCTGAGTGGGCTGCAAGTGGACAAGGTGTACTTTTAGAGCAGAGCACCTCAAGGTTTAGCTGCAAGCTGGTGGTGTTGCATCCCTGGTCCCTTTCCAACTTGTCCCCATGTGTAAGTGGTATTTGTGTGTGGTGGCAAGGACAGCAGAAGGAGGAGGAGGGTGGGGAACTCAGGTCCACACTCAGAGCTGGGAGCACCGTGGGCGGTGTGAGGGGCTGCACGGGCCTGAGCTGACCTGGGC
Organism: Rousettus aegyptiacus; assembly: GCF_014176215.1. Lineage (NCBI taxonomy): Eukaryota > Metazoa > Chordata > Mammalia > Chiroptera > Pteropodidae > Rousettus > Rousettus aegyptiacus. The sequence continues at coordinate 111,226,686 of NW_023416310.1, read as the reverse complement.
TCTTTCCCACAGGGGCTACCCAGATGGCTGGGCCAGATGGGTGGCCTGGAAATTGTGCAGTGGCAGCAGCACTGGCCATGGGCTCTTCACTGAGGTGCACCCTATGTGGCTACACAACACGTCACCCTTGTCTGGGCTGGAAGACCCCGAGACTGAGTGAGGTTGACACTTGTCCCAGTGACTGAGCCCTTTTCCTGAGCCGTGCAGACCTCATGTGGCCTGAGTCTTAGTGCTGACCCAACCCAGGTATGAGACCCAGGGCAAGTCTCTAACATACTGCTTCCAGGCTTGGTTGCTCATCTGTAAATGGCTAATGAAGGTGACTGCTTCACCAGGTCAGTGTAGGGTGATGCTTGTGACTAATTAGCAGGGCGCGTGGTCCATTTGGTGGGCCACAGCCAGCATGAGGCGACGTGGGGACACACCTTGCTTCTGTACACATTTTGCCACAGGTGAACTTTGACTGAGTTTGTTTCAGATGGCTGGTGGCCTCATATAACTGGCCTGGTGCCCTCCTCCCAAAGGGTTAAGCTGCCCGTGCCCTGCTTTGGGCAGGGCCCCTCCTGACTCGAAGCCCCTCGCTCAGGCAGCAAGCTTTCTGATTGAGCAGTACCTGCCATATAAGGCCCCTTGCATACTTGCTCCAACCTCCTGGCAGCTTCCTTCTGCGGAGGCTTCTCTGGGCCAGACCACAGATGAGGACTGGGGCTGGGCTGCAAGGCTGTGAGGGCCAGTGTGGGAGTGGCTGGAAACAGTGTGGGTTGGGGTTCCGGGCAGCTGGTCTGCTCTTAACCTGTGAGGTATAGTGTGGCCCTTGAGCCCCTCTGTCTGACCGTTGGCTTTTTTGAGTGAGGACACATAAGAGGAGAGGACAGGATGGAGAAAAGCACTTTGTGAGGGCTGTCAGTTCCCCCTGTCCTCCCCCACTCCCTGCCCCTATCGCCTGGCCCAGGGCCACTCCCTTGCTCTACATGGTGGCAGGTGGCCAGTAGGGCCTTGGGTCTCATCACCTCCAGGCTCTCCCTTTCTGCTGTGTGTCCTTGGGCCAGGTCCTCACCTTTCTGGACCTCCATTATTTTCCTCCGAAAATGGCCTGGTCATTGGTTCACACCAGTAACTGAGGCACTCGTACACGTGTCTGATGTGGCTGCCGTGGCCTCTATTCTCACCCCTACTAGGAGGCATGACTCCTGAACTCATCTCCCCACTGGGCCTTTGGCCAGGAAGGGTGACTGGTGTGGGGCACAGGCTGCAGAGCACAGAATGGCTGCCCCTGATTTAATCCAGTATGGAACTCCCCTTGGATCACTAAATGGCAAGTCCCTCAGGTAGCAGACCAGTCAGCATCCCCTGTGATTATAACAGCTTCTTTTCCTTTTCACAGACCCCTGATAAGTCGGTCAGGGGATCATGGTGCAGAGAAGTGTGTGTATATCTGTTTTAGATATGGTGAGGGTGGGGTATGTATGGTGTGTAGTGAGCGTAAGTGTATCTGTGGTGTATGTATGTTGTATGTGGGTATGTATGTGCTGTGCGTGTGCATGTGTGTGTATATGTGTGTTATACATGGTGTGTGTGTGCTGTGTGTGATGTGCTCTGTGGTGTGTGGTACTTGTGTGCAATGTGTGTGAGTGTGTGTTACATATGATGTGTGGTGTGTATGCATTTGTGTGCATGTATGTGTGGTATGTGTGTGCGGGGGTGCAGTGGGAGGTGGCAGCCAGCTCCCAGGTGAAGGTCCTTCCTTTTGGAAGGACATAGTGCTCATGGTGTGGCCTTGGAGTTGGGTTAGCGTGGATGCTCCCATCAATGCTTCATCTGCAGGCTTGTCCCTGCAGAGGGGCAGCCACCTTTGTTGCAACTTGTGGCCTGGACTGTTGGCAAGGCAGGGACTGTTATGAACTCGTGCTGGCTGCCCCAGCAGCTACTAGCCCCATGTGGCAGCTGTGCTTCGGGACGTGGCTGGGGACTGACACTCAGCAAGTCCTCTTTTGTCCAAAGTCAGTGGAACTGAACCTCAGCAGCATCAGTTCTGGTTGCCATTTATGGTGAATCGGTGGGTACGGAAGGGCTCAGCATTGGCAGCTCTGATTCGTGGTCCTTATGTGTGTGGATGCGGCAGCAATCACACTGCAGCCAGGGCTGACCCCGTCCTGATTCAGTCCTATAGGCCCGACTCTGGGTACCACTTCTGTCAGAGGCTGTGTGGGGTGGTGGTTGAGGCCTGGGTCCACCCCAGCTCTGACACCTCCCAAGAGTGTGCCCTTCACCTTTAGTGTGTGACTTGGCCTTTCTGGGACTTGTTTCCCTATGAGACAAGCGTGACGTTAGTAGTGGTACCAGCCTGCTGGGTGGAGGGGTTACACGAGTTGGTGTGTGTGGAGTGTGTAGGACACATTGAGTCCTGAGCAGACTACTGGGGTGGTGGCAAAAGCCCCTACATGTGCACTGTGAATATGTCAGAGGGCACTGAGGGATGGGCATCATGCTGGAGGGGAGAGCCCAGCCCATTTCCTGGAGTGTCTCCACCAGTGGCTCTGTAGTAATGCCCAGTTGTATTTCAGTGCTCTGCATGGGCACGTCTGTGGGCTGCTGGAAATGGGGAATGCAAACTGGCCTGGAGTGAGGGCCAGTGGAGTCTGCAGCATGGATCTGTCCCCAGCTGAGGCCAACTGTGTCACAAGGACAAGCTGTGTGCCAGGCTTGTTAAGGTGTGATCATATCTTGGAGCTGCCTTCACTGTGTCTCTGCAGGCTTAAGTGCTGTGGCCACTGTCCGTATCCTCAGAGATGTCAGCTCCAGCACCATGAAAGGCATCCTCCTGGCTGGTGTCCTGGCAGCGCTCACAGTGGTGTCTGCAGGTGAGGGGAAACTGCGTGGCTGCCTTTTGGGATAAGGGCTCTGTTTTCCACATCGCCAGTTTTCTCCTCCTGGTGCTCTGGGACCTCCTGTGTCAAGGTGTGGTCAGGGCACAGCAGGAGACCCCTCTGTGAGCAAGGCCTCAGTGGAGTTGTTCTGGGCTGTGAATCAAGGTCTGTGGACAGTGGAGAGAAATGATGGGTTGGCTCCATCTCACAGCCTGAAGTTTGGGCGTCCCTGAGGGAAATTGAGCTATCCATGCTATTCTTCTCCCTTAAGGGGGCACAGGACACTCCTGAATGTTGATGAGTCTGAATGTTTTGTCTCCCCAGAATGGCTGAGCTGTGTGCAGTGTAACTCCCTGGAGAACTCCTGTGCCAACCAAAATGCCACTGAGTGTCCCTCAAATGCCAGGGTCAGCTGTAGCAGTTTCCTGATGAACTTCTCTCTGGGTGAGCGTGGGAGTATTATCCACACATGTCTGGGACTTGTACTGGGCAGGAGGAAAGAAGGGCCATGCAAGGACAGAGAGATCACCAAGGCCGCCCTGGAGAAGACATGGGAGCCAGATGGGATGAAGGGCAGAGCCAGGCAGACACATGCCCTGTGGCTCCTTGAAATGGCTGCCCCGGATGGACACCTGTTAGACCTATGTCAGTAGGTATGAGAAGCAGGGACAGCTCCTGGTTAAACTCCAGTGCAGGCCATAGGCTCTGGTGCTGGGTTTTCCCATCCCGGACGCCCTCCACGCCCTTCCTGCCCCGCATCCTACCTGGTCCACTCAGACCCTGTCCCAGGGTGTAAGCACTGGCATGATCATTTCCTCTCAGAACACTCAGGTTTCTTTTTAACTTTCGGCACATACATTTTAAAACATACACAAAAGCAGGAAGAAGAGTAAAATAAACTGCCCATGCAACCACCATCCCATGTCAGTAATTACATTTTGCTATTTTTTCTCATACTATTTTAAAGCAAACCTAGTGACATTCCCCCATAAATATTCATCCCTAATAAGAACTTTTTCTTTTTACATAACAACTACACCATTATTAAACCTAAGAAAATTAGCTGTAATTCTTTAGTTTCTTCCAATACCCAGGGCACCTGAAAAATGTTCCAATTGTTTCAAAGATGTTATGTTAGAGCTGCTGTTTTGGAATTTGGATCTGAAGAAAACGCTCACACTGCGTTTTGCTCTTCTGCATATTGTGTCTAATTTGTTTTGTAAACTTTATAACCACTGTTTGGATCAACCTCATTGCTTTGTTGGGGAAGCAGAGCTATATGTCCTACAGCTGTTCCATTATCTGGCTTTGGTCCATTGCCTCCTCTAGCATCATCTCACTGTCACCTGTTCCTGACATCTCCTGACAACTGGGCCTAGGCTGTCCCACGGGACTCTCTTGAGTGACAGGCATTTCTGTATGGAAGTTGTCCTTCATGGCTCCACCCATGGTTCTTGACACTTGGAATGTGGTCAGTGTGGTTGGTGGCAGCGCTTCAGAGAGCACAGGCAGCGGTGGCGCTGACCGGAAGCTCCTTGGCCCCTCGGATACAAGCTCAGTGGGGGCGTACCTAGTCTGCGCTGCCGTTTTCTGAGTTTTCTGAGACATAGGACCGCAGTGGGCCCCGGGGCATCCAGGCTCCCCTTAGCCTTCCCCCTGTAATCTCTGATGACTTGCTGCTCAGGGATGGGGCTGCTTCCTGGGGGACGATTTTTATTTTTGCAGGAGGCCCTGCTCAGCACCTCTGAAGTCACAGTGTATGGCAGTGTGCTGTGGCCCTGACCTGTGGCAGTGGCAGCTCACAACCTTGTTTGTGCAGGTGCGGTGTACCGGGACAAGGCCTGCTCCGCGCAGAACTGCAGTGATGGGCTGATGGACTTTAAGGTCCACGTGAGCAATGAAGAAAGCTTCCACTTTGAAAGCGAGTGCTGCCGAGGGGACTCTTGCAAGAATGCTAGAGATGGTGGGTGCTGGCCAGCGCCGCAGGTTCCTCTGTTCTCCAACTCCACTTCCCCCTTTGCCCTGGTGCTCAGGGCGTCAGTGACATCTCAGTAATGGTAACAGATAACCATAACAAGTAATGGGGCGGCCAGCACTGCTGCGGTGCTGCCCATTTCTCAGCAGAGGCAGGAAGCGCAGTGCCGCAGGCTGTGTGTGGGACTAGATGCTCACCGGTGGTTCTCAAACTTTGTGGGAGCCTTCCTGCTTTTAAAAGTTTTAAACATTATTGAGGACCCCAGAACCTTTTCTTTATATGCACTATATCTACCAGTGTTCACTGGATTAGAAATTAAAGCTAAAGTAAAAACCTTTATTATTTCACTAAAAAGTTATAAAACATGTCTACATTAATAACATTTTTACATAGAAAGAACTATATTTTCAAAACATTCAATGAGCAGAGTGTCACTGTTAGTACTTTCACAAAGCCCTTCAGATTCTGGCGTGGGAAGACAGCTGCCCCTTTGCTCTGCGTTTAGTCTGCAGACATTTCACCAGCAGCCTTTGGAACCCACTGCATTGTGAGGGAGGAAGAGGAAGAGGCAAATGATGCCTTAGTATTCTTAAGAAAATGGTGTTGATCTTGGGGACTCTCTGAAGGGGCCTTGGGGACCCCAGGGGTTCCTGGACTATAGTTTAAGAACTGTTGCCCCTCATTTTAAAAAGGAGAAAATGTGGCCTGAAAGGCAATGTTCACAGAGCATAGTATATCAAGAGCAGAGCTCAGTCTCCCTGTCAAAGGGTGAAAACGGCGTGCATGCGTTTGCTCAGAGCAGAATTCAGTGACAGTCACACATCTGCTGGCTCACGTTTGGTTTTGGCTCACACCTCACCTTTCCTTCCTGAGCCCAGCACACTTGTGGACCACAGTCCTTGGAGACCAGTGGGTCTGTGGGGGTGGATAGCTGGGACCAGGCAGTAAACACTGGAGGGCTGTGGGCATGGGATGAGTATACCCTGTAGGCAGAGTCTGAGGCCTCCGGACATGTAGCTGCCATACTCCTGGGGTGCCTGTGGGGTGCCTCTGCCTGCCCTGCCTTCCTCCAGGGCAGGGCCATGTTCTATGCAGTGACATTGTTCTGAAGTAATGCCTCTTCATTTACCCAGCTTCTGCACAGAAAGATGAGTTCAGCATGGAATGCCCTGCGTGTTATAGCAATACTGAAATGTCCTGTGTTGGGAAATACTGGAAGTGTCAACCAGGAGAACGCTGTGTCAATCTAGTTGCAGAATTTAATGGTATGTCTTAGAGTTCCAGCTCCTTTTATGGAACTTGAGTGGAACCCTGTCAAGCCTTTGGCTGTAAGTTTGGGTTAACAAGAAGGGCTGGGAAGGCGAGCACGGTGCAAGGGTAAGGGCAGAACGCCTATGAGAAAGCGAACTATTCACCAGCCCCGAGCTGTTTGCCCTGTCTGCCTGTCTCTTCCAGAGCCAACCCTCCTGGGCTGCTGTCACTTGAATTCTGCTCTCCTGTGACTTTTAATCAAGCCAGGCCTGTTTAGATGCACCCGTCCCTCTTGGTATTTACTGCTTTACCAGGTTTTGCTGTTGTGTAGGATTGGGTGGGTGTGACTTTTATTTCCTTTTGTTTATACATTCTTTTTTGGTACCTGTCACTGAGAGTTGCTGGCTTGTAAAAGCTTGGACATCTGGAAGAAAGAGTCAAACCGGGCTTTATAACCAACCAGTTGTCCTTTTCCACAAAAGTAAATTGATATTAATCATTATGATATTGAAATTAACAATTAAAATAACAAGTAATGTTTTAATTTTTAAATATTCAGGCCAATGTGATGCGTGAGCATTTAAAGAGTAAAATACTGATTGGTTAGGGTGAGTGGATCATGGTTTAGAAGCCACCTTCCGATTTCTCATCTGCTGTATGTGGACCAGCTCCTTGCAGAGACCAGGGTGTCTTTCTGTTTGAAGAGGGGTGGGGAAGGTGGTCTGGAAGGGAATACATCTCCCTCTCATGTCTACCTATTGGCTGGACTGCACGGAGGGTGCAGGTCAGCCTCGGGTGGTCCGGCAGGAAAGGAAATGGTGTGAGGCTAAATGAACAGCCAGCCAGTTTCTGCCATGACGTGTGTGGCTCAGAATGATGAGTTTTAGAGCACCAACATCCATGCATAATTTGATTTCAAGTTGTTAAATGGCAATGATGATGATAGAAATTAATGCTTAATTGAAATCACAGACTTCTCCTTTGGGCCAAGCATCATGCTTACCCTGAACTTCTTTTTACTTTTTTAAAAATAGACTTTATCTTTTAGAGCAGTTGTAGGTTCAAAGCAATTGAAAGGAAAGTGAAAATATTCTGATATACCTCTTGCCCCTCCTCCACATGCATGGACTGCCCCACTATTAATCCCACCAAAATGGTACATTTGTTTTAATACACATATCATTACCACCCAGAGTTCATAGTTCCATGTCAGGGCTCACGCTTGTGTTGTACTTTCTGTAGGCTTTGGCAAATGTGCAAAGACAGGTACCCACCATTGTGGCCCCAGCCAGAACAGTCTCACTGCCCTGGGAACTTCTGTGCTCCGTCCATCCATCCCCAACCTCTGGGAGCCCCTCACCTTCTCATTGTCTCCAGAGTCCTCCTTTATCAGAATGTCATACGGTATTAGCCTTTTCAGATGGACTTCTCTCACTTGGTCCTGTGCACTTTAAGATACTTTTACTTTGGAAATCTCCAGAGTGTCTGGCCTCAATACTCACCCTATGTCTGAAGTGGCAGTGGCCTTTGGAGGGCCTCTTATTTCTACTCATGTTGTTCCCAGGTGTCTTCTGGTACAAAGGATGGATTCTTAAAAATTCATAGTGTTTGACTTATCCTGAAAGCAAGACAGATCAAAGCCACCATAAATGTAGGATTTTTGTTTGTTTTTGCCCAATGTCACTTTAAAAAAATACTGTAGACATGTGTCAAGTAAAATGTCTTCCTAAGTCACTAACTCAAACCCTCGCACTAACATGTGCTGTAAATCCACAGGGGGCAGCTTTCTTCCCTGATGTGTTTCAGTTTCTCCCTCCTCCTCAGTGCAAGTTTGATCTAGTCTGCCTCAGATCAGTAGCCAGTCACCTGCTCCTTCCCCTTCCTCCCTAAAAACCGCCCGTCCTCAAGGGCTGTTGGCAGCTAACAGAGCAATCTCGGCATATAGTGCATGCTCAGTAAAAGGTCACCACTGTCACAGCCACATCTTCTTTGCAAATTCTCTGGCCTTTTCCTAGGACTGGCACCTTTGAACTGGTTATCACGATAGACTCAGATTTAGAGTAGATTTAGAGTGGAACTGTCTGCATCCCCCTGGCTGTTCTTCCCTCAACACTGGCAAAAGTCTGACTCAGAGAACAGTGTCCAGTGAGGAGTAGGGATGGGAAGCAAACCCTGCAGAGCCGACCCCCTCCTGGTGGAAGCAGAGTGTTGCAGGGGGTCCGAGCAGTCCCTGGGCTTCACTACCTGCCAGCCATGTAGGACAGCACTGGGATCCAAGTCCAGGGTCTGTGGGGCTGGATGGCTGGGACCAGGGAGTAAACACTAGAGGGCTGTGCCGGGACCCCTATGTGTTCTGGGTGCCAGCTGCTTCCTCCTGGCTCGTTTTAGCTCTCACAGGTCCCTGAGCACTTGGGTGGGCCGAGGCCTTACTGTTCCCTCTTCATCCACAGAAACGGAGTGGCTCATGCTGAAAGGCTGCTCCAACATCAATAACTCCACTTGTCAGCTCCTGTCTTCTGGAAACCAGACAATTGGAAAAGTCTGGTTCAAAATGTTTGAGTGTATAGACAACAACAATGCCACCTCAGCGCCTATCCCTACTAAGGCCACCCTGACCCACAGCACTGCGTCCAAAGTCTCCTTCGTCCCCGCAGGCCTTGCCGGCCTCCTCCTGCTGGGGTTGCTGCTCTAAGAACCCTCTCCTCCCTGACTTGACTTCTCGGTAAGTGACAGTTGTGGGCCTCCAGACTGGGCCCTGTGACAACCACATTGCTCTCCATTATTAAAGTGTTGTTCACTCACTAGCCAGTCTGTCCTGGGGTGTTCTGGATGGGGCTTCCTTCTAGACACTGTCCAGCACCACCCTGTCCAGCACCACCTTCAAGCCCAAGCACCTCCCTGATGCTTGTGCACCTTGCTTCTGAGAAGCAGCCCTTTTCACCTGCCTGGTAGTCCTGCCCCTCTAGGGACTGATATGCCACACTCGGGATATCCCAGCAGTGCCCTGCAATGCCCTGTGCTGCCCCCAGTGCTGATAGCTTGCTCTTCAGCAAATTATCCTGGCTGAGGTCAGAGGCCTACAGTGAAGCTGTTTAAGGCCCGGTCACCACAGGGCCCAAGTAGGGTTCTGAGAGGTGGCCGAAGGCCAGCAGTTTCACCGCCTCCCAGGTGGGGACATAATGCTGTCGGTGCCCTGGATGACCAGGTGTCTTGTAACTTTGCAAGGAATGGAGTGTGGTCACAGAGCCCCAGTTCCTCCTCTCAGAAAGCCTATAGTCAAAGGCAGAGCCCTTGACTCCATGTCAGATTTCCAGCGAACAAGAAAACCATTCAGTCCAACATGCACAGAAGAGCAGTCTTGGTGAATGAGGTGCCCTGAGCTAGACTTGCAAGAACAGAGTGGTCTGTCATAAAAACTGTAAAGTTGTGAAACAATGGGGTCTTCCTCATCTAGGGTTCCTGACAGTGTACCAAGGGCAAAGCCACCAGAAAGGCCATTTGGTGTCCCTCGTCATCACATATAATCTTTCTTCTCTCTCTCTTTCAGCTTTTAATTTTGAAATAATTTTAGATTGACCACAACGTTGCAAAAGCAGTGCAGAGTTTCAGTGGCCTCTCTCACCCCTCCCTCTTCCATTGCATTTTACATAACCACACTATGATTACTGAGCCCAGGAAATTAGTGTTGAGACAATGTGGTCAACTAATGGACCTCATTAGCATCTCACAAATTTTCACTCATGTCCTTTTTTTTCTGGTCCAAGATCCAATTCTTTGCATTTAATCGTTATGTCTCCTCTGTCACCTATAACCTCTGACAGTTCTGGAGTCTTTCTTTCATTGACTAGTTATTTGGCAGAATGTCCCTCAATTTGAGCTTGTCTGAAGTTCTCTTATAATAAGATTGATGTTATGCATTTTTGGCAAGAATCCTTTCTCCATGTGTCTTATCAAGCGGTCCAAGTCGATGTGTCCAATCACTGGTGATGTCAACCTTGATCGCTTTGTTAAGGTGGTATCTGCCAGGTTTCTCTACTATTAAATTACCTTTTTTTCCATTTTCAATGAATAACAGGCTAAGTTGTGCTGCTGTAACAAGTAGATCTTAGGGAAAAAAAATCTTAGGGGTTTAGCACACAGGAAGTTCACTCCCAGTTACTTAACCTGTGCAGTTTCCTGACTGGACAGCCATCCTGGGTGGCTCCCTCCAAGAGCGAGGCTTCTTTTTTCTCAAGCCCCTCTCCCCTGGGACTGCTCAGCTGTCTGTTGGCTGTTGGTCCGTGTTTAGTAACCAGCTGGCTGAGAGGTACAGAAAGAGCCTGGAGGGCCTGGCTGTGGCTTTCACCACTTATTGGCCACAAGTCAATCACATGGCCTGGGAAGAGCTAGTTTATCCACATGCATGTTGCAGGTTCTGCCTCAGAACCTGTATGGCTCTGTGGTCAGAGACATGGCCTCTAGATCCAGAATGTGACTTCAAATTCTGGCAACAGACCCATGAAAAAATGCTCAAGCTCACTAGTCACCAGAGAAGTGCATCTCATATGCACACTAAGATATCATCTCACACCTGTCATAATGGCCATCATTAATAAGTCAACAAACAAGTATTGGTGGGGATGCGGAGAAAAGGAAACACTTGCGCACTATTGGTGGGATTGTGAATTGGTGCAGCCATTGTGGAACACAGTGTACAGATTTCTCAAAAAATTAAAATTAGAACTACCTTATAACCCGGCAATTGTACTTCTGGATATTTGTCCAATAAAACCCAAAACACTAATTTGTAAAGATCTATGCACCCCTAGGTTCACTGCAGCGCTATTTACAATAGAAAAGATATGGAAGCAATCTAAGTGTCCATCAGTAGATGAGTGGATGAAGGAGAAGTGCTACATATTACAATGGAATATTACTCAGGCATAAACAAAGAATGAAATCATCCAATTTGTGACAACATGGACGGACCTGGAAAGTATTAGCCTAAGTAAATAAGTCAGACAGAGAAAGACAAATATCATATGATTTTATTTATATGTGGATCTAAAGAACAAAATAAATGAACAATCAAAACACAAACAGACTCATAAATATAGGGAACAAGCCAGATGGGAAGGGTTATGGAGCAGGGTAAAAAAGGTGAAGGGATTAAGAAGTACAAATTAGCAGTTAAAAAATAGTCATGGGAATATGAAGCACAGCATAGGGAATATAGTCAATAATATTGTAATAACTATGTATGGTGTCAGGTGAGTACTAGACTTATCAGAGGATCACTTTATAAATTATATAAGTGTCTAAACACTATGACATATACCTGAAACTAATATAAAATGACACTAAGTGTCAACTCTGGAAAAAAAAATCCTGCCCTGGAACCTTGGCCACCAGCCACCACCTCTTCATACATCAGTTTCCTGCTTGCATTGCTAGGATAGCAGTCGCATCTGCTGCATGGGCTTATGAGGGCTGCCAATGCAATTTTGGTGAGAATGACATGCCAGCCACTGGCAGAGGCCCCAGGGTGAGGGGGTGGGAGGTATAGCCCTGACCCACTTCCCTCAAGCCAGGCTGACCTCACTGAGCCTGTGGCTGCTTCCAAGTCTCAGGATCCTCATCCCAGGGCCTCCATGGCTGCTGCCACCATAACCCTACGGACCACTGCTGCATGCATCTCTGCATGATTCCCAGCTCCAGGCAGCCAATGGCGGCAGCAGAGCTGACCTGCTCTGAGAACCTCCTGGGAGACTGTGAAGGCTCATGCGAGGAGGCAGAGTCACCAGGAATGGAAACCTGGATGTCGAGGATTGGGAAGGTGGCCAGAGGGTGGAGGCCAGGCCCTAGAAGGTGTCCACACCCTGCATGGACTTGGGCTTTAGGCCGAGGGCCAAGGGGCTGTAGCACAGGCAAGTGCAAGAGGAGGGGGCATTGGGTCCTATTCTGGGAGGTGCCCTCAGATGGCAGGATACAGGTGGGAAGACGCAGGAAGCTGAGACAGAGAGGGAGTGTAAATGGAGGAGCGGGACCTGTCCAGGCAGACACGCTTTCACCTTGCCCTGAGGGCAGTTCATACTCTAGAAATGCATAGCTGTTTCCTTGGCAGCTCCTGCCTCCTTGACCACAGCAAGGAAGATGGCAAAGTGTCACTCCTGCTCAGTGTCCACCTTCCCTTCCCTGCCGTTCATGTTAACTCTGGATGTGCGTCCTCTGGGCCGGTCTTGGATGGCCCACTGGAGTAAAACCCTTTGTCTGAGGAGTGCCACAAAAAGCTACACTAACATTGTACAGACAGACCAATCACAAATTATTCCTCTCTTTCCAGAGCACTTTACAGTTTGCAAAGCTCCTGTGCCCAGCTGATTTTATATCATTTGGAATCAGCTTTATGTGGGTATGATTCACACAAAATATGTGCTGACTCATGAGTTTGGACAAACTTGTCCATGCAGCCACTCCCCTCATCAAGGTATAGGAATGCCCCGCCCCCTTCCTCAAGTTCCCATAGTCCTTTGTAGTCTACCCATTTCAGCTCAAGGGCCCACTGCGTCTCCACTGCCCTCACGCAAATGACAGGCAGCTCTTCTGCTCATACTCCACTGGGCTGAGCGGTGACTTGGCACCACTTGGATGAAGGCAATGGGCAGTATAGGCCTGGAGGTCAGCTCTTCCAAAAATTCTGCCCCATGGAGGGGTCAGTCAGGGGGCTGAGCCCACCGACTCCATATCCTCCCACTCCTAGCTCATGGCTTGGGTGGGAAGACAGGAGTGAGTGGGCTTCTCTTCTGTGTGGACTGGATATAGCGCTTCTCACTTCAATTATGAACTGAACTAAAGGTCCACATAATTCTCCATCTGAAATGTAAATTGCACCAAAGCTGAAACCACTAATCACTGTAAGTCTCGTCAATGTCCTTTTTTTAACTAAGTGGGTGAATATGCCCACGGCTGTGAGAGGTTGCAGCCTCCAGTTGTTCTGCAGGGACCTTCAGCACCAAGTGACTATGGGTATGAACATGGGGTGAGGAGGGCAGAGGCGCGGCCCAGTTGCGATGGGCAATGAGAGACCAGCTACTTGGGCTGAGCGACTCCAAGGCTTTCAGTATCCCCAGAAGTGCTCCCACCAGCAAGTGACCAAGAGAGCTGATGTGTTAGCAGTTGGAACTCTGGAGCCTGGGCCTCATCATGCCAGTCTGAGAACTGGGCTATAAAGGAGGGTGAGGTGGGTGCTTCCTTGGTGGCCAATGTCAACCTGGAAGCAGCTGGCCTCCAAGTCGTGGCTCGGGAGGCAGGAGTCACACACAGATGAGTGGTGGTGGCATGCTGGGCTGGCACAGAGGAAGCTGCGCCTCTGCTGCCCACATTCTTCAGGGACTGTCACAAGGTCTCCAATCCCAGTACTTTCTTGGTCTGAGAACTAGCTACAGTCTCCATCAGCTTACTTGTGATTGGAGATGTCTGCGGGGAGGGCTTGCAAGCAATCTTATCTGGAAGGTAGAAGGCTGGTGAGAAACCCAGGAAGAGATTGTGAGGAGGCTCTTCAGAAGACTGAATTAGGGAATCCAGGCCTTGGCCTGGCCCCATCTCTGAGTGGTCTGAGATTAACCCAGTATCAGAACTGATGAAGGGGGTAATAGTGGCCATGACACAGAAGTCATGCTCCCTGTGTGGGCAGCTGCCCCTGGGACTCCAGATGCTACAGGCTTCTCCCGCCTATGTCTGTTTAGAGCCATGTGAGGACTTGGCCTCAGGCACCGCCCTCTTCAGTCTTCAAGGTGGGTGTGAAGGGGCAGCAGGCAACTTGGGAGAACTCAGGATCCTCAGTGAACACAGTGGTCTGGGGGCCTGGCGACAGCCATGCTTCCTCCTCAACTCCCGTCAGGTGTGGTATTGGCCGAGAGTGGGCTTCGGGTGGCTTTCTTCCTGCCTCCAGCTTTTCATGTTGCTTTTTGTCTTTTTTCTCAGAGTCCACTTACTCATTCGTGTTCCCTGAGCCCATCTCACCTGCTCCCACTTCTTCTTCCTCTCCAAACTAGACACAGTGCAGAACTGAAGTTTATCTTTTTCAGTTCTTGCATCGACTAGTTTCTCTCGCTTCTCTGCAGATTTCTCACTTCTTACTTATTTGAGCCAAGCGTTCATTTGTTTGCTTGTATGCTTGTTTGTTTGTTTTTTTTCCTCCTGAGGCCAGTGACCCTCTTGGCAAAATGATTCTCTGTCCCCTACCTTACTTACTCTGGAGCTTGGAAATGGCCTGGCCTGAGCTGCAGAAGGTGTGTGCTTTGCTTCAGTGTCCACCATGCAGAGTAGCCTTCCAGAAGGGGCCTGTGTGCACTTTGGTATGGACATGGTGCCCTCCAGCCAAGAACCCCCTTGGGGACTGAGGCCTCTCTTGGGTCAGTCTCTTGTCCAGGTCACTCTGTCTGGTCAACTTGGCTTTGCAGATAGCACCCATGTAAGAGCAGCACACGGAGCCTGATCCCGGGCCCTTCCTGAAACTTCTTTTCTCAGCTGACCGTGCATTCCAATGTCCCTCTTTCTGCCCACAGGGTCTCCACATTTTACTACTGGTTCACTGTAGAGAGCCAGATCTGAGCCTGACCTGTGGCCGAAGCACTGGCAGAGCTATGCTTGACCGTGTTGCAATCTGCCAAGGGCAGAGAAGCAAACAAAGAACAGATGGCTGCGGTGGTTTAGCAAAGATAACCGGGTACAGACAGGCCTTCAGGAGATTATTGTTGCTAGCAAGTTTCAAGTCCTGAGAAGAAGACTCCCACTCCCTCCTTAACCTTTAAGTATATATAATAAATGCGCTGAGCTTGCCTCGGGGTCACTGTATCTCCACCAGAGTGCAGTGTCCCACCTGGCCCCAGCTTTTCCTGTGTCTCTGTGTTTTTCTTAATCCTCCGTTGCCGCCCCTGCCCCAGGTTAACCCTCTAGTTGTGCAGGTCAAGGCAGTTCACAACCTGGGAAGTCCCCAGGTGGACCCTGCAACTGGTTCTGCAGACAGAGGTAGCCACTCCAGGTTGGGAGACAGTAAGTTTGAGAAGTAAGAGAGCTTTCAGGGCCATCTTGAGTGGGTGGCTGTCCCCCAGAGCCTTCAAGTTTACACAGAGGCCTTAAGCATGCAGTTACCTAGTCATCCAGATGGTCTCAACACATCAGGGGCCCAAGACGTGCCCATGAAACAGCTCGCACTGTGGGAACAGCAGGCAGATGCAAGGTGCCTCCTGTTGCATCCAGATTCAGTGTCTTCAGTGTTGGCTCTGCCTCTGGCTCTGCTCACAGATTCAGGCTGAGGCTTTTCAATCTGTCCCCTGCATGGGGAATAGGTTGTCCAGTGTTTTGAGGTCACAGCCAGTGCCGCAGTGAATACCTCTGCGTGCGTGCATGCATTTTCATGTTGCTGGAGGTCTGTCTTCTAGGTAGATTCCCAGAAAAGTCAAAGAAATGAAGTGCGCGTGAGATTTAGTTATGTTTGTCAAAATGTCCCCCACCCTCTTTTAAAAATAGTTTTTATTGTGAAATATTTTAAAAAATCTAAAAAGTGCATTAAATAAACTTACAGTTTAATTAAACAAAATAATAAAAGCAAGCATTGGAGCCCAGATCAAGGAATAGTCATTTTCAGTACTCCAGACTTTCCGTGTATCCTTTTCTGAGCACAATCCTCTGTCCCTGTAATATACCCATTACCCTGGTTTTTCTGATAATTTCTTGCCTTTCTACTGTTACTGCCTACATTAGTAAAAATTTTAGTTTTGTTTTTCCTGTTTCTGAACTTCATATAAATGAAGTTAGGCTCTGTATTTTCTTTCTCAATATTCTGAGATGTTTGTGCATTTTGTTATATCTATCATTTTTTATTGTATCGAATTCTATTTTATAAGTATATTATAGTTTATCCACTCTATTATTAGTAGACATTTCAGTTGTTTCTAGTTTTCGACTGTTAAAAATAGTTCATCCATAATCATTTATATATATATATCTGAGAACAGCCACATGCATTTCTCTAGGCTTGTGGTTCTCAGCTTGACCCCAAGTCCAACATTATAGCTTCAGCGGAGGCCTTTATAGAAATGCAGTTTTAGTCCTCATCTTAGACCTACTGAATCAGAAGTTCTAGGGGTAGAGCACAGCAATATGTTTTAATAAGCTCTCCAGGTGGTTTTGAGGTGTACTAACATTTAACAATCTTTACTCTAGGGTCTATGATTACCAGTTAATTGGGATAAATACCTTAAACTTCACCAGATACCAGCATTGAATACAATTTTCCATTGAGTCTATAGCTTTGCTAGATTTAAAAATTTTGCCAAACTAATAAATGTGCAACAACACTTCATTGTATTTTAAATTTATGTAACCTTTAAAAAATATTTCCATTAAAATATAGCTACCATACAATACTGTGTTCATTTCAGTTGTACACCATAGTTTTTCAACATTTATATACCTAAAAAAGTGATGACCATGATAAGTTAGCAACCACCTGACACCATACAACACTATCACAATATTGTTGACTATATTCCCTATGTTGTGTACCACATCCCTGTAACTCATTTGTTCACCTGGAAGTCTGAACCTCTTATTCCATTTCACCTTTTCCTCTATTTTTGCTTTTTCAATTATAGTTGATACTCAATATTATTTTGTATTAGTTTCAGGCATACAGTGTGGTGATTAGTTAGACATTTATATAATTTACGAAGTGATTCCTCTGACTAGTCTAGTAGCCACCTGACACTGTACATAGTTATTACAATATTATTGAGGATATTCCCTTTGCTGCATTTTACATATCCATAACTATTTTGTAACTACCAATTTATATCTTTTAATCTTTTCACCTTTTTTACCCAGCTCGTCAAACCTCCTCCCATCTGGCCATCGCAAGTTTGTTCTCTGTGTCTATAAGTCTGTTTCTGTTTTGTTTCTTTGTTTATTTTGTTCTTTAGATTTCACACATAAGTGAAATTATATGGTATTTAGCTTTCTCACTTAACGTTAATACCCTCAGGTCCATTCCACGTTGTCACAAATGGTTTAATTTCATTCTTTTTTTTTTTTTTTTTGTGGCTGAGTAATATTTTATTGTATGTATGTAACACTTCTTTAATATTCTATTAATGGACACTTAGGTTGTTTCCATAGTTTGGGTGTTGTAAATAATGTTCAATGAATGTAAACTCCCCCCTTGAAAGGCTGCGCTTACCAGCGTCCCTGCTAGCACTTCACGAGAGGGCCTATTTTCCCTCGGTCTTGCCAAAGAATGTGTCGTTTTACATTTAAAATTAAATTTATTGTGCTAACATTCAAGAAATAAGATAAATTTCAAATATACAGCTTAATATTACACCATAATGAGCTGGAAACAGAAGAACAAAGGGAGCCCACAGTCTGCAGAAGGAAGGAAATAACAAAAGTCAGAGTGGTAAGAAAGAAAACAGAATAAGGGAATCATTTTATATTTTAAAGTTTGCTACTCTGATAGTTGGGAAACAGTATCTCAGTGGTGGTTTAATTTGCATTTCTCTAATTATGGGTTTTAAATATTTTTTCATATGTTTAAAGGCTACTCAGATTTTATATAAATCTTATATATTTTGTCCGTTCATGTTTCTTTTCTATTTTTCTATCAAATTTCAATCTTGGTTCTTCAATTGTTTTTTACTTTAATAGGTACAGAAACAAACATTATAATTATATGAACAGTGTCTTTCATTTCAAAATTTATAAAAATATAATACATATTTTACTTTATTTAATTTTCATAATAAAATTGTTATAAATTAAAAAATTTATATTATTGAGTATTTGTGAGGATTAAAGAAAATAATACGGAACTGGTTACTAAGCTCCACACCTGACAGAGTACTAAAACATTAAATGTCAGTAATGATCATTTAATATTATAATATTGAATATATCTAATAATCTTGTAACAGAAGTGAAACTTTTGAAGATGAAAAATAATTGTCTTTTTAACATTCCATATTTTGTGAGTGGATTAAATGTGTTTCTTTTTTTTTGAAATACTGTTTTCCTAGTCAATTTTAAATGAAAATTATATAGTTCTTCTATAACTCATTGCCCTACATAGGTATGTGGATAAACCTTATATTCAAGAGGTCTGTATTAATACATTTTAGAGTTAGCCATGTTAGCTAGTGGCATTGGGTACCTTCACAATGTTGTGCAGCCATCACCAATATCTAGTTCCAGAATAACTTCACTGCCTCCCAAAGGAAACCCACATCCATGAATTCATTGCCCATTCCCTTCACACTTCAGCCCCTGGCAACCACCACTCTACTTTTGTCTCTATGGATTTGCCTGTTCTGCATGTTTCATGTAAATGGACTCATTTAATATGTGGCCTTTGTATCTGATTTCTCCCATTTAGCATAATGTTCTCAGGTCCATTCATGCTGCAGCATGTGTCAGTACCTCAAATATTATTTTTTTCCTCATCTTTTGACTCTGGTGGCAGTGCTACTGTACACATTCGTGTTCATGTTTTTGTTCTAACCCTTGTTTTCAATTCTTGTAGGTAGAGTGGAGTTTCTGGGTTGTAAGGTAATTTCATGTTTTCCACAGTCACTGCATCATTCTACATTCTCACCAGTAACATATGAAATTCTAGCATTCTCACCAACACTGGTTATTTTCCTTTTTTTTTTTCAATTATGGCTATCCTAGTGGGTATGTGGAGTCTCTCATTGCTGTTTTAACTTGCATTTACCTAATGATTAACAATGTTGAGCATTTCGTCATATTCTTGTGGGCCATTTATACATATTCTTTGGACAAATGTCTGTTCAAGTTCTTTGACTATTTTTAAATTTTTTTTTTTGTTGTTGTTAAATTGTAAACATTCATTATTCTAGATAATTGACCCTTAACAGGTGTGTGATTTACAAATATTTTCTTCCATTCTGTGGATAATCTTTTCACTTTCTTGATTATGTTCTTTGATGCACAAAACTTTTCAGCTTTGTTGAAGTTCACTTCTTCAACTCTTTCTTTTGTTGTTTATGTCTTTGGTGTCATACTTAAGAAACATTGCCGAATCCAAGGTCAAGAAGATTTACTTCTATGTTTCTTCCTAAAATTTTATAGTTTTAGCTCTTATATTTAGGTCTTTGATCCATGTTAATTTTCATGTACAGTGTGAGGTAGGGGTCCAACTTCATTCTTTTGCATGTGATGTCCAGTTGTCTCCAAACCATGTGTTGAAGAGACTATTCTTTTCCCTTGAAATAGTTTTGTTGAAAATCAAGTGGCTGTAGATGTATTGGCATATTTCTTGACTCAGTCTAACCCACTGATATATCTGTCTGTTCTTATGCCAGTGCCACATTGTTTTGTGAGTAGTAGTAACCAGTAACTTTGTAGTTAGCTTGGAAATTGGGTCATGTGTGAATCCTCTACCTTTGGTCTTTGCTGAGATTGCTTTTGCTCTTAAGTTCTCTTGCAATTCCAGATACATTTTAGGATTGGATTTTCCATTTTTTCAAAAAGGCTGTTGGTGTTTTGATAGAGATTGCATCAAATCTGTAGATCACTTTGTGGAGTATTACTTTCTTAACAGTATTAAGCTTTTCAATTCATAAACGTGGGATAAATTTTCATTATTTAGGCCTTCTTTAATTTTTTTTAGTGGTGTTTTATAGTTTTCAGTGCACAAGTCTTGTGCCTCTTTGCCTGAATTTATTTTTAAAATCTTAAACTTCTTTATGCTCTTGTAAATGGAATTGTTTTCTTATTTTTTTGGATTGTTTATTGCTAGTGCATCATAACAACTGATATTTGTGTGTTGATCTTGATTCCTGCAATTTTGCAGAATTTCTTGATTACTTCTAATATTTTCCTTTTTCTATCTGTGAATAAAAATTTTACTCTGAATAAATAATCTTACTTCTTCCTTTTCAATGTGGATGACTTTTATTTTTTTGTGTGTCTCTCAATTTTAAGAGTTTTCTATAACATAAGACCCTTGTTCGTGGTATATGTTAAAAATGTTTTGTTCTTGCCAGTTATCCTTGGATTTGTGTATTTTTTCTTTTTAAAATTAATATTAATATAATATTATTTGAAAGTTTTATGTATTAACCTTTTAGCTTTGTTTCTTCTCTTCACATATTTGGAAGGCCAGGTACTCTGACATGTCTCATAGTACCATGTAGGTCTGCATTTAAGTTGATTTATTTTAGATCCTTAAACAACAATTTAGTTTCCTAGTTGGAGATTTCTTCAATGAAAAGTAGAAAGTAGAACAGAAATGAACCAGGAACTCTAAACAGGAGGCTGTAAAATTATCATTTATTCTGTTGGAGAAGTAAAAAACAGACTACTTTTATTTTTTCTTTTAAAACAACATAACTTTTCAGAAATTACCTTTGTGCTTATAACATTGTATTTCTTTATCTATTCTTAGACATTGGATTGATTTTTCTTGTCTAATTGTGTGAAGTAATACTTCCAGTGTGATGCAGAATAGATTTACCTGGAAACTATTTTAAGCATTTTCAGACGTAGTACCACTAAGTCTTTCTGACAGAGGTTGAGAGTAAATGGGTCGCACTGTCAGCTGCTCTCTTCCTTCTTCCCCACATTTTTTTAAAAAAAGTCATCTGATTTGCTAGCTACAGAGCATTGTGGCAAGGTAGGGTAGGGTGGTGGTAGGGTGAGAGGTTTTGTCCTGAGATTTGAGAATTTTTCTATTTCAGTTTTCAGTTCCTTTGAAGTTTTGACCTTCTCTGCTTTTAAGTTATGCTGAAGGCATGGTTTTGTGTAGATTAATTTATTTTCTTTGTTTTATATTGATTTAGGAAGATATATTGGGAGATGCATAAGTATGTTAAGGAAAGGGAAGGCTCCTAAGTTTATTCTATGAGGCCACCATTACCTTGATTTCAAAACCAGATGAAGACATTATAAGAAAGGAAAATTATAGGCCGATATCTCTGATGCACATAGATGCAAAAATCCTCAACAAAATATTAGCAAACGAATTCAGCAATACATTAAAAATATCATACACCATGATCCAATGGGATTGATTCCTTGATCACAAAGTTGCTTCAATATTGGCAAGTCAATTAACATGATACATCACATTAACAAATTGAAAAGTAAACATCATATGATCATAGGAATAGATACAGAAAATGTATTTGACAAAATCCAGCATACATTTGTGATAAAAGCTCTCAGCAAAGTGAGACTAGAGGAAACACACCTCAGTATAGTAAAGGCCACATCTGACAGAACCCACAGCTAACATCATACTTAATGGGGAAAAGCTAAAAGCAGTTTCCTTAATATCAGGAACAAGACAAGGATGCCTACTTTCACTACGTCTTTTTGATGTATTATTGAAAGTCCTAGCTATGGCAATCAGACAAGAAAGAGAAATAGAAGGCATATGAATTGGAAAGGAAAATTAAAACTGTCATTATTTGCAGACAACATGATACTATATATAAAGAACCCTAAAGATTCCATCAAAAAAAAAAACTGTTAGAACTGGTAAATAAATTCAGTAACAGGATACAAAATTAATATTCAGAAATTGGTGGCATTTTTATATACCAATGATGAACTATTAGAAAGAGAAATAAAGAAAACAATCCCATTAACAACTACATCAAAAAATAAAAATAAAATGCCTAGAAATAAATTTAACTAAGGTGGTGAAACTCCCTTGGAAAATTATAAGACATTGAAGAAAGAAATGGAAGAAAATACAAATAAATGGAAGCATATACCATGCTCATGGATAGGAAGAATTAACATTGTTAAAATGCCCATACTACCCAAAGGAATCTACACACTCACTGCAATTCCTATCAAAATACCAATGACGTTTTATACAGAACTAGAACAAATAATTCTAAAATTTATACAGAACCTTTCAAGATCCCAAATAGCTATGGCAATCTTGAGAAAGAAGAACATAGTTGGTGGTATCACGCTTCCTGATATCAAACTATACTACATGGCTATAGTAATCAAAACAGTATGGTACTGGCATAAAAACAGACACATAGATCAATGGAATGAAATAGAGTTCAGAAATTAATCTATACCTATATGCCCATTCAATCTATGACAAAAGAGGCAAGAATATATAATGGGATAAAGACAGTTTTTTCAATAAATGGCATTGGGAAAACTGAATAGGTACATGTGAAAAAATGAAACTAGACCATATTCTTACATTATGTACAAGAATAGATTCAAATAGATTAAAGACTTAACTATAAGTCCCAAAACAATAAAACGCTTAGAATAACACATAAGTAGCAATTCTCTGATATTGATCTTAGTATTTTTTTTCTGATATATTTCCTCAGATAAAGGAAACAAAAGAAAAAAAAATAAACAAATGGGACTACATAAAACTAAAGTTTTTGGGCAACAAAGGAAACCATCAACAAAATGAAGACAACCTACTGAATAGGAGAAGATATTTGCCAATGGTATATTTGTTAAGAGATTAATATCCAAAATTTATAAAGAACTCATATAACTCAACACAAAAACAACAAACAATCCAGTTAAAAATGGGCAAAGGACCTGAATAGGCATCTCTTCAAAGAGATGACCAATAGACAGATGACCAATAGACATATGAAAATATGCTCAAGGTCAGTAATCATCAGAGAAATGCAAATTAAAACCACAATAAGACATTACCTCAGACCTGTCAGAATGGCTCCCATCAATAAATCAGCAAGATGTGGAGAAAAGCAAACCCTTGTGCTGTACTGTTGGTAAGAATATAAATTGGTACAGCCTCTATGGAAAACAGTGTGGAGGTTCCTCAAAAAATTAACAATAGAACTACCATATGACCCAGGAATCCTTTTTCTGAGTATCTACTCCCCAAATTTGAAATTATTTATCTATAAAAATATATGCATCCTGATATTTATTGCAGCATTATCCATGAAGGCCAGGACATGTAAATGATCAAAGTATCCTTCGATAGATAATTGGATGAAGAAAAGGTGGTACATATATACAATGGAATATTACTCAGCCATAAGAAAAATGAAATCTTACCATCTGCAACAACAACATAGAGGGAATTATGCTAAGTGAAGTAAGTCAGACAGAGAAAGATAAATATCATATGTTTTCACTTATATGTCGAATCTAAGGACAAAATAAACAAATGAAATGAAAGCAGACTCATAGTTACAGAGAATAAACTGATAGCAGCCAGATAGGATGGTGGTTGGAGTCTGGGCGAAAAAAATGAAGGGATGAAGAAGGACATATTGGCAGTCACAAAATTGTCACAGTGATGTGAAGTACAGAGTAGGGAATGTAATCAATAATTTTTTTAATACCAACAGAAAACAGTACACACTACATGATGTCACTTATATGAAGTTCAAAAACAGGCCAATCTATCTAATCCAGTGGTTCTCAACAGTGACAATGGAGTCTGTGGGGAACCTTTGGCACAAATGTCTGGAGACATTTTGGATTATCACAACCGAGAGTGTTGTTGTGTATAGTGCCAGGTGGGAACTAGACTAATCGGGGGATCAATTTGTGAACTATATAAATGTCTAACCACTGTGCTGCACACCTGAAACTAATATATAATGATATTGAATGTCGACTCTAAGTGGAAAATAAAAAATTAAAAAATCAGTGTTATCAAGTTGTGCTTTGTGTACAGTAAAATGAGGTACAGAATTCAATGAGTACTGACGAGTGTGTGCTATTATGTGGTAATATGGCAAGCACAGTGTGCATTTGATTTTAATGGCCCAGAGGGTTGGTTTCTTCATGCTTCTTCCAATGATCACCCACCCAGACAATGCTGAGCTCTCTGACGCTATAGATTGGTGATGCTGTAGATAGGCACTGTGGGCCTTTGGGGCCAGATGTGTCTCTGTGGTAGGAGCTGTCTTGCTGTCTTCTGGCTCTAGGAGTTTCAGCAGCAGCACTTCCAAGTAGATGCCAGCAGCACTCTCTTCTGTGACAACCCAAAACATCTCCAGACATGTGTGCCAAATGTCCACGGGGGGCTCAGTCGCTCCCTGTTGAGAACCACTGGATTGGATGGATTGGCCTGTTCTTGGACTTAATGTAAGCGATATCATGAAGTGTGACCTGTTTTGTGTTGATATAATGTTTTGGAGATTCATCTCAGTGCTACATGTGTAAGAGGCTCATTCATTCCCTCTATCATGGACATGCCACCATTTGTTTATGAGATATTGTTTCTTCCTTTTGATCAATAGTCAACATGCTTTTGGAGGGTTCTACCCCTGACTTCCTCTAGAGCGCCTCTATTTGACATGACATTTTATAATGAAGTTTTTGCTAATGTGAGCATTCTTTTCTCTCTAGGAAACCCTGCAGTTCCACCATTTCTGAGCCACCAGCCTTGTCACCTAGTTGTTAGCACATGCTCAGGGTCACTGTCCAGGGAACACTGATTGCTCAGTGACTCACCTCACCACACATAATTGGTGCAAGTTAAGCAAGACATTTGGCTGGCACCTATGCTTGTAGCTGCTTAGCTGTCCTTCCTGGTGGGAGAGGATCTGGGCCAAGGTCCCAGCCTTGCTCCCACTCCCATCGGATGGGAGCTCTGAGCTACAGCTGAGGTGGATGAGGAGTGTGGGCAGCAGCAGTGATGGGCTGCCCTTCCTGTCCCTCCTCCTGCAAAATCTGTGTCACTTCTATACCCAAACTGCAGAGGGGCAAGGGATTTGGGGAAGATCAAAAAAGAGTTGTTTACATGCTGATTATACCTCAATAAAGGTGAAAACGAAGAGAAAGATATGTCCAGGACAGGCAGTAACACATAAGCCTATTGATAGTGCTTGGACAGGGCTGAGGGCTGCCCAGCATGAGATCGCTAAGGGGATTATGATGTGTGGCCACTATCCAGAAGGGGAGGAGGGCAAGGGAGTTTCTGGGAGAGGGGAACTTGTGTTTAGGTGCTGTGCTCAGAGACGTGATATGGGAGTCCAGGTCAGAGAGTCCTCAAAGGCCCTAGAAATTTCGGCCTTATAACTGCAAGGCTGATGGGTAAGGTCCCCTAGGGATATACAAAGCGGTCAGTCTCTAAATGGCTAAAAATTTACTTATTTGGACTATTTTTAAAATAATTAAAACTTCAAGTTCACTGATGGCAGGCTTTTGAACTGAGAGTCGTAGCCTGCTGTGAAAAAAACACCACCTTTGGGGCCCATTCACGGGGCAACTTTGGCTCATCTGTGTTATGCACACCCAATGCTAAGGTGCTCTCATCTGGCGCCTTGCCTTCCCCTGCCCCGGGGACTTGTCCAGTGAGGTATGAAGGGTACAGGCATTGCCCTCCTGCCCAGCACTTGGACACTTTTGCTTTGGGTATCCGTTTGCCTCTTCTTCCCTTCTCTTGTCCTCCTCCCGGGTCCATCCTTGGCTTGCTACTTGGTCCTTGATGTCCTCCTCCAGCCCAAAAGGTGGACTGTGTCTGAGGAAGGCTGCCCTGTGGGCATAAGCGGGTGGCAGCAGGTGGGCAGCAGGTCAAGGTTCCCACTTGGGCTCTTTATCTGCGAGTCCCTGTGCAGTGCTCTACTTAGCATGCTGTGCCTGTGACCCCTGAGCTGAGACTGACCCCCACAGGCCGCTGCTCCGTGTCCTCTCCTCCCGGTCTCCATGGCCCTTCACTGGTCCCCTGTAATAGTTACCATGACAGTCATGCATGATCGAGGTATTCCCCTGGAGCCCAGCCCCCTGCCTGTGCATGCCACCACTGGGAGCATGCCCCGAACTTGTCCCTATGGGAATGCTATTCTTTGAAATAGCCTTTACTTTCTAAAATAATGGATTGTTCAAAACCATTTTTAAAATAAATTGCTTTATTCAGATTACCTAAAACTTCTTTTAAGCTTTAAAAAAAATGAGTATTGAACATTCAAAGACAAAAGTAACTACCTTAAACTCTCTTATTAGATAATTACTTCTGAAATTTTGGTGTATTTCTTTACAGTCTTCTACTTATTTTCAAATCGGTGGACATCAATTTTATAGAGTTTGTCTCCTGATTTCCTAATGTCCAGTGAGCACTGCTGCATGCTGATAGCATCTGCTCGGGTCATGTTGATTCTGCACAGGGCTGCGGTTCAACCATTGTCCCTACCACCCAGGCCTGCGGGCTGGCCTAACTGACCATAACAGGGTGCTTGCCAGGGTGGCCTCCAGACAGCCTGGGCTTGGCCTGCTGGGGACTGCCATCTCCCTTGTCCGCAGCAGGTCCTCAGCTCCTGGCCAGTAGTCAGGCACACGGCTCTGTTTTCCAAGACCTATCATCCTACTGGTACCTTTGTGTCATGGGGGCCGTGTGCTCAGTGGTGCTCTGGGGACTCAGGCATGGGGACCTCTGCCTGTGCTAGGTGCTCTCAGCTACTGCATCATGGGACCTTGCCCAGATGTCCTGCCTCCTTTGCTGTCAAGGACCGTACATCCTCCAACCATGCTTATGGCTTCCCTTCTGTGAAACCTTCTCACTCAGGGTCTTGGACCAGGAAGTGCGGTTATGAGATAAACGGTTGTGCAAGAGTTTTCTCTGCACAGAAGAGAGGCCCCAGGGGAATTATGTAGCTAGACTGTGGAAAACCTTTCAAGGCTTTTCAATTCTAGGCTGCTGACTGTTCATTTTCTGGTCTCAGCAGGTTCTGAGCCTGTAACTGGCAGTGAGCATCGCCTCCAGGTGAGCATGGCCGTGCCCCACCACTGCCCCAGGTTTCCATTCTGCTCAAATCTTGGCCCTCCATCCTGTTTCCCTCCATTTTTATCAGTCTTTCACACACTCACATGTGCTTCTGGTTGTCTGCTTTTCCATGTACTACTTCTACCCACAGACTCTTGAGTTCTAACATGCCGGTTTTTGATCCAAATGTTGTGAACTTGCAGCTCTTTTACTCCCAGTACCCCAGGTTTTCAGCCTTCTTAAGTTTTGGTTTTAATATTTAAGTATATATTCAAGATAGACAAATTATCTTTTATTAACAAAACATGTCAAACCTGATTTGTAAGTCTTTACAGATAGTTTCAGATGAAGCTGGAAAACAAGGTATGTTCAAGGGACGGGGTTGCCCTGCTTCTCGCATTCACCATGAGCCCGCTATCAGTCAGAGGTCTGTCACCGTGCACATGGCCTGTTTCCAGCACGAGAGCCCACACTGTCTCCTTTTCTGCCATGTTTCAGTTCTTACTTTAGCCTCGGTTCTAGGCCTCAACACTATCTTTTAAAGTGAATGCTATTATTTATTTACATGTTTTATCATAGCAAAGTAGACCTAACATAGAACTTAACCATTTTAAAGTGTATAATTCGGTGACATTCAGCGTGTTTGCAGTGTTGCGCAACCACCACCCCACCCTCTGTGGAGCTTTTCAATCGCTTCAAACAAAAACTCTGTTGCCAATAAAAGAATCTATTGCTTTCTTTGTGTGACTTCACCCACTCGTGTGCATTTGTGACACTGAGTATTTATCTCCTTGTAAAATACATCATCGATCACAGGGCTGCTGGACATGGCTTCGGTGTTCATCTACTTGTTTCTTTTCCAGCTTTCTTCCACTGTCTTAAATACAGCTAGTCTTTGTTTTAAAATACATGTGACATTGTAACTAATTCTGTTTTGAAAACAGATTGCTCAAACAGGAAAGCCTTTATAATTCTCTCCAAAAGGGGCTGTGGCTACTGCTACGGGTTTCAAAATTGTCTTTCCCATCAGCTCTTGTGACAGTTCTGCAGCATACCTGGCAAATGAAGCAAGATGCACGGCCTGCTTTGGCAGATCTTTTGTTTTAAACTTCTTGAGAGAAGGCATAAAACTATGTTTTCCTGCTCATCACAAAGCTCAGTGTACAGTGGGCCTGATGCAAGACAGGGCAAATTTCCCTAAGTGACAGGGAGACCAAGCCCTGTACCGAGAGAAGAGGGTCCTTTGGCGGAGAGTGAAGAAAGAATTCAGCACACATACCAAAGTTAGAGTCAAAAGGAAAGTTTATAAGAAAAAGGGATAACACTCCACAGACAGAGTGTGGTCCCCTTTTAGAGGCAGAGAGTGTGTTAGGGACAGTGCAAGAGACAGAGTCAAGGCACTGAGAGAGACCCTGAGTGTTCAGGAAATTCAGTTTCTATGTCATTCTGTAGTTCCCATTTCTTTTGATGTGGACAGGGAAGAGTATGTAGTGAGGAAGGGGAAGAGTATGTAGGTGAAAAGGTAAAAATATGTAGTGTGAAAGGCCTGCTGGTTTTAGCCATAGGGAATGACTCTTAGTTGCTCTTACCACTTCACAGGTGTGGAGAATGGGCTGTTAGCAATCCCAACAGAAATCTTCCTTTGTTCTGCAAGTGTCCCCCTGGCCTGGCTGCAGGACTCATTAGCACATTGCAGTCTCTGATTGTGGTTTGATTAACATTTTTAATTCTCTTGCCTCCTCCCCACATTACTGGCAGCCACCATTCTACTCTCTGTTTTTATGAGTTCTGCTATTTTCTATTCCACTTGTAAATTAGATCATACATATGTGTCTTTCTCTGACTTAGCTCACTTAGCATGATACCCTCGTGGTCCATTCATGTTGCCACAAATGGCAGGATTTCCTTCTTTGTCATGGCTGAGTAATATATAAATAATACCTCATCTTCAATATTCATTTACCTATTGATGGGCACTTACGTCGCTTCCATGTCTTGGCTATTGTGAATAATGCTGCAGTAAACATGAGGATGCAGATATCTCTTTGAGGTAGTGATTTTGTTTCCTTCAGATAAACACCCAGAAGTGGAATTGCTGGATCATATGGTAGTTGTATTTTTAATTTTTAATTTTTTTTAAGGAATCTCCAAGCTGTTTTCCATTGTGGCTGCATGAATTTGCAATCCCACCAACAGTGCTTGAGGGTCTTCTTTTCTCCACATCCTTTGTCAACACTTGTTGTTTGTTGATTTATTGATAATGTCATTCTAACAATCATGTCTAATTTGCATTTCTATGACAATTAGTTATGTTGAGCCTCTTCATATGTCTATTGGCCATCTGTATGTCCTCATAGGAGAAACGTCTATTTAGATGACCAATAGATGTATGAAAAGATGCTCAGTGTCACTAATCTTCAGAGAAATGCAAATTAAAACCCTTCCTGTGTCTACTTGGGCACTTTTATCACCAAAGGAGCAGAAGGCACCTTGCAAGTCCAGCGAGTTGGGAGGAGGAAAGGCCAGAGGAGGAGGAAGGAAGAGGGGCTGGTGAGTAGGGGGGTGGGCTGTGGGGAGGTGTGTGAAGGCTGAGCCTGAGATTACTCAGCTGGTTATAGATTAACCACACTCTATAGATTTTTAAATGGCCTTCTGGAAACTCTTGCCACATCTACAAGAGAAATGATCTGTAAATAGATAGGACTAGTGATCTGGTAATTCCTTCTCTCTTGCAGCTCCCACCTGAAACTCCTCCTCCCCATCCTGAGTAAAGAGATTCATGCAGAACTTGAGACAAAGGAATCACATGCCCCTTGCAATGGACACTGCAGAGGTATATAAGCTATAAGAAATCTAACCAGGGCGAGCTCATGCTTTGGTGCAGTTAAAGCCTCACGCACTCCACTGGCATTAAACAAAGTTGTCTGAACGTCCGATTTCCTCTAATAAAGTTGTCTGAATGTCCGATTTCCTCTGTCAGGTGTCACTTCCTGAAACAGGTGACTGGAAGATAAGTGTAGCAGCCATTTGCCCTTCATCTCTGTATCCACACCACCTCCATTCTGTCCAACCAAGTGCAGGTGTCATGGAGGGACTAAGGGCTGGATGCAGTGTGATTCTCCAGAGGGTTATGTACTGTAGCAAATGAGGCTCTGGGGCACCGTACACTGAAGGGGGCCAGGGAGGAAGAAGGCGAGGAGAAGCTGGGGGTCCTATGTCTTCTGGTCACACCCAGTGCTCCTGGGCAGTGAAGGACACCTGAAATCCAGGGTGTTTGCTTCTTTCTGAGTCTGCCCGTCCTCCTGGAACAACTCCCACTCACCCTGTACTGTGCATCTCGGGCCTGAGTCTCTGAGTCCTGACCAGAGGCTGGGTGTTGGCTTCTCACTGAACCCAAAGGATGGAGTTGGGCCCAGGCAAAGACAGAGGGTCTCCTCTCCTTGTCAGTGGCTCTCACTGGCCACACTTCACCCCTCTGCGCCTCCCTCCACCTCCCTCTGGCTCTCTCTCAGGGTCCACTGTCCACTAGGACTAAGGCTGGTCACTGTGCCTACTGGCTTCCTGAGGCTCAGTGTGCGCACAGGCACCTTACCACTCAGGCTCCCCAGGATACAGGCAGGGCCACAGCCGGGCTGGGAAAAGGGGATGCTGCCTTCTCTGGAAGGGCCAGTGGGACAAGCTTCTGTAGCCTGGCATCTAGCTGGCCTGGGTAGAGTCTTTGTCTGATTCCTGACAAAGACTAGTCTAGGCGTCTAGTTAGGAAGCAAGAGCTCTGTAAGAAATGCTGCCTGACCTTGGAGAGTAAGAGGATGGACACAGAGGTGCCACTGGGAACTGCTGTCAGAGCACAGGCAGACCACTGTTCCCACATGCAGCAGACCCCAGAAGTGGGATCAGACCTTATCCTCACTTCACAACAAGAAACTGAGGGCCCAGGAGGTGGGCAAGTGGCTCCCAGGGGTGTGTGCTGAGTGCCCTTACCCCCATGAGCAGCAAGGAGGTAAGGGAGAGGGCTCTGCAGAATGATGCATGGGAGCTAGGCTGATGGCAGGCACAATTCCCCACATTAGGCCTCCACCTGGGACCTGGTATAGGAGGTCCCTTCTGGTCTCAAGAATGAGCACAGCTGGCCTGAGAGTGGGATCTCTGCAAGTTGCAGCATCCATGGATGACTGAAGCCCAGGGGTGGATGGGGGCACAATTTATAGATAGTGAACACTCTGGTCACTCTCATGCTTCACTTGTCCATCTCCCCAGGGGCCACAGCCCGAAGGCTGTGCAAGGACCTGACCTGAGCAGGAAGCTGCAAAGACTGGCTTGTCGTGGGCCCTGAGTGCTCTGTTTTCCCTAGGGGTGAGGAATAGGCTGTAGTCCCACCAGCAATGATAAGAACCTCTCGTTGCACCAGAACCTCCCTCATTACCTGAGCCAGGCCTGCATGTCAAGCCAGGCCGCCCCACAAGCCGCATAGAGTGGGCAACCAGAGTCAGCGATGACAATAGGTACCTGGATTTAACCAGCAACTGTCTTGACCAACAGTATACTGCGAGTCTGGCCTCCTGGCCTCATACCTTCTCATCTACAGCCACTGTGGAGCGCCCAGAGTTCATGGGCAAGTTGCACTTAGAAAAGGAAGGCCTGATTGGCTGAAGAGACACGGGACCCAGAAAATGAGAGCCTCGCTGTGGGTCTGAGGAAAGAGCTGTGCTTTGTAAGGGACACTGCCGGTGACAGTTGCCTTGACAGAGTACCCAGGTGGGCTGATGGGGCCTGTACACCCTTCTCATAAAACACCAAGTCACTTCACATACAAGCACACTGGAACACAATCATCAAACTCTTACCACACCCGGAGAACAGTAGGCCAGGCTCTGGGGGAGACTGACAGGATGTCATCTGGAGGTCACTGATGAGGGCAAAGTAACTCTGTGTCTGCAGATGTCATATGATGGAAACTTTGGTGGTTTCTCAGGAAGGAAATTTTGCTGCAGTTTGTGGACTTTATTTATGGAAGGAAAGGCTAAATTTCAGTTACAGAAGAGTGATAAAAGAAACAGTTTTAAACGCCCTGACAGGACTTGTGGTGGGCCTTGCAACCCCGGAGTCCAAGTTTCCAGGGCATGCGGCCACCTGTTGGTTGCATCTTGGATTGAGATGCCAGAAGGAAAGCAAAACTTGCACTTGGCTTATGATTTGGCCGCCAGACACTCAGTTCATTTTGATGTGTACACAGAGTTCCTCGTTTGGTCGAACGCAAACAGATACCCATTTGTCCTCATGTGTTGCTGATGCCATTGGGAGCAAAGTCCACTGTAATGGGCGTTTCACAGGGCCCTATGTGGTAGGCAGCACTACCTCTCTGCATAGGCCGGAAAACCAAGGCCACAGACCCTGGTACCCTGTGTCCAGCCAGGGCAACCTGTCTCACTCCAAGGCCACTGTCACTGTGTTCAGCCAGGCTATCTTCAGGAAGACTCACTCTCCCCTTTATTTAAAGAAAGCAGAACAAGCTTTTTATCTGTTATCTTGAGATTGTGACAGCACTGGGCAGTGGAGGCTTGGAAAGAGGTTGGAGGTGGTGCTTGGACAGGTACATATTTTTCTGTCTCTGACATCGTTTGGCTCACAGTAATTATGCAAACAGTGTGAAACAGATTTTGTCATTTCCTAAGAACAGGCCTTCAGGAAGGAAAAGGTGGGGGCCCCCAACCTCTCCTTGGTCCTCACACAGTGATGCTCAGGCTTTTCTCAGAGTCCAGAGGGCACGCTTGAAGGTAAGTGAGCACAGGTTGTGGGATTCCCCAGCACAAGTAGTTGGGCCTGTTGCCTAAGGCAGCAGAATCTAAATGGCTTTTGGGAAGGAGCATGGATGACGAGAGGCAAGTGCCAGGATCTGTCCAGCAAATTCTGGCTGTCCTTTTGTTAGAGAAGCCGTGGTCCATGGTTGGCAACCCCACCAGGCCTGGAGGGTGTCTTCTACTCACAGCCTCAGAGGACGTGGCAGGGCCTCCAAACTTGTTCGAAATTAACTCCTGTGTCCCCTGATGTTCCTGTGTCCCCTGACATTCCTATGTCCCCTGATGTTCCTGTTGACTTTGTTTAAATGACAGGAACCTGTTCCCACTTTCTGTTATCATGCCACATCTTTGCAGGGGCTCCAAGCAAAGTCCTGCTGACCTCTGGCCCGTCCTGAGCCCTGAGCCCTGAGCCCTGGCCCCTTGGCACCCTGGCATCTGAGGTGGCTGGGCAGCCTATTGCTCCTCATCTGCAGGCCTGGACCTTCTCTCCCTCTGGCTCTTAACATGCAAACAGTGTGAAACAGTGTGAAACAGGGACTCAGTCCTGTGAGGTTCGGCCCTGCCTGCTGCAGATCTGTGGTGTAATGGCATTTCCAGAGTGTAACCAAGATTTCAATGCTTGGTCTGAGGGAAATGTGAATGCCTGCATTTTAACTTTCCTCTTTCATTTAAAACAAAGTTTATGCCCTAAAAATAGATTAGGAAGAAAACAGAAGGAGAAGGAAAATGAGGTGAGGGTGACTCTAAAGAGAGACGAGAGGGTCCCCAGGATCTGGCTCTAGGGTGGAATAATGAGTGATTGGATCTAGGAACAGCTGTGCACTGATGTCCACTGTGGGCCAGGCACTTGCATGGAACCCCAATCCCTGCAGAGCCCTGGGAGTGAGCTGTCAGCCTCATCTCTGAAGATCACGAGATGGGGCCCAGAGGCTGAGGTCCATCCTCACTGTGTCTCTTTGTCCCCCAACTGCTCTCTGTTGACCTTGACCTTCTGCTCTTACTAGGCCTCTGTAGGGCCACCATGCCGCCCTCCTTAGCTCCAAAGGGCCTCCTCACTGCCTGCGTGCTCGCTGCCTTGGCTTTCAGCTCTGTGGGTAAGAACGGCCACATGGCCCCTTCCTTCCAAAGGCTGGAAGGGTAAGATAGACCGCACAGCAGACAAATGTCCACTTATGGGAGGCAGGTCCAGCTCCAAGAGCTTTGGTGGGCCCTGCAGGGTTGCGGCCCCTGGTCAGCATCTGGGCCTATGCTGGGTGGTGGGTCAACACGGGGTCAGAGCCTATGCTTCCCTCCCCTCCAAGAGGGACTGGAGACTGAATGGGTACATTACACACCACAGGGAACAATTTCGTGGCACCTGGACTTCCAGGAGTGTTTGGCTATTGGAAACATCAGCTATGATTCTTGGGAATTTCATTCCTGAATTACTTTTTGAACAGTTTTTATTTCCTTTCTACAGAGAGTTATACATGCCAAAGGTGCGCTCTTAATACATGTGATTCTAGCACACAGAGGAGTTGTGAGACCTCTCAAAGCTGCTTCAGCTACAGACAAGAATTATTTTCGACAGGTACGCTGCCAGGCCCAGCAGGGCTGTCGCAGTGCAGGGGACCATGCCACTTCCCTGTGCTCGTTCTGTCCCAGCCCCTTCCCCCCACCTGGAGTGGTGATGCCCGCATTGTAACAAACGTTGGCCATCTTCCCTCTGTCGGTCATCTGTGGACCAACGCGGAAACACAAGTGAACACGTGGACGCGAGGGACGGAACCCTCCCAGTGGCCACTGACCCAGCGTCACTGCTTGTGGTTCCAACCGACACTCCCTGGGTTGTTCCATGCAGGGCAGCCCTTGACGTTTGTAGAAGAGAAAGGCTGTGCAGAACGCCAGTGTGTCCCGCTGAACTTCTCGGCCACACTGGGGGCCAACACGATGTTCGCGTATGGCCACCAGTGCTGCAGCTCTGAGCTGTGTAACACTGGGGACTTCCAAGGTGAGCTGGAGTTTCTGTCCCTCCTGACTGAACTGGAACCTCCACCTCCTGAGAAGCTGCCTGTCATCTGGCTGCTTTGAGACTCCCCTAACCTTGCCGATGGGGACCCTCACTGCCAGCAGATGGCACAACCTTGTTTTGCTGGGAACTGAGTGACTGTTGGGTGCTAGTCTGCAGGTTCAGACTGTCCTTCACCCACGCGGCCCCCTTCCCTAAGTACCTGCTGGACCAGAGCCCCTTCTCTCGGCAGTCTAAGTGGTTGTCCAAGGCGGGGATAACCTCTCCCCTTTTCCCCTCCTCCCATCTGCTTAGTTAATGGCCCTCCACTCCCTGTCCACTTAGCCATCCTCCTTGTAAAGTTTTGATAATTGGGAGGTGGGAGTTAATAATACTCTTATTTCCTTTTTCGGCTTATTCCTTAAGATGACATTTTCTCCTCTGCACTCAGTGCCTCGGAAGTCCTCAGTCCTCAACAGTGTCCAGTGCCCTGCCTGCTACACGGAGAACAACAGTCTCTGTGAAGCAGTTCTCCTCAACTGTGCTGGCGCCGAGACTAGGTGTATCCAAGTGAATGGCACAGGTATGCACACTTCCGAGCCTTTCTTGTTCAGCCTCTTAAACGGTGCAGTGTGCTGGCTATCTATTGCTGTGTGACAAACTTGGTAGCTTAAAACAACAGCATTAATTACTTTACAGATCCATCTGCTGAGGGTCAGGAATCTGGAAGCTGCTTAGCTGGCTGATTCTGACCCACAGTTGTTCATGAAGTTGCAGTATAGCTGTCAG
Organism: Rousettus aegyptiacus; assembly: GCF_014176215.1. Taxonomy (NCBI): domain Eukaryota; kingdom Metazoa; phylum Chordata; class Mammalia; order Chiroptera; family Pteropodidae; genus Rousettus; species Rousettus aegyptiacus. Next base: position 111,191,285 of record NW_023416310.1, on the reverse strand, counting down.
CAGAAGCTGCGGTCATTTGGACAGACGACCTGCTTTTGAGACCACTGGTGTGTTCACCGGCTTGGTCTCTCTCTACCTGGGTCGCTCTGTGGGTGTCCTCATGGTACATCAGCTGGCTTTCTGGAGAGCAAGTAGTTGAGGGAAGAGGGGCCGGATGGGGGAACAGAGAGAGACAGAGACAGAGAGACAGAGAGAGAGAGATGGGGGGTGGGGGAGAGAAGGGAGCAGAATATATAGTTTTAGTAATTTAATCTCAGAAGTGTCATATCATCATGTCTGCTGTATCCTGTTGGTTGCCCTAACATATATGGGAGGGACTACACAAGGATATGGGTGCCAGAAAGTGGGTACCACGGGGGCCATCTTGGAGGCTGACCACCACGTGCACCAAGGGGTGGTACAGGGCCAAGTGCTTGTTATTCCCCCAAGGTTTGGAGGGAGACTGTGTCAGGGAGGAGAGTGGAGGAGCGGAGAGCTAAATTGCTTCCCGTGGCAGAGTAGAAGACTTAGGCACATGGGACCTTGGCTCATTGGCAACCGAGAGGGAAACACCTCAGTTCTGGTTTTCATCATTACTGCCGTTACTGCTATTTCAAAACCACATGGTTAAGCTCTTAATTTGTGCAGGTTCGTTCTGAAATCTGTAAAGGTGTTGCCACTTTCCTGAGTAGGTGAGAGGTGTGTGTCTGTGATAAGGGTGTGTGCATCATCTGACAGAAAGTGGGAGCATAACCACAGCACTGGGCTGCAGAGCCAGTGGGCACTGTAGGTCCCTTTGTGATCAATGTGTAAAAAAGTTTCATGTAGCTAGTCATGTTAAGTCACTGATTAAATGATGGTAGAGAAAGTTTGATGGGAATGAATGCAGAGTGCATCTTGTCTTTTTGAGATTTTGGAGGGCTGTCAGGTGAATGGCCAAGGTGAGTGGAGACAAACGAGGAGTAGGGGGCATCACCAAGGCTCAGAAGAGGCAAGGGTATGGGGAGTGGTCTGTCCACTCCGACTTGACTTGCCATGGGAAGCACAGGTGTGCAGTGAGGTGCCATGTGCTGAACTCACAATGGACTTGCAGCGTGGGGAGGAGGGACCTGATCTCAGGGGGACCTGCATTGCTTCCCTCTGGAAGCATGGATGGGACAGAGAACAGGAGCCACTGGGCATTTAGCCGAGTGCATAGTTCTGACCTCCAGCCTTCCTCCTGCTGTCAATCATCTTTCCCTGAGTCAGGAGCCAGGGCCCCCAGTCCCAGCCATGCATCTGACACAGTAGGACCCTTTGGGATCCCTCCTAAGCTGAGGAGTCACTGGGGCTAGAGAGAAACAAGACTTGGTTCCTGGACAGAGCTGAAGCTGCAGTGGTTGTTTCTCTGGAAGAAGACAGGACTTAGGGATTCTGGGCCCCTAGGAACTCTTGTCCCCCAAGGAAGGCAGGCACGGTAGGATGCTGTGAGAGGGAGACAGGATGAGAAGGAAGACTCACCCTTGGATCTCTGTCTTGGCAGATGGTGATAGAGCAAGCATTTTCGCCAAGGGTTGTGCAACTGAAACTGCCTGCAACTTGAAGAACTTGAATGTATTGAATGGCATAATAATTCACACCCACTGTGTGGACACGCACGGGGCGAGCCCCCCACTGCTGTCTGTCACCTCCTCACTCCTGACTGCTCTTATCCTGCTCAAGGTCTTACTTTGATTGTTTAGGCCCTGCCAAGCCCACCCCATGGCCTACACACCCGGAACCTGGTGTCCTCAGATGGCTCCCTCCCAGCACTCCCCAGACATCGCAGAATTAAAGAACTGATACTTCCTTAAGCATGTGTGTGATTACTTTAGGTAAAACAAACAAACAAACAAACAAACAAACAAACAAACCCCCACCTATTCTTCTAATGGTTTCTTTCTTCACCCCAAGAAGCACATCTGAGAAGAAGTCTGAGAGAGCATCTGTGACAATTGTTGTGACCTTTGTCACTCATCCCATATCCTCACACATCCCCAAAACATACCTCTTTCCTGATATCCTCAATTTCCTGTCCTAACCCTTAATTGCCCTCCATCAAGGAAAGTGCTTTTGAATAACAATTCAAGGACCACAGTCTGTGAAATCCCGGGTACAATCAGATCTATCTCACCTGGAACCACGACAGGTACTGAGGGTGGATGGGCTGGGGATGAAAGAGACAGGCAAAGATGCACTGGGAGGTTCATTCTCAGTGCTAAAGAATGGGAGGCGGATGTAGTGGGCCCCAGAGGGCTCTTCTCACACATAGGGCTTGTGACCATGGGTGTGTGTGGAGCCACCCTTCTTGTGATGCCAGGAAGAGTGTCCAGGGTACAGGCTGTGTGAGGCTCTTGTGATGCCCACTCTACTACCTAGAGCTCCACAATTTTCTGGATATATTCCTTGCAGGCGACATTGCACAAAAGAGAAGGATGCCCCACTGTGGTGATTGCAGCCAGAAGGAAGGCGGTCCACTGTCTGCACCACACAGCGCCCAATGCACTGAGGCTCCTGGGCTAATTGCCCACTTGGACCACCAAGCAGCAGGCTGCTGCCCTCAGTCCTACCTCTGCTTTTGCCTCCCAGGCTTCATCAGAAGCCATGTTTGAGGGATTATCTGCCCAGACCATTATCACATTTTATGCCCCTTCCCACCGTGTGCTCAGCACAGTGATGTATGAGACCATGAAAAACACAGGCCCCTCTGTCAGAGATAAGGAGCTCACACACAGATAACAATGACAGGAGTTTGTAACTGCAGGGGATTCTGGGCGCAGAGTAGTGGAACAGCTCAGGGAGCAGGGAAGGGAGCACATAGTTGGTGTTGGCACATGAAGGAAGGAAACTGAGGCAGAGCTTGAGGGAGGAGCCCATACCTAAGTACCTCCGAGAACGGCTAACAGGCAAAGTCCCCAGGGGAGGCAGTGAATTAAACTGGAGTCACATGAGAACCTTATATAAGGAAAGCCCTGGGGAAATAATAGAAGGGCCTATGCTGGTTGGGCTCCTGAAGAGGTTTCAGGAGCTCTTGTGGGGAGTTTCCCTGTCATCTCCACGTAGTCTCACAGACAGGAAAGCTGGCAGCAGGGCAGCCACCATCCAGATGGTCTGGCTGCACGCTGGTGCCTCACTGACTGTCAACCCATTGCCATGTCCAAGGAGTATTAAATAGTCAACATGAGTGGCTGTAACAGAGAACAAAGTGGCACAGACTGGGGACTTTAACGAGAAAACCTTATTTTCTCATAGTTCTGGAGGCTGGAAGTCTGAGATCAAGGCTGGCTTCTTCTAAGGCCTCTCTCCTTGGAGTGTAGACGGCCACCTTCTCCCTGTGTCACCACATGGTTGTCTCTGCATGTGTGTCTGCTGTAGACTCTTTGTGTGCCCCTAAATTAATATGTCAAAGCCTAACCCAGAAGGAAATCGCATGAGGAGGCGGGGCCTTTGAAGAACAGAGCCTCATACTGGGACTGGTGTCCTTGTATAGAGGCCTCAGAGGGCTCCCTGCCCCTCTTGCCATGAGAGGACACAGTGAGAAGATGGCACCCAAGGACCAGGAAGCAAACTCTCAGCTGACAGTCTCCTGGCACCTGGGTCTTGGACATGAAGCCTCCAGACTGTGAGAGAGGGATGTCTGACATGTATAAGGTGCCCCAGGTTTGGTATCCTGTCCGTGCCCTACTGTCCTCCCCTTAGAAGAATGCCAATCACATGCATGAGCACCCTGGTGACCTCATCTGAAAAGGTTCTAACTCCACATACAGTGACATCTGTGGTCCTGGAATCAGGACTTCAACATATGAATTTGGGGGACACGATCCAACCCACAACAAAGAGTTAGGGAGTGAGTGAGTATGTGTGCCACAGAGCATTCGGTTCTGTACCACTGCAGAGCAGCCAGCACAGTGCCAGCTCCCAACACCGTGCTCCACAAACACAGCAGTCATTCTTCCTTCTCACCTTTCCCCTGTGTCTTCTCATTTTTTCCCACCCAATTTCCTTTTATTCCTCAGCTAATTAGTAATCTTTCCCTGCACTTTCTGTTCTGGGATAAGCACTATAGGTACACAGGGGATTCCTGTGGCCCTGGGTGTGGCAGACAATGGACAATCATGTCCTGGGGGTGAGGACATAGGTGTCGCTGGACTGCAGCCCCTAAGAACAGCCTGTCCTCCCCACCATCTTGGCTCCCATGGTCTGAGAGAGGAGGGAGGGGCCAACTGCTTTCTCTACTCTCTTTTACAAGATGTTGAGTAGGCTTAGAGCCAGGTGGGCTTGACAGATGCACGTCACAGGCTGCAGCCCAGGCAGAGAGATGTCTGGTCACTTGGGCAGAACATGTGACCCACCCGCAGCAGACACCAACATCAAATGGAGAATAGAAAGGCAAACCCAGCAAGGCACGGGCTCCTCGGGCTGCCGTGTGGGAAGGGGATGTTCACCCCAGGGGCTTTAGGCTGCCTCTGAAGACAAAGCCGCAGGACAAGGAACTGGCTTGCTCCAAAGAAAAATGTGTCCTTGGTTTGACACTGGTATTTCAGTCACTCCCATTGTCCTAAGAGGCCAGGAGACACTGATCAGCACACGGAAGAAAAAATAAATTAATTTAGTTGCATAAAAATGATTTATGAGTACAAAATGCAAATGTGCTACCTCTTCATTTGAAAATAAAAGATTATTCATCTTTTAAAGAAATTTTGAAAATTCAACCTGATAAACAAAAATGGTGTTCGCTATTTGAGTTCTAACATGTTTCTCATATTCTATAAATGGAGATAATGTGGACAGAGAAATAATATACACTTTTTTAACTTATACTTTGCAATTAGAGTTGACATTCAATATTATCTTATGTTAGCTTCAGGAGTATAGCATAGTGGTTAGACATTTATATAATTTACCAAGTGGTCCTCCAATTAGTCTAGTACCAACCTGTCACCATACACAGTTATTACAATATTATTGACTATATTTCCTATGCCATAATTCTCATCTCTGTGACTCATTTTGTGACTGCCAATTTGTACTTAATCTCTTCATCTTTTTCACACAGTCCCCCAATCTCCCTCCCAGCTAGCAACCATCAAAATGCTCTGTTTATCAATGACTCTGTTTTCATTTTGTGTGTTCATTAATTTTGTTCTTTAGATTCCACATATAAGTGAAATCATATGTATTTATCTTTATCTGACTTATTTCACTTAGCATAACACCCTTTAGTTCCATTCACGTTGTTGCAAATGGTAAGATTTCATTTTTTTTAATGGCTGAGTAGTATTCCATTGTATATATGTACCACTTCTTCTTTATCTGATCATCTATAGATGGGCACTTAAGTTTCTTCCATATCTTGGCAGTTGTAAGTAGCGCTGCAGTGAACATAGGGGTGCATAGATCTTTCTGAATTAGTGTTTTGGATTTCTTTTGGATAAATATCTAGAGTGGAATTGCTAAGTCATAAAGTATGCCTATTTTTAATTTCTTTTAGAAACCTCACTCTGTTTTCCATAGTGGTTGTATCATTTTACAAATTCCACCAACAGTGCACGAGGGTTCCCTTATCTCCACATTCTTGCCAACACTTGTTGTTTGCTGATTTATTGATAATAGCAATTCTGACAGGTGTGAGGTGATATTTAATTGTGGTTTTAATTTACATTTCTTTGATGATTAGTGATGTTGAGCATCTTTTCATATGTCTATTGGTCATCCGTATGTACTCATTGAAGAAATGCCTATTCGGGTCCTTTGCCTATTTTTTAATTGAATTTTTTTTGATATTGAGTTGTATGAGTTCTTTATACATTTTTGAATATTAATCCCTTATCAGAAGTGTCATTGGCAAGTGTTTTCTCTCATTGAGTAGTTTTTATTTTCATTTTACTGATGGTTTCCTTTGCTGTGCAAAACCTTTTTAGTTTAACGTAGTTCTATTATGTTTTCTATGTTTCCCTTGCCTGAGGAGGTACATGAAAAAAAAATATTACTAAGAGTAATGTCAGAGAGTTTATTGCCTGTTTTCTTCTAGGAGTTTTGTGGTTTGGGATCTTACATTTAAGTCTAATCATTTGAGTTTATTCTTGTATATGGTGTAAGAAGGTAGTCTAGTTTCATTTTTTTACATGTATCTGTCCAGTTTTCCCCAACACAATTTATTGAAGAGACTGTCTTTACCCCATTGTATATTCTTGCCTCCTTTTTCATAGATTAAATGGCCACATAGGTATGGATTTATTTCTGGGCTCTCTATTCTGTTCCACTGATTTATGAGTCTGTTTTTATGCCAGTAGCATACTGTTTTGATTACTGTAGTCTTGTAGTATATTTCGATATAGATAGTGTGATACCTCCAATTTTATTCTTTCTCAAGATTGTGTGGCTATTCATGGTCTTTTATGGTTTCATATAAAATTTAGAATTATTTGTTCTAGTGCTGTGAAAAATGCCATTGGAATTTTGATAGGAATTGCAGTGAATCTATAGATTACTTTGGGTAGTATGGGCATTTTAACAATGTTAATTCTTCCTGTCCATATATCCATGGTATATTCTTCCATTTATTTTTATCTTCTTCAGTTTCTATCTTCAGTGTCTTATAAATTCCAAATATAGGTCTTTTATATCCTTAGATAAATTTATTCCTTGGTATTTTATTTTTTGATGCAGTTGTAAATGAGATTGTTTTCTTAATTTCTCTTTCCAACAGTTCATCATTGGTAATAAATAATACAACTGATTTCTGAATATTAGTTTCATTTCATTCTAACTCAGGAGCCCCAGTCCTGGAACTTCCACTTGGGTTTGGATATTCCAGAAAAACCACCAGGAAGACCAGAGGGGTGAGAAATCCTGTTTAATACTCATGAGGCAGGGAAGCTTCAGCAGTGGCTGGTTGGAGCTTCAGGAAGAGGGTGTTCCTGGCCAAGTACAAGTAGAATTCTTTATACTCACAAGCAGAGGGAGGGGTTATGCATTGTGGGAGTAGCTACCTCCTCAGAAGGAGGAGCCCAAGATGTACTTCTTGGTTACAGGAGCAGATGCCATCCCTGAGAGCAGGCACTGACAAAAACTCTCTGTGTACTGCTTTCGTTGGCTGCTGGCTGGGCTGCTGACTTCTGAGTATGTGGAGGGGCTGTGTTCTGAATTAACCATGCAACCATGTTACTTAACTGAATTCATTTATTGGTTCTAACAGTTTTTTTTGGGGGGGAGGGAATTTTTAGGGTTCTGTGTATATAATATCCTGTCATCTGCAAATAATGACAATTTTACTTCTTTCAAAATTGATGCATTTTATTTCTCTTTCTTCTCTGATTACCATGGCTAGGACTTCCAATCCTAGGTTGAATAAAAATGGTGAAAGGGGACAGCTTTGTCTCATTCCTGATCTTAACCTTTCTGCATAGAGTGTGATGTTCGCTGTGAGTTTTTCATAGATGACCTTTATTATGTTGATGTATATTTCCTCTAATCCCACTTAGCTGAGAGTGTTTATCATAAATGGATGTTGGATTTTGTCTAAGGTTTTTCCTGAACCTAACGATATGATCATATAATTTTTATCTTTTAAATTGTTAATTGGTATACCACATTAATTGATTTGCAGATATTCTTTTTTTAATTATTTAATTTTGGGGGGAGGGGGTGACATTGAATAACAAAATCCAATATGTTTCAAGTATACGATTCAACAGATTCAACAGATTCAAGTATACGATTCAACAAATTCAACAGATTTCTTTCTCTCACCACATATTTGACACCTTTTATCCCATTTAGCTCCTCGCCTTTTCCTCTTTCCTATGAGTAACGGCTAGTCCACTGTCCATGTCCATGAATCTCTGTATGTCATGTTTCTTTGTTGCTTTTAAAATTACATCTACATATATATGATATCACCACATAGATTTCAAATTTTTCAGTTTGCCTTATTTCACTTAGCATGATTTACTCAAGATATATTCATGTTGTCATGAATGACATTTCATCTCTTCTTATACCTGAGTGCTATTCTATTGTATATATGTACCACATTTCTTTTATCCAATCATCTATCATAGGACACTTCAGTTGCTTCCATGTCCTAGCCACTGTGAATAATGCTGCTATGAACATCGGGGTGCATATATCTTTTTGGATAAACGTTTTCAAGTTATTTAGGAAAATAGTAGAGGAATTGCTAGTTCATATGGTAGATCGATTTTTAGTTTTCTGAGAAAACTCTATACTGTTTTCCATAGTGGCTGTAGCAATCTGCAGTCTCACCAGCAGTATATGAGGGGTCCTTTTATAGTGCATTCTCTCCAACACTTGTTACTACTTATCCTGTTGATAATAGCCATTCTAACAGGTGTGAGATGATATCTCATGTGGTTTTGATTTGCATTTCCTTAATAGCTGCAGTGTTGAGCATCTTTTCATATGTTTCTTGGCCATTTGTATGCCTTCTTGGGAGACGTGTCTATTCAGGTTCTCTGCTCATTTTTTAATTGGATCATTTTGTTGTTGTTATTGAGTTGTATGAGTTCTTTGTATATTTTGGATATTAAGCTCTTATTTGAGGCATTGTTTATAAATATATTTTTCCATTCAGATAGTTGTCTCTTTACTTTGTTGACAGTTTCTTTTGCTGTGCAGAAGCTTTTTTTGTTCGATATAGTCCCATTCACTTATTTTTACTTCTGCTTCCCTTGCCTTTGAGATCAAATTCATAAAATCTTTGAGTCCAAGGTCCATGAGTTTAGTAACTGTGTTTTCTTCTATGCAACTTGTTGTTTCAGGTCTTATAATCAGATCCTTAACTCATGTTGAGTTAATTTTGGTGTGTGGTGATAGGCAACAGTCTAGTTTCATTCTTTTGTAGGTAGCTTTTCAGTTTCTCCAGCACCATTTATTGAAGAGGCTTTCCTCTCTGCATTGTATGTTTTGGGCTCCTTTGTTGAAAATTATTTGTCCAAATAAATGGGGGTTTACTTCTGGTCTCTCAATCCTGTTCCACTGGTCTGTGTGCCTAGTTTTTCTGCCAATACCAAGCTGTTTTGATTATTGTCACTTTGTAGTATAATTTGAAGTCAGGCAGAGTGATGCCTCCAGACTTGTTTTTTTTACTCAGGATGGCTTTTGTGATTCATGGTCTTTTGTGCTTCCATACAAATCTGATGATTTTTTGTTCTATTCCTTCAAAAGGTGATGATGGGATTTTGATGGGGATTGCCTTAAATTTGTATAATGCTTTAGGTAATAAGGTCATTTTAACTATGTTGATTCTTCCAATCCATGAACACAGAATATCTTTTCATTTCTTTGGGTCGTATTCAATTTCTTTTAATAAGTTCTTATAGTTTGCATTTTATAGGTTCTTCACATGTTTCATTAGATTTATTCCTAGATATATTATTCATTTTGTTGCAATTGCAGAAGGATTTTTTTTCCCAATTTTGTTCTTGAAATTCACTATTAGAGTGTAGGAATGCTATGGATTTTTGAACATTGATTTGTATGCAAAAACTACTGTATTTGCTTATTGTTTCTACTAGTGTTCTTGTGGCATCTTTAGGGTTTTCTATATAGAGAATCATGTCATCTGCAAATAGTGACAATTTGACTTTTTCATTTCCTATTGGATGCCTTTTATTTCTTTCTGATGCCTAATTGACCTTGCTAGGACTTCCAAAATTATATTGAATAACAGTGGTTATAGCAGACAGCTTTGTCTTGTTCCTGATGTTAGAGGAAAGGATTTTAGTTTTTCACTGTTAAGTGTAATGTTAGCTCAGGGTTTCTTGTATATGACCTTTATTATGTTGAAGTACTTTCTTTTTATACCTATTTTATTAAGTCTTTTGATCATAAGTAGATGCCATATCTTGTCAAAGGCTTTTTCAGCATATATTGGTATGATTATATGATTCTTGTTCTTTATTTCATTTATGTGGTGTATCACATTAATCAATCTGCATATGTTAAACCATCCCTTTGCTCCTGGGATGAAGCCTACTTCCTTTTAATGTGTTGTATTCAGTTTGCTAGTGTCTTATTTAGAAATTTTGCATCTGTGTTCATGAGAGATATTGGTCTGTAGTTTTCTTTTTTCATGTTATCTTTATCAGGTTTTGGTATCAGGATTATATTGGCTTCATAAAATGAGTTAGGAAGTATTACCTCCTCTTCGATTTTTTGGAAGAGTTTGAGGAGAATAGGTATTAAATCTTCTTTGAATGTTTGGTAGAATTCGCTGGTGAAGCCATCTGGGCCTGGACTTTGACTTTTTGGTAGGTTTTTGATGATTGTTTCAATTTCCATACTGCTGATTTGTCTATTTAGATTTTCCAGTTTTTTTTTTTTTTTTTTGATTCGGCCTAGGAAGGTTGTATCTTTCTAAGAACTGGTCTATGTCTTCTAGGTTATCAAATTTGGTGTTATATACTTTTTTCATAGGATTTTTGTATGATCCTTTGGATTTCTGCAGTCTCTGTTGTAACTTCTCTTCTTTTGTCTCTGATTTTGTTTATTCGTATCCTTTCTTTTTTTTAATTTAGTCTAGCCAGGGGTTTGTCAATTTTACTAACCTTCTCAAAGAACCAGCTCTTTGTTGCATTTATTTTTTATATTGTATTTTTGTTCTTAATTTCATTTATTTCTGCTCTAATTTTGATTATTTCCTTCCTTCTGCTGACTTTAGGCCTTATCTGTTCTTTTTTTTCCTAGTTGTTTAAGATGAAGTATTAGGTTGTTTATTTGGGCTTGTTCTTGTTTTTTGAGATAGGCTTATAATAATATGAACTTTCCTCTTTGATCACTTTTGCCATGTCCTAAAAGTTTTGATATGTTGTACTATCATTATCATTCGTCTCTATGTATCTCTTCATCTCTCCTTTTATTTCTTCTCTGACCCAATTAATCTTCAGTAGCATGCTGTTTAATCTCTATGTATTTGTGGTTCTTCCTGCTTTCTTTTTACGGTTGATCTCCAGCTTCAAAGCATTATGTCAGAGAATATAGTTTGTATGATTGCAATCCTCTTATACTTGTTGAGGATAGTTGTGTGTCCCAGTATGTGGTGAATCCTTGAGCATGTTACGTGTACACTAGAGAACTTATAAGTAGCTCTTTTGGGTGAAGGACTCTGTAAATATCAATTATGTCCAGTTGATCTAATGTGTCATTTAAGGATGTTCTTTCTTTATTGATTTTCTGTTTGGATGATCTGTCCATATCTAACAGTGGTGTATTTAGGTCCCATCTTACAACAGTGTTTTGGTGTTTCTCCCTTTAGTTTTGTTAGCAATTGCTTTACATATTTCGGGGCTCTCTGATTGGGAGCATAGATATTAATAAGTGTTATGCCTTCTTGGTATATGATTCCCTTTATCATTATGAAGTGTGTCTCAGTATCTTTCTTTACCTTTTTATTTTGACATCTATTTCATCTGATATTAGTACCACTACTCCCGCTTTTCTCTAAATGTCATTTGCTGGAAATATTGTTTTCCACCCTTTCACTTGATTCTACATTTTTCTTTGGAACTGAGATGTGTCTCCTGAAGGTGGCAAGCATATGGTTGAGTTTTGTTTTTTGATCCATTTTGCAACTCTGTGCCTTTTTAATGGTGAGTTCAGTCCATTTACATTTAGGGTGAGTATTAAAATATGAGGTCTTCTTATAGTCATTCTATTTTTTTGCTTTCTGGTGACCTGGTGTTTTCCTTGTTTCCTTGTCTTTGTGTTTCCTTCTGTTATTTTAATTTGGTGTGGTTTTGTGGATTTTCCTTCTGTTCCTTTTTGTTTTATGTTATATACTTCAGTTCTGGAACTTCGGTGTGTGGTCAACATTAAGAATATTTAAAGGATTGTTTATATATAGTAGTCCATTTTTGTCTGCGTGTGCCTTATCTCCATTCCTCTTTGTGAATTTGGATATTTTATTTCCTCCTTTTCTGTTATTTTTGTCTCAAATTTTTCCTCTATTTGCTGAATATTCATTTCTGCCTTTAAATAGCAATTCTCTTCTTATTGTTTGAGCTAGTAATACCTTCTTCTTAATAAGGTTTTCACTGTTCTGCTTCTGTCTGTCTTACTTGTAGTTTTGTCATTTTGTTTTAGGTTGGCTGACCCCTTTCAGTATCTCCTGTAGTGCCTGCCTCATAGTGGAGAATTCCCTCAACTTTTGTATGTCTGTAAAGGTCTTTATTTTTCCTTCAGATCTAAAGGAGTGTTTTGGTGGATATATTACTCATGGCTGGCAATTCCTTTCATTGAATAGTTTTAGTATTTGGTTTCACTTCTTTCTGGCTTTCAAGGTTTGTGCTGAGAAGTCTAAAGATAGTCTAATGCGTTTTCCTTTATAGGTTACTGTCTTTTTTCCCCCTGGCTATCTTGAGAATTCTTTCATGTCATTAATTTTTTATACTTTTAATATAATGCGTCTTGGAGAAGGTCTTTTGGATTCTAAGCTTCAGCTCATTACTTAGATTTAAGAAATTTTCATCAACTATTTGTTTGAATATGCTCTCTGATCCCGTCTCCTTCTCCTTCTGGTATACTCATTATTCTTATGTTGCCCTTTCTGATGGTGTCAGCTAGTTCTTGTATTTCTCTTTCACTAATTTTCACTCTTCAGTCTCTCTCTTCTTTTTGAATTATTTGTAAATTTCTGTCTTTGATGTCACTGATTCTTTCTTCCATCTGGTCAGCTGTATTTCCTAAGCTTTCTATTTCACTCTTCATCTCTTTTAGTGTATTCTTCATCTCCAGAAATTCTCTTTGGTTCTTTTTTAGGGATTTAATCTTCTTGCTAAAAGACTCATTTAGGGGTCTATTTTTTTTTAAGTTCTTGGAATTGTTGATATAAAATATTTTGTATCTCACTGAGTTTTTTTTGGAAATGCAATCCCCAATTCTCTGCCATTTAAATCGCATATTTCTATGTTTTTAAGTTTATTTTCTTGAGATTTTTCTTTTTCTTTCTGAGCTGCCTTATCATCCTGCTTGTTCATGGTCTTTAATGGACTGTTTTCTCTGCCTGAGCATTGATGGGAATGTATTTTCTCTCTCTCTGTCTGTCTTTTTTTTTCCAGAAAGATTTATTATAGAGAGGTCTCTTTTTAGCCTGTTGATAAAAGGCATTTTTTCTTTTCTTTTTTTTTTCAAGTAGGTGGCATCCAAGTGTCTTGGATCTCTGCTTTGAGGCTGATAATGCCTTTTTTCTCTTTGGTATATTAAATATTCAAGTCATGGTTGGTTTTCCTCTATCCTAACCTGTCAATAGTACTGACAATGGATTTTGTTTCCGTACCACTTGCTCAGATTCCCTTGAGGCTCTGTGGTGCTAGATCTGGAAGGTTACAGGGTGGGTGGAGGGTGCACTCTAGATTGGTGGGTGGGATGGCTGCTAGTCTCCATGTCTCAGCCTCCCGCTTTACAATTGTGGCTGCTAAGACACAGCTGTTGCCCCTCTGTACTTAGTGCTCACTCTGCTTTCTGCCTGATCCCTTAGCTTCGCTGCATGGAACTCACTGATCCCTCAGGCAGGGCTTTTCAGGGAACCTGCTGCAAATTCTCCTATCCCCTCTTTCCTGTAGGGAGCTCTGTCTAAGATAGACAGCTTCTACCCCCTAGGCTTCTGTGGTTCTGACCTCTGGAAGCTCTTAGGCACAGATCACTCACTCGGACTTGCTCGTGTGCAGATGGTATGCTATTTGTCGAGTTTTAGATGTTCAGTTTATTGTTAGTTCAAGGGGAGATATTGAGGGACATCCCTCACTCTGTCATGCCTACAACATCACTCTTGATATGCAGATATTGAACCAACCCTGCATCCCAGGAATAAATCCACTCGATCATAGTGTAAGATCTTTTTGATGTATTGTGATTTTGGTTTGCTAATATTTTGTTGAGAATTTTTGTATCTATATTCATCAGGGATATCAGCCTATAATTTTCTTCTTTGTAATGTCTTTGGTTTTGAAATCAGGGTAATGGTGGCCTCATAAAATGAGCTTGGGAGCCTTCCCTTCTCTTGAAAATTTTAAAATAGTTTGAGAAGAATAGGCATTAATTCTTTGAATCTTTGTTAAAATTCAACTGTGAAACCATTGGTCCAGGACTTTTGTGTGTTGGGAAATTTTTGATTCCTGATTTAGTTTCTTCGTTAGTAGTAATTGGTTTGTTAAGATTTTCTGTTTCTTCTTGACTCAGTCTTGGGGGATGTCATGTTTTTGAAATAGATCTATTTCTTCCAGACTGTCAATTTTCTGGCATAAAATTGCTCATAGTATTTTCTTATAATCCTTTGTATTTCTGTGGAATCAGTTATCACTTTTCCTTTTTCATTTCTCAGGGTCCTCTATCTTCTTTTTATGAGTCCGGCTAAAGGTTTATCATTATATTTTTATCTTCTCAAAGAACAAGCTTTTGGTTTCATTGACATTTTGAAATTTTTTAGACTCTATTTCATTTAATTTCTCTCTGATCTTTATTATTTCCTTTCTTCTACTAGCTTTGGGCTCTGTTTGCTGTTCTTTTTCTAGATCTTCTAGGTGTAAGTTTAGATTGTTGATTTGATATTTTGTTTGTTTCTTGAAGTAGTCCTGTATTGCTATGAATTTCCCTCTTAGGAAATTTTTTTTGGTGTGTGTATCTTGTAGATTTTGAGTCATTGTTATTTTATTTCCATTTATCTCAAGGTATTTTTTGATTTCCTCTTTGATCTCATTGTTAGCTTATTCATTGTTTAATAGCATGCTGTTTTATCTCCAAGTGTTTGTGGATTTTCCAGTTTTTTTTTTCTTGTAACATTTCTAGTTTTATAACATTGTGGTCAGAGAAGACTTTTGATATGATTTCGATCTTTTTAAATTTACTGAGACTTGTTTTGTGACCTAACATGTGGTCTATCTTGGAAAATGTTCAAGTGCACTTGGGAAGGCTGTATATTCTGCTGCTTGGGGAGAAGAGAGGGCTCTAAAAATATCAATTAAATCAATCTGGTTGAGTGTGTCATTTAAGGCCATTGTTTCCTTGTTTATTTTCTGATTGGAAGATCTGTTCGTTGGTGTCAATGAGGTGTTAAAGTTCCCTGCAATGACTGTATTACTGTCAATCTTTCCCTTTACGTTGGTCAGTAATGGCTTTATATATGTAGGTGCTCCTATGTTGCATGCATAAATATTTACTAGAGTTATGTTCTCTTGTTGTATTGATCTCTTTATCATTATGTACTGCTTTTCTTTGTCTCTTCTATAGCCTTTGTTTTAAATCTGTTTTCTAATATAAGTATTGCAGCTTCATCTCTTTTTTTCATTTTTTATTTGCATGAGATATTTCTTCCATTTCTCTGCTTTCAGTCTATGTATGTTATTTGATCTGAAGCAGGCTTCTTGTTGACAACATATGTATGGGTCTTGTTTTCTCATTTATTCAGACCCTATGTCTTTTTATTGTAGCATTTAATTTATTTATATTTAAAGTGATTATTGATAGATACATAGTCACTGCTATTTTATTATTTGTATTTATGTTTTTTTCTCCCTTCCTCTACTTAAAGTAGTGCCTTTAAGATTTTCATAATACTGGCTTTTTCCTGTCTGAGAAGGTCTTTATCTCACCTTCAATTTTAAGTGCTATCTTTGATGTGTAGAGTAGTCTTGTTTATAGGTCCTTGCTTTTCATCACTCTGAATATTTCATGTCGATCCCTTCTGGCCTGCAAAATTTCTGCTGAGAAATAAGTTGTCAGTCTTACGAGAGTGCCCTTGTAAGTAACTAGCTGCCTTTGTTTTACTTCTTTTAGAATTCTCTCTTTGTCTTTTGCCTTTGGCATTTTAATGATGATATGTGTTGTTGTGGGCCTCTTTGGGTTCAACTTGTTTGGGAATCTCTGCTCTTCCTGGGCTTGTATGTCTATTTCTTTCACCAGGTTAGAGAAGTTTTCCATTATTATGTCTTTAAAAAGGTTTGTAATTCCTTGCTTTCTCTCTTCTTTTTCTGGTATCCTCTATGATGCAAATATTGTTCTACTTGATGTTGTTCCAGGTCCTTTACACTTTTCTCATTTTTCGATTCTTTTCTCTTTCTGCTCTTTTGAATGGGTATTTTCTGCTACATTGTCTTCTAAATCGCTGATTTATCCTCTGGTTCAATCTACTTTGTTTCCTTCTGATTTATTCTTCATTTTAGTTTTTGTAGTCTCCATTTATAACTGGTTCTTTGTTATGTTTGCTGTGTCCTTTCTTATGCTTACTATCTCTTTACTGAAGTTCCCACTGAGATCATTTATTTTTCCTTTAAGTTCATTAAGCATCTTCATAACCAGTCTTTTGAACTCTATGTCTGGTAGAATACTTGCCTCCATTTTTTTTAGTTCTTTTTCTGAAGTTTTCTTCTGTTCTTTCATTTGGGATGTTTTTATTGTTTCTTTGTTTTGTTTTGTTCTCTCATTTGGCTGCTTCTCTGTGTTTGTTCTATGTATTAGGTAGGGCTGCTATGTCTCCCAGTCTTGGCCAAATGGCCTTATGTAGTGGGGGCCCTTTGTGGCCCAGTGTTATTATCTCCCTGATCACTTGCACTAGGTACTCCAATAGTATCCCTTGTGTGGGTTGTGTGTGCTCTCCTGTTGTAGTTGTGTCTTGATTGCTCTTGCCACATTAGTGAGTGGGATTGACTCTCAGGCTGACTGACAGTAAAGATTGGCTATGCCCACAGGGTATGAGGTATTATGTAGGGGCTGACTACACAGAGTGAGATTTGCCCAGTAGGTTTGTCTGCCTGTTGAGACCACCCTTTGGGAGTGCTTGCGTGGGGATAGCCAGGGAGTGGTCTGTTGTCTGACATCAGCCTCTGGATTTGTTTGTCCTGTGGCCTTTTGGGAGGGACTCATATACAGACCAAGGTCATTGGCTGCCTGTGACCTGCGTGTGGCTACCTGGTAGGAGCTACAAAACTTTCTGCAGTTGGTCTCTTCCTGTCCTGGACCTTAAAGAACTTAGGAGAGGCCATGCTGGGAACAAAGGCTGGATGCCACCAGTACCAGGTCTGGGGCAACTCAGTAAAAGTCCCAGGGCACCTTCAGGCCTCAGGCTGCCTGCTGGCTTCCCATAAGGCTCAGCAGTGGTACATGAGTTGGGTGAAATGAGGTCTGAGGGAGTCACCAGGTTTGGGTGAGTTGTGTTCCCAATGTTAGTGCATATTCACATTTCAGGCCAATGCTGAGCCTGTGGGCACTCACAGAAGTCTTAGATCACCCTGAGGGCACCCTGTCCTCCTCATGCCTGTAGACTCCTGAGATTTGTTTAAGAAATACTGCAGCTGGGATCAGGCTGTTTGCCCACCACTGGAGCCCAGTTGATTTTTGTTGAAAGAACTTCCCACCAAAAGGGCAGGGTGGGGCCATTCACCTCCAGTGGTATGGGAGTTGGGCGGGGCAAGGCCCCAGGGAGTGAAGTGGATTTCATCAGACTAATGCAGATTCAGTTTTGGCTGTGCGAGGGAGTATTCATCCAGGTAAGATGGCACCCACCTGTAGGCTATATAGTAGCATGGCTAAACACAGGGATAATGGTGGTTGACCCTTTATCCCTTTTCCTGAAGCCACACAACTCAATATTTCCCTGTATGTCTCTGGTGCCTCCTGAGCTGCTGATCCTCTGATGGAGCCCAGGGTGAGTGAGTGCCTGTGAGTAAGTCTGTGCATAGAGGTTTTAAGGGGGACATCTGGATTTCCAACTGCCTTTTGGTCTCATGCATATGGTTGGAATCCTGACTTTTACAGCCGGATTTGTGGGTTCTCCTTTCCTCAGCACTGAAACCTTGGGTAAGGGAGCCCATTGTGGGGCTGGAGCCTGTCCCGTCTCTGGTGGTATCTCTAAGGCACGATATCCCTCCAGATGCTCAACCACCACATGTGGATGTTGGACCAGACTGGTTTGCATCTCAGCCCTTCCTACAATGTGACCCCTTTTTAATCTTCAGTTATAGGAATTCTGTTAAGCTAATCTTCAGATGGTTATTCAGGTTGAAATTTATTTGTAAGTTTAATGTGGTCATGGAAGGGGGCAAGCATTGTGCGCACCTATTCTCATCTTGATCAGACCCTAAAGTCTATATGAGAGCATACATATCTTCATGAAATGACACAAAATCAAAAGAGAAGAAAAGACACACCAGGTAAAAGAGGCACCTATGCAAATACAGAGGGGGAAAAATAAAAAGTTGGAATACATTTTATTAAGGAACATCTTCATCTTGTGGTCATTCAGGGTGTAACTACTAATTCCACCAAGTTTTTCATCCAGCCATCCTTGAGTGCATTCATCCACCATTCCAAGCAACATTTTTCAGTGCAGACCATGTGGCAGACACTCTTCTAGGCTGGGGACAGCACAGTGAATGGAATTCCCTGGCTCCATGGTGCTTTTATTGTGGTCGTAGCTCACATGGACAGGATATTAGATGAGTATATGTGTAGTATGCTAGATCAGAAAAACCATAACATAGGGATGGGAATGTGAAAAGCTGGTGGGGCAGGGAGTGAGCATTTTCAGTATAATTAGCATGGAGGGCCTCACTGAGAAGGTGACTTTTGCATAAAGGCCTAAAGAAAGGGAGGGAGAGACTCCATGGATACATAAGGGAAGAGAAAATTAGGAAGAGAAAACAGCCAATGTAAAGGTCTTGAGTGGAAGCAAGTCTGCTCAAGGAGGGTAAAGAGACCAGTTGAGGGTGAAGTGTAGTGGGTGAGGGGCAGAGCAAGAAGGAGGAATGAGGGACAGAGCAAGAAAGAGAGCAAGGAGTAGGGTGTGGAGAGTGAGGTGAGTAAGGTGAGTGGGGAGGTGAGTGAGGAAGAGTGCGAGATGGTGAGCAAGGACTAGAGTGAGGAGGAGAGTGAGGAGAATGAAGAGGTGGGCAAAGAGACAGAACAGTAGGTCTAGTTCATGCAGGCTTTGGCTGTTGCTCTGAGTCAGGTGGGTTAATGCTGATGATTTTGGACATGGGAGGAATGAGATCTGACAGGATCTACTGACTCGGTGTAGAGTAGGCGGTCAAAAATTGGTACTGGCTAGGGTGATCCCCCAATTAGTCCAGCACCCATCTAACACTGTACATAGTCATTACAATATTATTGGCTATAATCCCTATGCTGTACTTTATATCCCTGTGACTCTTTTGTAACTGCCCATTTGTACTTCTTAATCCCTTCACCTTTTTCTCTCAGCCCTTTAACCCTTCTCCCATCTGGTAACCATTAGTTTGTTTTCTGCATCTATGAGTTTGTTTGTGTTTTGTTTGTTTATTTTGTTCTTTAGATTCCACATATAAGTGAAATCATATGGCATTTGTCTTTGTCTGACTTACTCCATTCAGCACAATAACCTCTAGGTCCATCGATGCTGTTGCAGATGGCAAGATTTTATCCCTTTTTATGGCCAAGGAATATTCCCTTGTATTTATGCACCACCTCTTCTTTATCTGTTCATCTAGATGGACACTATCTTGTCAGATGTGTGCTATGAGTAAGGAAAAACAAGAGAGTTTCTCTTTCAACTGTAGATACATGTTTCCCTGAATTGGAGAAGGTAGTACTGAGGGTCAAACATTAGCTTTTCAATGCTGTGGTCCAGCTTTGTTATTCTAGAAAAGGGACTGGAATAGAGCAACTAGTGAGGAAGAATAAGGGAGGGGTGTTGGGATGGGATGGCTAAAAGAGCCAGTGTTTTAGCCCTGGAGAAGAAGGATCAAAGCGTATATCCATACAGTGCCCAGTGATCCCTCATGAGCACAGGTAAGAACAGGGTTCTGTGGAGAGAAATGATGCTCCCAATCTACAGCTGCCCCAGGAATCCTTCCAGTGCAGCCTTGGGGAATAAGTGATGAAAAGATTAAAAGGTCCACATTCTCAGTGCTCCAACATGAACTGCTTTGGAGTGTGACTTGGGAGTAAAGTCGGCGCTGCTCAGCTGTTCCCCCAGGAACTTGAGCAGAATGCCCAGACCCTGCCATGTTGGACACAGTAATGAGGGAAGTAGGAGGGCTGAAGAGTAAATATGACATCCTTTGCTTCATGTCCCATGATTCCATTCTTCTAACTCCTTCATCCATGTAGATTGTAAAATAGACCATGAGATTCTCGAGAGACACATAGAACATAGATTTTGTCACACAACAGGGATTTCATAAATATATGTTAAACTAAATTGAGCTTTTTCCCTTCCCCAAGACATGAAAGAAGATAAATCTTGCTATAGAATTAAGGGAAATAGTGAGCACATAGATGTATATACTATACAGGTAGGGGTTGAAAGCTGATAGACTTGCATTTTGAGTTTGAGGCAAGATCAGCTGTTGAGTATGAGAGGAAGGGAATTCACCATGCTATGGGGAAGAGAGAGATGGAGCAAGCTATCAGATATCAGAAGAAATCAATATCCAATAATGATCTACATAATTTAGACTATATTTTACAATAAAGTTAAAATTTAACGAAGATGGTTTTTAAAAATCTCATCTACGGAAACAAGTAACATATTATTAAATCCATGTAAAATTTCATGAAGGAAATTAAATAAGTAGACAGAGTAAACTCCATAGAATTATAGAAATGAAGCAAAATTAATGAGGGCAGACATCAAAAAGAGAACATATAACATAGTAAATAAGTGAAACTAAGGTTTTGTTCCTTGAAAATATTACACTTTTAGATCTTGATCAGCAAGACTGATCAAGGAAAAATAGAGAAGATGCAAATGATCAATACACAGAACAAAAAAAAAAGAGAGGAAAAAGCTATAGAAAGATAACCAGAGGTGGAAAAATGAGTGTATTATGAGGAATTATGAGTAACAATATGCTAATAAAGTTTGTATCTGTCAATAAAAAAATTCCAAACTTAAAGAAATGTTTGAAGAGGTTATTTGAGCCAAGGTTTTGGGGCCAGTTCTAGGAGAAAAACTCAACAGATTGAGATAATTCTCTGAGGAATAGAAGTTTTGCAGCTTGTTTTATACATTAGAATCAAAGGAGGAGACAAAAGGAAGGTTATGTGAAATCCACTGGTGGTAAATTAAGGAGGTGGAGAGGGTATAGTGAGGAAATCTCTAGAATTGGATAAAGAGTAAAATGGAGAGACACATACTTGCTTTACATTGGTAGGTACAGGAGAGAACATTTCACACACATAGTTTACAGGAGTACATAAATGCAAAATAATAAGAAATGTCAGGATCATGTAACCCCATCCCTGGGTGTTTATGTCTGAAGTCTGTAGAAGAGATCATTTTCACATTTTAAGTATGTTATTCTTTTTTTCCCTTTTTTTCTTTTCAATTACAGCTGATGTTCAATATTACATTAGTTTCAGGTATACAGCATAGTGGTTAGAATTTATATAACTGAAATCATACATAGTTATTATAATAATATTGATGATATTCCTTATGCTGTACTTTCATTCTTGTGACTATTTTTATAACTGGAAATTTGCACATCTTGCTTCCTTTACTTTTTTCAACCAGCCTCCTAAACACCTCTCCCATGTGGTAATCGTAAAAATGTTCTCTGTATGACTTTATTTCTGATTTTTCTTTGTCGGTTTTTAGATTCCACATATAAATGAAATCATATGGTATTTGTTGTTCTCTGTCTGATTTACATCACTTAGCAGAATACCCTCTAGATCCAACCAGGTTGTCACAAATGGAGAAATTTCATTAAAAAAATTAAAATTTTAAATTAAAGGTGACATACAATATGTTAGTTTCAGGTGTATAACAACATAGTGATTAGATATTTATGTAACCTGCAAAGTGATCACTGTGATAAGTCTAGTACCCATCTGACACCACACATAATTATTACCATATTATTATTACATTTTTTTCCCCCTGGCTTTCTTGAAATAGACAATTAGTTGCTTGTATTTACATTGTACAATTCAATGAGTTTTTTTTCAATTAGAGTTGGCATGCAATATTAGTTTCAGTTGTATAGCATAGTGATTAAAGATCTATATAACTCATAAAGTGATCACCTCACTAAATCTAGTATGCCTCTTCCTCCTTACATATTTATTACAATATTGTTAACTGCTTTCCTTATGCCGCTATACTTTATATCTCCATGTCTATTTTGTAACTATCCATTTGTACTTAATCCCTTTTCCCCCTTTCACCGTCTTCCCCAGCTCCCTCTTGTCTAGTAGTCCTCAAAATAGTCTCTATATGTATGAGTTTATTTTTATGTTTGTTGTTGTTGCTATTTTGTTCTTTAGATTCCACATGTACATGAAATCATGCGATATTTGTGTTTCTCTCTCTGACTTATTTCATTCAGCGCGATACCCTCTAATTCCATCAAGGCACTATCTTTTTCCATCCCCTTCCTTTTAGTTTGTGTGTGTCTTTAATATGAAGTGAGTCTCTTGTAGGCAGCATATTTAGAGGTCTTGTTTTCTTATCCTTTCAGCCACTCTATCTTTTGGTTTGAGCACTTAATTCTTTTCCATTTAAGGTACTTGTTGATAGAAATGTAGTTATTACCGTTCTTTACTCATGTTTTTGATACATGTTTTTTCTTCTTAAAGAAGTCTCTCCAACATTTCCTGTAATACTGGCTTGGTGCTGATAAATTCTTTTAGCTTATTGTTTGCATGGGAAGCTCTTTATCTGTTCTTTGACTCTAAATGACAGCTTTGCTGGATAAAGTATTCTTGGTTGTAGATCCTGGGTTTTCATCATGTTGAATATTTTGTGCCAAGCCCTTAAGTCCTGCATGGTTTCTTCTGAAAAATCAGCTGCCAGTCTTATGGGTTCCTCCCTTGTAAGTAATGAACTGCTTTTCTCTTGCTGCTTTTAAGATTCTCTCTGAATTTACCTTTGGCATTTTAATTATGATGTGTCTTGGTGTGAGCCTCTTTCTTGAGACTCCCTGAGCTTCCTGGCATTTTATGTCTATTTTCTTCACAAGGTTAGGGAAGTTTTCCATCATTATTTCTTCAAATAGCTCTTCGACTGTTTTCCTTCAGGTACTTCTATGACATGAATATTTTTACATTTAATTGTGTCTCATTGGCTCCTTAAAATATTATTATAGTCTTGGTCTCTTTTTTCTTGCTGTTCTCATTAGTGTGCTTGGTTTCCCCATCCTCTATATCAGTGGTTTGGTCGTCTTCTTTATCCACCTTGTTGATTCCTTCTGATATCCTCTTCATAGCAGATAATGTGTTCTTCATCTCTGACTGCATATTTTTTTTATATCTGTTAAAATTATCACTGAGTTCATCTAATGTTCCCCTAAGTTCATTGAGCATCTTTATAAACAGTGTTTTGAACTCTGCATCTGTTAGATTGCTTGACTCCATTATTCCTAGATCTCTGTTCTGTTCTCTCATATGATTTCTACTTCTTTGTCTTCCCATTTTGGCTGCCTTTCTGTGTCTGTTCTTATGTACACAAACAAAGCTCCTAGGTCTCCTGGTCTTATTAGCATGGCTTTATGTAGTAGATGTCCAGTGGCATAGTTCTGAGTGGAGTTCAGCTGCAGGCCATGTTTAGCCCTAGCCTGTGCCCCTGTGGAACCATCTGTTAAGATTCAGCAAACAATCCACAGAGCTGTGCATATAGTTGCCTCAAGATGCCATGCCAGAAACCACAGTCAGCTGCCATCAGTGTGAATCTTGCAGTTTACTTAGCAAGGAGCACTGGACTCTCTGGGGACACACCTGGATGTGGCTTGGGTAGGGCCGTGAGTTAGAGGAGGCAGAGTTTCAGGAATTCCTCTGGGTGAAGTAACCTCTGTTATCTAATTGATGATATCTAAGCTACAGTGTTGCTGCATCCCTACACTAGGATTGGGGAAGACTCAATGGAGGAACAGTGGATAATGCCAGCACTTCTGCCTGTGAGAGAGCCTCACCTCCAGTCCTCGTTCCGACAATTCAGTGTCCCCATGTAACTCCCTGGTGCTCCCCAAGCAGCTTACCTGGTTGCTGGTGCTCAGAGCAAGCAAGTGCATTACTTGGAAAGTGTGCTTGCAGACATGGCTCCTTTAAGTGGCATCTACAACTGTCGGCTGTTGCTGCCACAGCCTCTGTCCCACTCAGCCACTTGAGACTGGTTAGCCTTGCATCTTCGCCCCCTCCTACCTTCTGCCATCGCAGAGTGATTTCTTATTTCTCTCTCTAGTTGTAGTGCTTCTGTTCATCTAGATCCCAGGTGACTTTGCTTGCTGTTTGCTCTGTGTTTCTCTCACAACTTTGATTTGGTCACAAGAAAGATGAATAAAGCTTCTGTCATCTATGCCATTTTCCCAAAATTATTACAATATTATTGACTATATTCCTTAGGCTGTACTTTACATTCTCATGACTATTTTTTACATTTTTATTTTTTCAATTATAGTGATATACAGTATTATATTAGTTTCAGATGAACAACAGTGATTAGACATTTATATAACTTATGATCACACCGATAAATCCAGTACTCACCTGACACCATACATAGTTATTACAGTACTGACTATATTACCCATGCTATACTCTGGATCCTCATGACTATTTTAACTGATGATTTGTATCTCTTAATCCCCTCCCCCCTTTACACATCCCCCATCTCCTAACCCAGCAACCATCAATATGTTTTTTGCATCTATATATTTTTTCTGTTGTTTATTTTGTTCTCTAGATTCCCCATATAAGTGTACTCATATGGAATTTGTCTTTCTCTGTCTGACTTACTCCACTCAGCATAATACCCTCTAGATCCATCCATATTGTTGCAGATGGCAAGATTTTATTCTTTTTTATTGCTGAGTAATATTCCACTGTATATATGTATTACCTCTTCTTCATCATTCATCCACTGATATACACCCAGGTTGCATCCATATCTTGGCTGTTGTAAATAATGCTACAATGAACATATGGGTTCACATGTCCCATATGACTTCAAAGTAGTGTTTTGGATTTCTTCAAATAAATACCTAGAAGTAGGGTTACCAGGTACACCCTTGTCTCTTATCATAGCCTTTGTTTTAAAGACTATTTTGTCTGGTATAAGTATTGCTACCCTCAGCTATATTTTTGTTTCCATTTTCATAAAATATCTTTTTCCATTCCTTTACTTTCAGTCTGTGTATGTCTTTCAATCTGAAGTCTCTTGTAGGCACCATATATAAGGGTTTTGTTTTCTTATCCATTCAGCCACCCTATGTCTTTTGATTGGATCATTTAACCATTTACACTTACATTAGTTATTCCTAGATGTGTAATTATTGCCATTTTCTTATTCATATGTTTTTTAAATTTTCTTCTTCTTAATGAAGTTCCTTTAACATTTCTTGTAATACCAGTTTGGTGGTGATAAATTCTTTTAGCTTTTTCTTGTCTGGGAAGCTCTTTATCTGTTCTTCAATTCTAAATGATAGCTTTGTTGGGCAATTTTGGTTGTAGGTCCTTACTTTTCATACCTAGAATATTTTGTCCCTTCTGGACTGCAAAATTTCTGTTGAGAAATCAGCTGACAGTCTTATGGGAGCTTCCTTGTAGGTAACTAATTGCTTCTCTCTTGCTGCTTTTAAGATTCTCTGTCTTTAACCTTTGGCATTTTAAATGATGATGTGTCTTGGTGTGGGCCTCTCTGAACTCATCTTGTTTGGAGCTCTGCACTTTCTGGGCTTGTATGACTATTTCCTTCACCAGGTTAGAGAAGTTTTCTGTCATTATTTCTTGAAATAGGTTTTCAATTCCTTGCTCTCTCTCTCTCTCTTTTCCTGTTACCCTGTAACGTGAATATTAGTACCCTCAATGTTGTCCCAGAGGCCCTTTAAACTATTCTCATTTTTTGAATTCTTTTTTCTTGTTGCTGTTCTGATTGTGTGTTTTCTGCTTCCTTATCTTCTACATTGCTGATTCAATTCTCTGCTTCATCTATTCTACTGTTAATTCCCTCTTATGTAATCTTTATTTGTTATTTCATACTTTATTTCTGATTGGTTCTGCTTTATGTTTTCTATCTCCATTTTTGTTTTTCTATCTCTTTGATAAAGTTCTCACTGAGATAATCTACTCTTCCCCTAAATTCACTGAGCATCCTTGTAATTTGTGTTTTGAACTCTGTAAATAGATTGTTTATCTCCATTTTGTTTAGTTCTTTTATTGAGCTTTGTTCTATTCTTTCATTTGGGACATGATTCTTTGTCTTCCCATTTTGGTTGCCTCCCTCTGTCTGTTTCTATGTGTTAGAGAGAGCTTCTATGTTTCTTAGTCTTAGTAGAGTGGCTTTATGTAGATGTCCTATGGGGTGCACTGGTACATTCACACTGGTCACCTGGGCAGGGTGTTCCAGGTGTGTATCCCTTGTGTGGGTTGTGTGTGCCCTCCTATTGTAGTTGAGTCTTGGTAGCTGTTTGCACATCAGAGGGAGAGACTGACCTTCAGGCTGATTACTAGTGTGACTACAGTGGAGAAGCTGATTTGCAGGCGGCTGACACTACGGAGCAGGAACCACTTTAGCAGGGGTCTGGTTTCTGCCTAGCCTGTCCTTTGGGTGTGTCATTTGGGGAAGTGGCTGGGTAGTGCTTTGGTTGAGTCTGAAGTGGCCACATGGCATGCTGACCCTAGGGCCTCCTGGGAGGGGCCACAAAGTGATCTGTAGATGTCTTCTACCTGTGCTGAAGTTGGAGTTGCCTGGAAGAGGCTAAGGCACAAACTAAGGCTGGCTGTCACTAGTGCCGGGCTGGGGCTGCTTAGAAAGATGTATGGCATGCTAAGGCCAGATGTTGCTTGTTTAGGTTTTGTGAACCTTTGAGAGATTTTAGGAAAGTCTGCAGCATGAGACAAGATAGAATATTTATATGGAAAAGCCACTAAAAGTGGCAGGGTAGGCCTAGAAGTTGGATGGGGTAGGGTCTCAGAAACTCATCAAGGAGAAGTGATCGGTGTTAGCCAGGTTGATGGAGACTCAGATATGGCAACTACCTGCATCTTCACATTGGGATGTGGGGGCAGGGGGAGCCACAACAAAAGAACAATTACCTCTGTCAGTATTTCTATTTGGGAGAAAGCTCTCCCTCCAGCCCTCACTCTGAAGCCAGACAACTCAGTTCCTCCCTGTATGTCCCTGGTGCCTTTCAAGACGCTGCCCTAGGGCTGGAGCTCAGAGCGAGTAAGTCCATCAGTGATTAAGTCTGTGCATGAGCCTTTTAAGTAGAATGCCTAAAACTCCAGAGGCCCTCCATCTCACTTGGCCACAACTTCCTCTGATTTATACAGCCAGAAGTGGTGGGGACTTCTCTTCCTGGCACTGTTGCTCAGAGCTGGGGAGCTCGATGTGTGGCTGGACCCTCTCACTTTTCTGGAAAGAACTCCACGGCTGAGACATTCCTTCTGACTTTTCACCACTATGAGTGTGGCACCAGCTCATTTTACATCTCTGCTACTTCTAGCAGTATCGATGTGGCTTCTTCTATATAGCCTTAGTCATAGGACTTCTGTTCAGCTAAACTTCAGATGATTCTCATTGATGGTTGTTCTCATTGATGATTAGTTGTAATTTTGATGTGGTCATGAGAGGAGGCCAGCACAGTATTTTCCTGTTATGCCATTTTGACTGGAACTCCATATTTTATTCTTTTTCATGACCAAGTAATATTCCATTGTATACATGTACCACTTCTTCTTCATCCAATTGTCCATCGATGAACACATAGGTTGGTTCCATATCTTGGCTATTATAAATAATATTGCAATGAGCACAAGGATGCATGTGTCTTTTTAAATTAATGTTTAGATTTCTCAGATCAATATCCAGAAGTGCAATTGCTAGGTCAAAACATAGTTCTATTTTTAATTTTGGTGAGGAACTCTCATACTGTTTCCATAGTGTTTGCAGCAATTTACAATACCACCAACAGTGCATGTGGGTTCCCCTTTATTTACATCTTTGCCAGCACTTATTTGTTGATTTATTGATGATAGGTGTGAGGTGATATCTCATTATTGTTTTAATTTGCATTTCTCCGATGATTAGTGACATTGAACCTCTTTTCAAGTCTATTGTTGGCCTACTTTTTATCTATGTTTTCTTACTTTGAGTTTTAACAGACCTTTGTATATTTTGGGTAACTGTCCTTTAGCAGCTATGTCTTTTGCAAATATTTTCCCCACTCTGTGTCTTGTCATTTTTAGCCTTTTGACTGTGTCTTTCAAAGTGCAGAAATTTTTAATTTTAATGAAACCCAGATGATAAATTTTTTCCCAAATTGTGCCTTTATTGTTGTATTAAAAATCATTGCCATACTCAAGTCCACCTAGATCTTTTCCTGTTATCTTCTAGGAGTTTTATAGTTTATTTTTTTACATTTTAAAAAAAATTAAGTTATTGGGGGTAGCGTTGGTTAATATAACTATATATTTTTCAGGTGTACATTATAATTTGACATCTGTATATTCTGTTGTGTGTTTACCACCTAAAGTCCAGTTTCCTTCAGCTACGATATATATGAACCCCTTTACCCATATCGCCCTCCCTCCCCCACTATATTTGATACCCTTTACCCAATCTAACTCCCCACTCCCTGCACCGCCCTACCCTCTGGTAACCACTAGTCTATAGGCCATGCCCATGAGTATCTGCTTTTTTGTCCTGTTCATTAGTTGCTTTTAGGTTTATATCCCACATATAAGTGATAACAACTTTTTCTGTCTGGCTTATTTCACATAGCATAATTATCTTGAGATCCATCCATGTTGTCGCAAATGGCAGTATTTTATCTCTTCTTATGGTTGAGTAATATTCCATTGTATATATGTACCACAGCTTCTTTAGCCAATCATCTATCATAGGACACTTCGGTTGCTTTCATATCTTGACTACTGTGAATAATGCTGTTAGGCACATTGATGTGCAAATATCTTCTTGGATATGGGTTTTCAAGTCTTTGGAGTAA
Source organism: Rousettus aegyptiacus (assembly GCF_014176215.1). NCBI lineage: Eukaryota > Metazoa > Chordata > Mammalia > Chiroptera > Pteropodidae > Rousettus > Rousettus aegyptiacus. Next base: position 111,162,348 of record NW_023416310.1, on the reverse strand, counting down.
ATACCCAGTAAAGAGATTGCTGGATCATATGTTAGATCAATTATTAGATTTTTGAGGAACCTCCATACTGTTTTCCATAGTGGTTGTACCAATTGCAGTCCCACCAGCAGTGTATGAGGGTTCCTTTTTCTCTGCATCCTCTCCAACATTGGTTATTATAACTTGTCCTGTTGATTATAGCTATTCTAACAGGTGTGAGATGGTATCTCATTGTGGTTTTGATTTCCATTTCCCTAATAGCTAGCGATGTTGAACATCTTTTCAAATATTTGTTGGCCATTTGTATGTCCTTTAGAGAGAAGTGTCTGTTCAGGTCCTCTGCCCATTTTTTGATTGAATCATTTATTTTATTGTTGTTACTGAGTTGTATGAGTTCTTTGTATATTTTGGATCTTAGGCCCTTATCAGAGTTGTTGCTTGCAAGTATATTTTCCCATTTGAATGGTTGTCTCTTTACCTTGTCGACGATTTCTTTTGCTGAGCAGAAGCTTTTCAGTTTGATGTAGGCCCATTCATTTATTTTAGCTTTTACTTTTCTTGCTTTTGAGGTTAAAGCACAAAATCCTCTCTAAGTCCACGGTCCTCGAGTTCAGTTCCTATGTTTTCTTCTATGCATTTTATTTTTTCAGGTCTTATATTCAGGTCCTTAATCTATTTTGAGTTAATTTTAGTGTGTGGTGATAGAGAAGAGTCTAGTTTCATTCTTTTGCAGAAGGCTTTCCAGTTTTCCCAGCACCATTTATTGAAGAGGCTTTCCTTTCTCCACTGTATGTTTTTGGCTTTTTTGTTGAAAATTATTTGCCCATATAAATATAGGTTTACTTCTGAGCTCTCAATTCTGTTCTATTGGTCTACATGTCTGTTTTTTCTGCTAATACGATGCTATTTTGAATATTGTCACTGTGTAGTATAATTTGAAGTTGGGCAGAGTGATGCCTCCAGCCTCATTCTTTTTTCTCAGGATGGCTTTGGCAATTCAGGGTCTTTTGTGCTTCCATACAAATCTGACGATTTTTTGTTCTATTTCTTTAAAAAAGGCCAATGGGATTTTGATGAGGATTGGATTAAATCTGTATAATGCTTTAGGTAATATGGTCATTTTAACTATGTTGATTCTTCCAATCCAAGAACATAGAGTATCTTTCCAATTTTTGTATCTTCTTCCATTTCTGTTAATAGGCTCTTGTAGTTTCCATTATATAGGTCCTTCACATGTTTTGTTAGATTTGTTCCTAGGTGTTTTATTCTTTTTGGTGTAATTGAAAAAGGAATTATTTTTCTCCCACCTCTTTTTCTGACACTTCATTATTAGAGTACAGGAAGGCTATGGATTTTTGAATGTTGATTTTATATCCAATAATACAGTAAATACAGTATTTGCTTATTGTTTCTAGTAGTGTTCTTATCCAATCTTTAGAGTTTTCTATATAGAGAATGATGTTTTCTGCAAATAGTGACAGTTTGACTTCTTCATTTCCTATTTGAATGCCTTTTATATCTTTCTCTTGTCTAATTGCACTCTCTAAGACCTCCAAAATTATATTGAATAACAGTGGCAATAGTGGACAGCCGTGCTTTGTTCCTGATCTTAGAGGGAAGGTTTTTAGTTTTTCACCATTAAGTGCAATGTTGGCTGAAGGTTTGTCATAGGTGGCCTTTATTATGTTAAGGTACTTTCCTTCTATACCGATTTTGTTAAGTGTTTTGGTCATAAATGGATGCTGTATCTTGTTGAAGGCTTTTTCTGCATCTATTGACATGATTATATGATTCTCGTTTTTTAATTTATGTTGTGTATCACATTAATTAATTTGCATATGTTGAACTATCCTTGTGCTTCTGAGATGAAGCCCACTTGATCATGGTGTATAATCTTTTTAGTATGTTGCTGTATTCGGTTCGTTAGTATTCTATTTAGGATTTTTGAATCTGTGTTCATGAGAGATATTTATCTGTAGTTTTCTTTTTTTGTGTTATCTTTACCAGGTTTTGGTATCAGAGTAATATTGCCCTCATAAAATGAGTTGGGAAGTATTATCTCCTCTTCAGTTTATTGGAAGTGTTTGAGAAGAATAGGTATTAAATCTTCTTTGAATGTTTGGTAGAATTCACTGGTGAAGCCATCTGGTCCTGGACTTTTACTTTTTGGTATGGTTTTGATGAATGTTTCAATGTCCACACTGCTGATTGGTTTATTTAGATTTTCCAGTTCTTCTTGAGTCAGTCTAGGAAGGTTGCATTATTCTAAGACTGGTTCATTTCTTCTAGGTTATTAAATATGGTGTTATATACTGTTTCAAAGTATTCTTGTATGATCCTTTGTATTTCTGGAATATTAGTCATAATTTGTCCTCTTTCACTCCTGATTTTGTTTGTGTCCTTTCTTTTTTTTCTTTAGTGAATCTAGCCAGAGGTTTGTCAATTTTACTAACTTTCTCAGAGAATCAGCTCTTCATTGCATTTCTTTTTTGTATTTTTTTTTTTTGCTGTTGTTTTCAATTTATTTCTGCTCTAATTTTGATGATTTCTTTCCTTCTGCTGACTTTAGGCCTCATTTGTTCTTCCTTTTCTAGTTTTTAAATATGAAACATTAGGTTGTTTATTTGAGCTAATTTTGTTTTTGGAGATAAGACTATAATGATATGAACTTTCCTCTTATAACTTCTTTTACCAAGTCCTGAAAGTTTTGATATGTTGTACTATTGTTATTATTCGTTTCTATGTATTTTTTGATCTCTCTTTTTATTTCTTCTCCGACTCAGTTAATATTTAGTATCATGTTGTTTAATCTCCAAGTATTTGTAGTTCTTTCTGTAGTTGATCTCTAGTTTCAAAGCATTATGATCAGAGAATATGGTTGGTATGATTTCAACCCTCTTATATTTGTTGAGGCTATCTCTGTGTCTCAGGATGTGATCCATGTGCACTAGAGAAAAATGTATAAGCATCTGTTTTGAGATGGAAGGCTCTGTAAATGTCAATTATGTCCAGTTGGTCTAATGTGTCAATTAAGGATGTTGTTTCCTTATTGATTTTCTGTTTGGATGATCTGTCCATATCCAACAGTGGGATATATAGGTCCCCTACTACAATAGCGTTTTGATCTGTTTCTCCCTTTAGTCTGTCAGTAATTGCTTTACATATTTTGGGGCTCCTTGATTGGAGTATAAATATTAATAAGTGTTATGTTTTCTTGGTGCGTGATTCCCTTTATCATTATGAAGTGTCCCTTGGTATCTTCTTTACCTCTTTTATTTTGAAATCTATTTCATCTGATTTTAGTATGGCTTCTCCTGCTTTTCTCTGAATATCATTTGCTTGAAATATCATTTTCAATTCTTTCACCCTGAGTTTATATTTGTCTCGGGAGCTGAGATGTGCCTCCTGGAGGCAGCATATGATTGGGTTTTGTTTTTTGATCCATTCTGCAACTCTGTGCCTTTTTATTGGTGAGTTCAGTCCATTTACATTTAGGGTGATTATTGAAATATGAGGTCTTCTTATAGTCATTTTATCTTTTGCTTTTTGGTAGTTCAGGGTTTCCATTGCTTCCTTGTTCTTGTGTTTGTTTTCTTTATTTTGGTTGGCTTTTGTGGGTTTCGCCTCTGCTTCTTCTTGTTTTATGTTATATACTTCAGTTCTGAATCTTTGGTGTGTGGATACTATTACGAATATGAATAGTGTGTGTATATGTGTGTGTGTGTATGTATACATTATATATATGTATGTATGTGTATATATATGTATACAGTCATCAATTTTCTTTTGGATGTGCCTTAACTCCTTTCCCCTTTGCAAATTTAGACCTTTGAATCCTCCCCTTTTCAGTCATTGTTACCTCAAGCTGTCCCTATGTATGCTGAATGTTCATTACTATCTTGCTATAGCAATTCTCTTCTTATTTTTTAGTTTATAATGCCCTGCTCTTCGTAAAGGTTGCACTCTGCTTCTATTTTCCTTATAGTCACTTTACTCCTAATTATGTATTTTTGTTGTTTTTTTGTTTTGTTTTGTTTTGTTTTGTTTTGTTTTAGGTGAGCTGACCCCTTTCAGTATTTCCTGTAGTGCAGGCCTCGTAGTGGAGAATTCCCTCAACTTTTGTATGTCTCGAAAAGTCTTAATTTCTTCTTCATATATAAAGGAGAGGTTAGCTGGATACACTATTCTAGGCTGGTAGTTCCTTTCAGTTAGTAGCTTAAATATTTGATTCTATTCCTTTCTGGCTTGTTAGGTTTGCGCTGAGAAGTCCAACAATAATCTAATGAATTTATCTTTATGTTACCGTTTTCTTCTCCCTGGTTGCCCTGAGAATTCTGTCTTTGTTGTTCATTTTTGATAACTTTAATACAATGTGTCTTGGTGAAGGACTTTTGGGGTTGAGATAATTGGATGTTCTGTTGACTTCCTGAATTCCAAGCTCCAGCTCATTCTTTAGATTTGGGAAATTCTCGTCCACTATTTGTCTGAAAATGCTTTCTAGTCCCTGTTCCTTCTCCTCACCTTTGATAATGCCCATTGTTCTTATGTTTCCTCTAAATAGTATCAGCTAGTACTTGAATTTCTCTTTCATGATTTTCATTCTTTGGTTTTTCTCTTCTTCCTTCTGATTTATTTCTAGATTTCTGTCTTCTACATCATTGATTCTTTCCTCCATTTTGTGGACTCTATTTCCCAAGCTTGCTATTTCATTTTTCAGCTCTTGCAGTGTGTTTTTTATCTCCAGATCTATTCTGTTCTTTTTGAGGGTTTCAATCTCCTTGCTCTGCTCATCTAGTTGTGTTTTCAATTCCTGACATTGTTGATATGACTCATTTCAGGAGTCACTGAGTTTTTTCAGAAGTACCACCCTGAATTCTCTGTCATTGAAGTTGCATATTTCTGTGTCTGTTAGCTTATTTGCTGGAGATTTTTCTCTTTCTTTCTGAGATGCCTTGTCACCTTGGTTGTTCATGGTGTTTAATGGACTATTTCTCCACCTGGGCATTAATGGAAGTGTATTCTGTTGTTTTTCCAGCAAGAAGATTTATTAGATAGAGGTCTCTCTTTAGCCTGTTGCAAAGAAGGCGCTTTTCTTTTGGTGTCCAGTAGATGGCATCTAAGCCTCTTGGATCCCTGCTTTTTATAAATCTTTTAAAATGCCTTTTTATTTTCTGAGAATCACACACACTACCCTGAGATTCAGTCCTTGTGAGTATTAGCAAAAGTTTTGGTAGCGTTTGCTCAGATTCCCCTGGAGGTCTGTGGTGTTTGGTCTCAGAAGGTATGGGGGGCGGGGCCCTCTGTGTTGGAGGTTTGGGGCTGAGGCTCAGCCTCGGTTTTGCAATCACGACTGGTAAAAATCAACTGTTGTTTCTTTGTCAGCTGCTTCTCTGCTTTCTGCTCTGATGGCTGGGCCCTGCCGCCAGCCTGCCACGGGGATCTCATAGCTTCAGGGAACTTGCTACTCCTTCTCCCTGCCCCTTCCTCCTACAGGTTGCTTTGGTGGTTGTGAGAGGCAGCTTTTTTATTTCTCCCAGTCTACCACCCGACACCCAGGGTTCTGACCTTTGGTATCTCTTAAGCACAGATTCCATGCTCAGACGTGCTGGTGTGCAGTTTGGGTGTTTTTTGTTGTTTTAAATGTTCAGCTTATTGTTGTTTCAAGGTGAGAGATCTGGGGATGTCTTTCACTCTGCCAATTTTCCGAAGACCAAAAGATTGGATTTTTATAGTTTTGCATTTTATATTTAAGATCTGTGACCCATTTTGAATTAATTTTTATGAAGAGTGTAAGGTATGCATCTCGATTTATCTTTTTACATGTAGATATCCAGCTGTTTCAGCGCCATTCACATGAAAAGAAATTCTTTGGTTCATGGTATTGTCTTTGCTCATTTGTCAAAGATTGGTCTATTTTTGAACTCTATTAAAGGTCAGTCCTGTTCCACTCTCCAAACTGGCTATAGGATTGATCTGTTAGATTAATTTAATTTGTTTACATGTGTTTTATGGTCAAGAATGTGGTCCATCTTTTGAATGTTAATGTAAACTTGCAAAGAACGTGTATTTTGTTGTTGAAAGTAATCTACAGATGTCAATTATATCTAGTTGATGGTGCTGTTGAGCTCAACTATGTCCTTACTGATTTTCTGCCTGCTGAATCTGCTCATTTGTGACATAGGGGTGTTAAAGTCTTCAACTATAATAGTAGATTCATCTATTCTCCTTACAGTTCTATCAGTTTTTGCCTCAGTATTTTGACACTCTGTTGTTAAGTACATACATGTTAAGAACTGTATTTTTGCTTGGAAACTGACCCCTTCATCTTTAAGTAATGCCCCTTTTCCTGATAACTCTTGAGTATTGTTGCTTTACTCCACACTCTTCTTGCTTGCATTGTTTCTGAGAAGTTAGGTGTAATTCTTATACTCGCTCATTTGTAATGATTTTTCTTCTCACTTCTTTCAGAGTTTTTTCTTCATCTTTGATTTTCTGTAGTTTGAAATAAGTGCATGTGTTCTATAGTCCTATAATTAGGTCAGTGTTTTAGTGAGGCCTCTGGACCATGAATTTTATTCATGCTTCTTCATCCCCACACAGCTGTTACATGGTCAGTATGGCTGAAGCAGGCTGGACGTGGGGGTTCCCCTTCCTACGTCTGTTGGGCTCTGATAAAATCCCAGCAGGTTAGGCTTTGCTAAGTAGTTAGGCTCTGGTTAACTATTTTCTCTTGAGAGCATGTTAAGAGGAGCAGAGTGCTCTGGCATATTATCAGTGGTTCATTCTCCCTGCTGCCTGCTGGAAGCATGAGGGAATTTTTCTCTGAAATTCATTACAATAGAATGGTGGAGTTCCAGTGAATAACTCACAAAAGTGTAGGGGCCAGATGACCAGGAGTCTATGAAATTTTCATCTGTTGTACTGGCCTATAGTCACAGCCTCAGCTATGAAAAATGGTCATTCTCTGTACTGCCAGCCAATCTCTTTGATTTGGGGGACAGTTCTTTGCCCTATGATCTCTCTTCGCCTACAGAGCTAAGAAGTAGTACTAAGTTTTCAGTCTGTTCAACTTTTTACTTGTGTGGATGGAGTGGTGACTTCCCAGAATCCTATAGCCAATTTGGAGAGTGGAAGCCAACTGGACTGACCTTTAATAGTTATCCTGGGATCTGGAGTTAGAGACTCTGTTTCCATCTCCTTGTTCTTTAAGTTTTTAAAAACAATCAAGCATAATTATTGAAACAAAAAATTCAACTTAAAAAGAAAATATCTTTTGGAGACAGGTAAATGTGGAGAAGTAGTAAAAATGGAGTAAAAATGGAGAAGATACATGGGGAGGACTCCAATTGTCACCTGTGCCCAATCCCAGACTTTACACTTCAAGCAGCCACACTTTATGAGAGAATCTACTTTGGAGGGGTTTCTTCTCTAGCATGCTCCACTCTGCTTTCTGGATAATGACATCCAGTGTAAGGCAACCCAGGCACTGGGGTTCAGCAATAAGTAAGGAAGAGATGGTTTACACTGAAGTAATGACAGTAAGAGTGATAGATGTTATAAGGGCACCAATAAGGATTTTTTGGCAGAGCATGGCAGAAATACTGAAGCTACCCTGAATAGGTGGACAGGGAAGAGACAGTCAATTTATCCCTGATAGAAAACTGGCATTGAGGTCAAGGGAATGGGATTAGTGCTGAGGAACTTGCACCTGACTCCTTGTCCAGTTCTTCTATATACCTAGGTGGTATGACTACAACCCGAACTTCCTATCATCTCAGTGGCTTTAAAATATTAACTTTAATAATATATTTACTTAGCCCAATATATAAAAGTATGTATTTCAAAGTGTGGTCAATATAAAAATATCAGTAAGGTATTTTCCATTATTTTCCTTGCTAAGTATTCATAATCCTATCTGTATTTTACACACACACACACACACACACACACACACACACATCGCATCTCTATATTTCATCAAAATTATTTGACTTATATTTATATTTCACATTTAAAATAAAAGTTGAAAAAGTAGATTCACATAAGTCAATTATTCCCAAAACACTTAAACTTTTTCTAATAATTGAATTTGTCATGAAAAAATAATTTTCTTGTAGTTTTTTCATTCATGTTGATAAAATTGACTCATTTTTTGAAAATTTGTTTTGACTTTGAAGCAAAAGCATTTCAAAGATGAACCAGCCCAAATTAAGTAACTTCACTAACTTTTCTGTCCACTCAATATTATTGACACAATTTTGTATGGGCTATTGCAAAAATTGAAAATGACTCTAAATTTATCAATATTAACCAAGTTTTCTAGTGTTTCTGTTAGTTTTTACAGACATTTTACATAACACTGTTGAGTATAACTAAAATCTCCAGTATGTTAATTCATGTTAAAATGTTTTGTAAAATTATTGATTTGTCTTACAAATTTTTTTTCCAACACAAATTCTCCTGTCTTGCAAGATCACAAATTAGCCATTCCTTTTATTGGAAATTAAAATTTAGCTCATGTATGTGGATTGTATTATTAATGAAAAAACAAGTTACATTGAGCTTTTCAGTCTTTGATTATTAAATGTTCGGCAAGTATTCTTTTTGTTTCAAGGAAATTTTGAAGTGGACCTAAGAGTATGGTAAATTTTTGTAAAACTCTTTCAAGATTCACCTAACAAGCATTGGCAAAGAACACATGATCATGAAATTCCAATTCCCTACATTCTATTTCATTTAACTGTTCCATAAACATGTGTACATGGCACTTGCATGTATACACTCAGTGATTTAAAAAACTATTTGTGGCACTTTCGGAGGGGCTGCTTCAGAAAACAGGAAAATACTTTCAATGGAATGAAGCAATAAGAAAACACTTGACTTTTATTTTAAAATTTCAATAAATCCTGATATCTGAGCTACTGGAATCAGAGCACCATTTGTCATGCTAGAAACTGATTTTAATTATATTTTTCTTTGACAGATTATCTATGACATGAGTTTGAATTTTCAGGTTATGAACTGATATTTCTTCATAAATTTGGAAGTCCTCTGAGACAGAACATATTAGTTTGGTCAAGGTTCTTATATTGCATGACTTAACGAAAGCTGAAGAAGAATACTTGCAATTTTCAAACTTTTTATCAATTGACGTTTGATTCCTTAGAAAGTTCTTGTGTTTACACGTAGTTGTGAATTGGCCTAATCAAACATTGGTTCACTTTGTATAAAATAAGAGTTGTAGTCTTTTCCTCACATTTGTTTTTTTTTAACATTAGCTGAAAATTAGAATCACCTTGGGGAAATGAAAACAAAACATGTGGCAGGGAGAAGGCAGGGCCAGGCCTCACCCAATGGACTGAACGCCTATCTTTGATCTGGACGTGGGACCCATGAGCACTCTGCCCTAAAGCCACCAGGAGACTAATGGCAGCCAGGAAAGAACCAGAGACCCTGCCTTCAGGGTATGTTTCCACTGGCTGGGAGCTGCTCTGCATCCTGGAGAGGGTGGTGTGCTCAGTGCAGTGAGTCACTGTGTTTACCCACTGGTGGCACTGCCCACCACTCAGAGACAGGCTCCCGGCCAAGTCATGTGTTTACCAACACCTTCTTTCCCTCCACTCCCCGACCATTCACCGCAGCTGCTACACGGTACCCTCTGGCCATTCCCGTGCACCCGGCCCTGCTGCCAAACTGCATAGATCTTCTCAAAGTTCATCTGAAATCCTCACCTTCCCAAATCAAACCCATAGCCCCCCACTTCTACCTGCGTCTAAAGAAGTCACCCCAGGCTACCCCAGCAGATACACTATGTCCTACCTCTCTAAATGCTCTGGGATCTTCTTAAAAGCAAGGAGCCAACACCTGCTGACTTTGGTCCTGACCCACTCTGTGTAAGGCTGGGCACACAAGTAAACCTTGCTGAAAGAGTGAGTGAACAACTGAATATAACTATGGAGAAATGAAAAGACATGAAAGAACACATAAACCAAAGGTACACATTTAATTCCTAAATGGAGATGGCTAGGCCTTGCAAAAGCTCAACAGAGCAGCTGCTACAGGAAGACAATGAAGAAGGGAGCTGGGGTTGTGCTCCATGCCTCATTTCTGATGGCTGATCTGCAATGCTTACTTTCATTAGCAATTGGAAAACCCATATAAGTTACTGTCTCTTTGCAAAGGTCTGCTTGTACGCATTTCTTCATTTCAACAGCTATGTCTTTAAGACCTGCAAGAAACTGTAAGTGAGACTTCCATTCTCCTCTTCCTTCCTTCCTTCTTTCCTCTTTCAACTCCCCAGACTGGCCATGTTGCATGTGAGTCATCCTGGCACAGCTGCACAGCTGAGGCAATTGGCCTGAATGGTGTCCTCCAAACACAGGGCCTGCAAAACCTTTACAACCTATCTCAATCTAATACTCGTGCTTTTTCTATACCCTCAAGTAAATTTTTTTCCAGCCTATATTTCCATCTGGCGGTCTAGCGTAATGTTTCGCAGACATTTGCGCAGATGGGAGTAAATTCTGCTGTTCCTCCTGAGTCTTCAGCAACTGTAGAAGCATCTGGAATGCTGGTGACACTCAGAGATCCAGCACATCTGTGTTTCAGTCAGTAGCACTTCATGACTTTAAGGACGCAAATCTAATCTCTTATTGTTGGTTTGCGCTAATTTTAAGAAAGCCATACAAAAGCCATACAAAAGCTGTCATTCTGATTGTGTTTTCTGCCTTTCAAAGTGCCTCAGGTGCCTTCTCTCACAGGCAGCCACTTTGTGCTCTGATTTCAGTGTGCCTCCTCTGGGGGCCATACTCAGTGACTGCTGCTATTTTAAAGCAAAAAGTCATTCTGTTCCACAAATTACAGAAAGTAGAAACCCAAGAATCCAAGAGCCCAACCAACATGCCAGGTCCCTGCGATTATCTCACTACTGAAGGTCTGAAGAAGGCTGAGCTCCCCCGTGTCAATGAGAGGAGGTGAGAGGGTAAGGAGATGCAACAACAACCCAGCCTTCCTGGCCCTCTGCTCCCAAGAATGCTCCAGGGCTCCTGGTTCATTTCAAATGCATCTTCAATTAACTTAGAATTCTATGTTGAATTTTCTTAAAGCAAGCATAGTAAATTTTGCTTTACAATCTCTTTGAAAAAAAATTAAGCTTAGTCATTGCCTTTCTCCAAAGCTTTTACTTCAAAAATTAAATCTCCTTGGAGCAGGGGCATGAATTATTCTTGTGTTTAAAGAGACTAGCCAAAGTTTGCAAAGGATGAAATTTTATCCAGTATGTTGAACCAACTTCCTCAAAGCTAGCAGAGAGTTTGTTGATAAAAAAGTGCAAAAACTCACAAATGAGTGAATGACTGTGAGAAAGCCAATCAGACATATTCTCAGAGTCAGGCCACTGTGTTGTCACCATTTCTAAGAGATTTGGACAAGAGCTGATTTCTCCTCCATCCACCCTTGGGACACACACCTTCATAAGGTTGTGAGAGAGTACCACTGTTTTGTTTTCACATAGACTGTGTCCTAGAAAAGTTCCTGTGTTTATGATGCCGTAAGACTCAATGCATTTCATCTTGTCCACTGCACACCACTTCAGCTTTCTGTCACACTTTCCTCCCATCACTGCAAAGCAGGTCCCACTGGAGTTGAATTCATCGACATCCTTCTCCTCTAGGTCATTCATTTTAATCTCCCAGGAGACTTAAAAGAGACAGAAACTGGCTGGCAGGCAAATACTCACAGGGCAGATTCACCCACCCAGCACCTGGACTACCACAAAAATCCCTGTCTTCATGGAGCTTACTATCTGGTGAGGAAGGCAGACGAAAACAAACAAACAGGAAAAAGACATGGTCAGATGGTGATAAACACTAGAGAGAACTGCAACAGGGTTGTCTGAACTGAAAGAGTGGCTGTTTCTGAATGGAAGCCTAAGGGTAATCTGCTTCCAAACACTGGCACAGAATAATTCAGTCTGACAAAGGACACAGGATGCAGTGCACATGGGATCTCAGGCAGGGTCAGCTGACAGAAGGAGCCTTAGCCCTCCTGCACTGTCTGCCTCTGGGGTTTTGTCATGATGTCTTACTGGACAGAATTTCACTGACCCCCTGCCTCCAACCAGTGTTTCCACTACCACCTGCTGCTAAGGAAAAGAACTGGCCTTGTCTGCTCCAGTGAAAGGTGTCCTAGGCCAAGCTGAGGGAACTACAGATAAAGAGGTAGGAAACCTGTGGGAAGTTAGGGGAAGGGGAAAAAGGGAGTAAAAATTGGGGATTTTATCTGTAGAATTTTTCTCAGGGTACAAAAAAGTGATTCTGAATTATTTACCTTCCCTTTCAAGCAGGACCTCACCTCACTCTTTTCTGGTTCCACAAGACCCCACAGGGTGAGGGTGAGGGGCAAGTAGAGTGTGACACCAAGGAGACAAGCCCATTAGGAGCCAGCACATCCTCCCCACACCTTGCCTGGGCGCCAAGAATCCTGGGGTTTCTTGCTAATTAGATCAAGTGGTTTGCAGAGGTATAGGAGTGCGGAGTTGGACTGGAGGAACAATGTGTCTGTGCACATGGGCATAATGCTCCTCTGAGTGAAGAGGAGACAGTGGGGAGAGCAGGAGATCTGGGGACCAGGGCAGGTGTCTCTCAGTGCTGGTGTTCTCTGGCATAGAAGCCTGAGAAGTATGAAAATTCCAGGACTTTTAGGTCATTCTGAAGGTATATTTATCCACCTTCAGAGAATGGAACCTACATTAACCTTTCTTAGCTTAACGTGTGCCTTTCAAATATTGAGCCATAATGCTCTGGGCTCTGCAAATGTGCAGGCAGCAGGCCCTCCACCTGGGCAGGAGCAAGAGTTGAGGTGGGGGGGGGGGGTTGGTTTCTAGGGCTGGGAGCCACAGGTTGCCATGAGCAGGGGGAGAAGCACAGTCCAGAGAAGGCTGGACCTGTCTGGCACTACAACCTTGAGACCCAGGGTTAGCCTGGCCAGCTCTCCCTAGAGAGGCTTGTTTGATGAAGCACATTACAGAGAGCCAAAAGTAATTTAAAACACAAACATGAGAAAGTAGCATAAAAAAGAAGATAATCATTAATATTAAAGAGAGTCCAATTCATAATTTCTCAACAATGCCTCATGCCCCCTCCAGTGTAGGAAGGAGGCAAGAGAACTAAATGTGCTGGACTGCAGCCAAGCCAGGAGGACACCTGCAGAACATAGGATGATTTCTGCTAGGATTGCTGACAACCCATTCCCAATACCCTGAAGAGGAAAGAAAACAGAGTCTTTAAGTAGAGCCCTGTACAAAATAAAATTGTTCATTCTAAACATGAACTAAAATCATAGAGACCTATGGATTAAACACTGGGAAATGCCAACAGGCCTGTCACACTACATATTTTTCCCTTTTCTCACTACATACTATTACTCTTCCTCACTGTATGCCCATGCCATCAAAGGACAATGGGTAAACAAAGTCTTTAAAAGGTAATTCACAGTAACTAAGAACTATGTAGAAACAGAATTTCCTGAACACTTGGGGCTTTGTTTCTTGTCTTAGCTTTTTGTCTTTGCTTTCTCTTGTCTTTGCTTTATCTGTCTTTGGAGCATTACCCCTTTCCTTATAATCATTCTTTCTGACTCTAACTCTAGTGTTCACTTGAATTCTCATGCTCAGTGAAGAACCCTCTCTCTCCATGCAGGGCTTGAGCTGCCTAATACTTGGAGAAATCTGCCCTGTCCTGCATCACCTCTCACTACTCTCTTTGACATGGGCCATCATTTACAAAATGTACTTAACAGAATTTTTTTTCTTATTGAGTATACACAGTTCCTTTCTTTAGGAAAAGGCCTTCTCCTTTAAACTCAGATAATTACCTTGAAACTGGTGACTCAGGTCTTCTGGCTATTAATAAGGATCATTGAAGCTTAGAGTTCTTCTTGGTCCATTGTAGGCAGAAATGGCTTTAGGCCAGGCAAGGCCCTTAGAGTCAGAGAGGGGAGGGGACATTTAACTCAAGGGTTTTCTTTTTCTTTATGAAATATATTAATCAAGACTGTTATCCTTTACTTGCTTAATAGACAAATCAGTAATAGAAACAATAACTAGATATATGATTTAAATAACAAGTTGGTATCTTCTTTTTTTTTTCCTTGTCTAAGGACAGAGGTGGCATTCTGGCGAGATACCCAAGACCACATTCTGAGAGGGAAAGAGCTCCATGAAACCCCAATAGGCAGGGACGAAGACCCTCCTCAGCAGGAAGCAGATACATAGCTCTTAGAAAAAGGTTAGGAAAGAAAGTTAGATAGGGAGTTTTGAGTATGCCTGCAGACTTCTGAGGTCATCCCATTCTAGAAAGGGTCTGCCCCAGTCCACCCATAATTAAGCAAGCCAAAAGGCATTTTCAGCTTAGAAAGTAACTCACATGAGTAAACAAGTAAGCAAAAAATTGGGTATTAGTTTAAGCCCGACACTTGCATCTGTGTAATGGAGACCATAATGACTTTCAGTTCACCTGAGTTTCATTATAGCATCATTATAATATGATGCGTATGCCTGGAAGTTCATTGGTATCATTACGACAGACTGAATTCTGGAAAGCAAACTACGAATCACTGAGTCCTGTCAGTTGTCCATCAAGGAAGCCCACTCTTTTATGAAAAGTAACCACCCATGACAAAAGGGCTTAAAAACCCCAAAGGTTTTGTTACTGGGTCCTTTGAGCCACCCTTCTGCTCAGGCCCGTTTCTATGCCTGAAGTGTACTGTTGCTCTACTTTCCCTTCCAATAAAGCTAATCTTTTGCTACCATATTGATGTCTTGCTCAATTATTTGTTCAAGACATCAAGAGTCTGGACAATGCATTTAGAGGGGAACTCCACTGTCGGGTAACATTCTCGAAACTTTCTCAGCTCTTCTTGAAGCTACTTTGCCCACTGTGTCTATTTAAATTCGATTAAAGTTCAATGCCTGAGCCACACTTCCCTCACCTTGAATGCTCTAAAGACGCACAGAGCCAGTGGCCACTGTCTTAAACAGTGCGTATACAGCCACCTCATTCATTACCTAGTCCCACCACACAGTACTGAGCTGGAGTCCTCCACAGTAAGACTGATGTGAATTAAAACCGAAGTGTGTTGTGAGAATGTGTGCAGCAGGTGTTCTCATCTATTTTGAGTGGGTAAATTAGGACAAATTATTTAGGGGGAAATTTGATAAAATAGAATAAAAACTTAGCGCAAATTCTTTGACACTGCAATACCTAGATATTTTCCTACATGTTTAATTTGTACTGGGTTGTTTACTGCCACACTTTCTGTGATAATAAATGGTTACAAATGGCTGAAAGGCTTCTAACTAGGCAGATGCCAACACGTCATGAAGTAGATGTGCATGCACAGAATGAATGTCATTCTACATACATACTGCATGAAAAGCTCTCCAAGAGGAACCTTTAAGGGAAGAAAGCAATATAGAGAACACTAAGTATAACATGCTGCTATGGGAAGAAAAAGGTACATTTGGATATGTTTGTTAATACACAAACCACCTCTGGAAATACACATTTGAAGGGATAACTTTGATTGCCTCCAAGGAGTTGAGCTGGGGGCTAAAGAGGAGAGGATGATACACTTTCTGCTCTATGCCATTTGCATTTTATACCATGGGCAAATATTATTTATTTAAAAAACCATATAATTAAAAACAAATAAATGTGAATAAATAAAAACAATGGGAAAGGATAAGAAAAGATGGGTTCTAAGATTTGCTTTGCCCCTGAAAAAAAATAAAGCCTGCAAGAAACCAAGAAATCCAATTAAATATAGACAAAAAAAACTTGAACAAACATCTTTCCAAAGAAGACATACAAATAGCCAACAGTAAATGCAAATCAAAAGCACAATGAGATATCACCTCACACTTGTCAGATTGGCTATCATTAATAAATCAAAAAACAAGTGCTGGAGAAGATGTGGAGAAAAGGGAACCCACGTGCACTGTTGGTGGGATTGCAAATTGGTGCAGCCAGTATGGAAAAAAGTTTGGAGGTTCCTCAAAAAAATTAAAAATCGAACTACCTTTTGACCCAGCAATTGTACTTTTGTGTATTTACCCAAAGAAAACCAAGACACTAGTTCATAAAGATCTATGCACCCCTATGTTTACTGCAGCACTATTTACAATAGTCAAGATATGGAAGCAACCTAAGCGTCCATCAATGAATGAGTAAAGAATACACATGAACATTAAAAAAGGAAATGGTGCTATTTGTGACAACATGAATGGATCCTGAAGCCATAATGCCAAGTAAGTCAAAGATGAATATTATGTGATCTCACTAATATGTGGAATATAAAACAAAAGGAAACAAAACAAATAAAACCCAAACTCACACAAAAAAAGAAATCAGACTGTGGTGTCCAGAGGAGGGAGAATTGGGGAAAGTTGGTCAAAAGGTACAAATTTCTTGTTATAAGATACATAAGTACTAGGAGTGTAACGCACAGCATGATGACTGTACTTAACACTATGATATATACATCGGAAAGTTGTTGAGACCAAATCCTAAGAGTTCTCATCACATGGAAAAATTGTTTTTTCATTTTCCTTTTTATTATATCTATATGATATTATGGATGCTAACTAAACTTACTTGGTAATCATTTCAAAACATGTGTAAGTGAAACCATTATGCTGTACACACTAAAGCTATTACAGTGATGTATGTCAATCATATCTCAAAAAAACTGGAAGAAGGCTTATTATAGAAAATATTCAAGCAAACTTCACTACAAATCACAACCACAAAGCAAGCTCTGACCAGCACAGTAAAGGAGGACAAATTTGAGAAAACAAGTGGGCATCTGGTTATGTGTGAGAGCACAGCTTCATCTCTACCCTCCTAGTGAAGTCACTCCTGGGGAGGGGGGTACTGGAAGAAAACTGCTCAGGCATAAGCCCTATACAGACTGACAGACCTCCTCCCTTCAACCCAACACCTCCTACAGACTCTCAGATCTGCTTTTGAAGGGAAAGGCTGTCATTGTTCTTAGCTTTGAGCTTTTTGGTTTCTGTAAAAATGCAGAGCAACGGGCAGGCTAATAGCACTGCTTTGAGTTATTTGGTGAGCGAACGATTTTCTCCTCTTCTGGAAATGAGCTTTGATGGGAACACTCAGTGAGGTGGGCTCTGAGCTCCTAGGGGCAAAGATGAGACTCAGCGAGAGAGACAGGAGCTGGGGGAGGAGCGCAGGTCAGGAAGGCCAAATGCTCAGAGATGAAGGTCTGCACTTGAACTAATCCCCAAATCAGTGACTTTCTGTTATCTTTTATAGGTGTGGAAAGCAGAGAAGAAATCAAGAAAGTCTAAGTATTATGTAAAATTAGGCTGATCTTTCTTATTCTATCAGTAATCCTAAACTGGCTCACTAAATTTTCAGTGAGTGATAACTATTTTTCCTGGTCCAGCAGTGTGGGGCAGAAGGAGCACTGAGAGGCGGCCCCTGCTTATCAAAGCAAAGATGGGGACTTGAGAGGCTGAGGGAAGAGGGGAAGGATAAGAGGAGGGGAATGCACAGTTACAGCGGCTGGCCAGAGGACTAGTAGACCCTCTGGATGATACAGGAGGTCAGTGTGGCAGGAAGCCCCCGGTGCCCTGGGGCAACTAGAGAAATTACCAATGATTATGTGGCAATAATAGAATGAGTGCTGCCCATGAGCAGAACCTCCATCTGGTGGACAACCAGAGGAAGTGGAGGCTGTCCCCACTGTCCCCACAACCCTCAGGGAAATCGAGAAGGAGCAGAACAGCTGGGACTAAGGCCAGTGAGGTGAACATCTCTTCCCTTCTTCCCCCAACAGGAAGTGGCCTCTAGAGAAAAACAGACCGAAATCTATCCTCTAAGGAAAGCTTTTGAAGTACCAGCCACTCACTGTCTCCCATGTTCCTCCCAAACGTAAGAAGCGGGAACCTATCAATATTCCTAGTCCTCCAGTAAGGACACTGAAAGCGCAGGCAGGCTCAGTGGGCCGCCTGAGGCCAGGCAGCAGGAGCCCAGCTGAGGTGACACTCAGGACTGCTCCCAGCACTGGTCAGCCAGCGGAGGGCGGAAGCCACACCTGAAGTGCACCGCGGGCACCACACTGGGCACTGAGGTGTCGCCGAGGGTCTGTGGGTGCTGGACGCAGGTCGCGCCGTGCTGGGATGCCAGGTGCCGGAAACGTGGGGCGCGTGGTGCTAGGGTGCGAGTGGGGATGTGGGATGAGGGGTGCGTGATACAAGGTGAGAATGGGGGTGCAGGATGCCGGAATGCGGGGTGCGCGGTGCAGATGCAGAGCAGGGCATGGGCTGAGGGCCAGGGTGCGGGCAGCCCCACGCGCTCACCTGCGAGGAAGGGCACGATGGCTAGGGTGCAGGCCAAGAGCAAGCAGCTTGAAGCTCCAAGGGGCATGGTGCAGGTAAGATCCCTGTGGGAGACCAGGCGATCAGCTGTGCCCCGCCGGCCAGCCCTCCCCCACCAGCGGCCTCCTGCCTGGCCTGCGACTCCGCCCAGCCCTCAGGCCGCGTGGGCTGCCGCGAATCCAGCCTCTGAGGCACCTGTGCTCAGAATTAGGCCTGTCCGCTCCTTTCCAAAGGGCGCAGTGAGCTGGCGGCCCGCGTCGGTCACAGGCTGGGGTGTATGGCTAAGCGCTTGGGCATGTATGGCTACCTGACCGAGCACCTGGCGCTGTGGTCCCCACAGAGCTGGTCCTCTCATAGGCCCTAGTGCACTGCGCACGCGCGGGTCAGCTCCCCGTCCCCCTCCCTCCCCGCCACCAATGAGATGCCTCCGGGCTAGCATGACCAGAGAAACCTGCTGGACTATTTCCACAGTTCAGAGAATTGGGCCTCCGAGGCTGGAGTTCCTGGTTCTCTGGTGCTCACCCACTGCACCCCACTAAAGGTGTCTTACTGTGTCTGAGCCTCTTTCCTACCTGCTCTCAGCACCTCTGAGAAGAAGGCACCTGCAGTGCTGAACCCTGACAGCCCCTCCACCTGCCTCTCCAAGTGGTCAGTGTACTAAATAGTGAGGGGCACCTCGGAGTATTCCCTGACGCACCTGTACCTCCTCCACAAGGATTTCCTGCACTGAGCACTTACAACCAGGGACCAGTGCACACGCAGGAGTCAACTCAGGTAGTCACTAGCCCTGGCTATAGAACATAAATGCATGGTCAGTGTGTACTGAGTGCAAAAGTGCTGAAATTCTGCCTGCTCCCCCATCGCCGTTTCCAGTCCTGGCTTTTGCAACAACTTCAAAAACCCTACTCCTTTTTGGAAGCAGTCTGTGTCCAGAGGGCGAATGGATAAATAAAATGTGTGAAAAAAAAATAAATCTAGCCTTATGTAAATCTCTACGCATGCAACAGCATGGATGATCCTTGAGGGCGTTATGCTAAGTGAAATAAACTGGTTAGAGAAGACAAATATTGCCTAATTCCCCTTACAGGAGGTGTCTTTAGTACTCAAACTGAAGAAAAGAGTGCAGTGGTGGTTCCAGGGCCTTGGGAGAGGCAGGGAAAAGGGAATTGTTCAATGGATGTAGAATTTCATTCTTTTTCTTTAATAATATGTTTTATTTTTCAATTCTAGTTGGCATACAATAATATAGTAGTTTCAAGCATACAACATAGTGATTGGACATCTATATTACTCACAAAGTGATGACCCAAATAAATCTAGCACCCCTCGGACACTGTACATAGTTATTGCAATATTATTGACTATATTCCTTATGCTATACTTTATATCTCCATGACTATTTCATAACTACCATTTTGTACTTCTTAATCCTTTCCCCCTTTTTACCTAACCTCCAAATTCCCCTCCTCTCTGGTAACCCTCAAAATGTTCTCTGTATTTATAAATTTGTTTCTTTATATTCCACATGCACATAAAGTAATATGGCATTTGTCTTTTATTTCCACATCTTTTTTTCTTTTTTAAAATTTTAATTAGGCTCAAACACAGTACATTGGTTAGACATTTATATAGTTTATAAAACAATCCTCCTAATTGCTCCTTCTCTCCTCTGGTTTTCCACCTAGCCAATATATTAATTCTAAGCTATGCCATACTCCCAATCAGTTGGTTATCTTTTTGTTTTGTTGATGGTTTCTTTTGATGTACACTAATTTTTAGTTTGATGTAGTCCCATTTATTTATTTTTTCTTTTGTTTCCCTTGCCCAGGGAGATGTATCCGAAAAGAAATGACAGTTAATAATATCAGAGAGTTTACTGCCTACATTTTCTTCTAGAAGTTTTATGGTTTTGGGGCTTACATTTAAGTCTTTAATCCAATTTGAACCTATTCTTGTATACGGTGTAAGAAGGTGGTGCAGTTTCTTTTTCGAAGAGGCTGTCTTTACCCCCATTGTATATTTTTGCCACCTTTGTCATATATTAAGTGAGTATATAGGCATGGATTTATTTCTGGGCTCTCAATTCTTTTCCATTGATCAATGTATCTGTTTTTATGCCAGTACCATGCTGTTTTGATTACTGTGGCCTTGTAGTATAGTTTGATATCAGGTAGCGTGATATCTCCAACTTCGTTGTTCTTTCTCAAGATTGCTGTGGCTATTTGGGGACTTTTATGGTTCCATATAAATTTTGGGATTATTCTAGTTCTCTGAAAAAATGCAATTGGTATTTTGATAAGGATCGCATTGAATCTATAGA
Organism: Rousettus aegyptiacus; assembly: GCF_014176215.1. Taxonomy (NCBI): domain Eukaryota; kingdom Metazoa; phylum Chordata; class Mammalia; order Chiroptera; family Pteropodidae; genus Rousettus; species Rousettus aegyptiacus. The sequence goes on along the minus strand of NW_023416310.1, from coordinate 111,141,649 downwards.
TTGCTTTGGGTAGCATGGCTATTTTAAAGATGTAGATTCTTCCTACCCAAGAGCACGATATATGCTTCCATTTATTTGTATCTTCTTCAATTTCTTTTTTCAATGACATAATTTTCTGAGAGCAGGTCTTGGTTAATTTGGTTCCCAGGTATTTTATAGTTTTCAATGCAATTGTAAATGGGATTATTTTCTTAATGTCTCCTTCTGAAGGTTCATCATTGGTGTATGAAAATACCACTGACTTCTGAATATTTATTTTGTAACCTGCTACTTTACTGAATTCATTGATCAGTTCTTACAGTATTTTGGTAGAATCTTTAGGGTTCCCTGTATATCATATCATGTGATCGGCAAAAAATGAGAGTTTTACTTCTTCCTTTCCAATTTAGATACATTTTATTTATCTTTCTGGTCTTATTGCTGTGGCTAAGACTTCCAATACAATGTTGAAGAGGAGTGGTGAAAGTGGGCATCCTTGTCTAGTTCCTGACCTTAAGGAAAATGCTTTTAGCCTTTCTCTATTGAGCATGATGTTAGCCTTAGGTTTGTCATATATGGCCTCCATTATGGTGAGGTATGTTCCCTCTATTCGCACTTTGCTGAGTGTTTTTATCATAAATGGATGCTGTATCTTGTCAAATACTTTTTCTGCATTTATTGATATGATTATGTGGTTTTTATCTTTTGGTTTGTTAATGCGATATATCACATTAATTGATTCGTGGATATTGTACCAACCTTGCATCGCAGGAATAAATCCAACTTGATCATGGTGTACGATGTTTTTAATGTATTGCTAAATTCGAGTTGCTAATATTTTGTTGAGGATTTCTGCATCAATATTCATAAGAGATATCGGCCTATAGTTTTATTTATTTATTTATTTATTTTTGTGATGTCTTTTTCTGGCTTTGGAATCAAGGTAATGGTGGCCTCATAAAAGGAGTTAGGGAGCCTTCCCTCTTCTTGAATATTTTGGAACAGTTTTAGAAGAATAGGTGTTAATTCTTTGAATGTTTGGTAAAATTCACCCATGAAGCCATCTCGTCCAGAACTTTTGTTTTTTTGGAAGTTTTTAAATTTCTGATTCAATTTCATTGGTGGTAATCATTTGGTTCATATTTTCTGTTTCTTCTTGATTTAGTCTTGGAAAAGTATGTTTCTAGGAATGTGTCCATTTCTTCCAGATTGTCCAATCTGTCGGCATATAATTGCTCATAGTATTTTCTTATGATCTTTTGTATTTCTGTGGAGTTCATTATTATTTCTCCTCTTTCATTTCTGATATTATTTATTTGAGTCCTCTCTTTTTTTCCTTGATGAGTCTGGCTAATTTTGTTTATTCTTTCAAAGAACCAGCTCTTGGTTTTATTAATCTTTTGTATTGTTTTCCTAGACTCTATTTCATTTATTTCTGCTCTAATCTTTATTATTTCCTTCCTTCTCTTCATTTTGGGCTTTGTTTGATGTTCTCTTTCTAGTTCTGTTAAGTGTAAGATTAGATTGTTTGAGTTTTTTTTTTGTTTGTTTCTTGAGGTAGGCCTGTATTGCTATGAATTTCCCTCTTAGGGTTGCTTTTGCTTTGTCCCATAGATTTTGAGTTGTTGTGTTTTCATTTTCTTTATCTCTAGGTATCTTTTGATTTCTCCTTTGATCTCATTAATAACCATTTCATTGTTTACTAGCATGGTATTTAGCCTCCATGTGTTTGTGTATTTTCCAGATTTTTTTCTTGAAGTTGATTTCTAGTTTCACACCATTGTGATCGGAGAAGACTGCTGATATGATTTCGATCTCCTTAAATTTACTGAGACTTGTTTTGTGTCCTACCATGTGGTCTATCCTGGAAAATGTTCCATGTACACTTGAGAAGAATGTATATTCTTCTGCTTTGTTGTAAAATGCTCTGAAAATATCTCCTAAATCCATCTGGTCTAGTGTCTTTTATGCCCATTGTTTCCTTGTTGATTCTTTGCCTGGAAGATCTGTCCATTGGTGGCAATGGGGTGTTAAAGTCTCCTACTATGAGTGTATTACTATTGATCTTTCCTTTTATGTCAGTCAATAATTGCTTTATGTATGTAGGTGCTCCTATATTGGGTGTGTATATGTTTACTAGGGTTATGTTCTCTTGATTTATCGATCCATTTATCATTATGTAATGCCCTTTTTTATCTCTTCTTATAGCATTTGTTTTAAAGTCTATTTCATCTGATATAAGTATTTTTACCCCAGCTTTTCTTTTTTTAAATTTCTTTTTGCATGAAATATCTTTTTCCATCCCTTTACTTTCAGTCTGTGAGTGTCATTTGATCTGAAATGGGTCTCTTGTAGACAACATATGCATGGGTCTTGTTTTCTTATCCATTTGGCTATCCTATGTCTTTTGATTGGAGCATTTAACCTGTTTACATTTAAAATAATTACTGATAGGTATATAGTTACTGCCATTTTATTAATCATATTTGTTATTTTTATTTTCTAATTTATCCCTTCTCTTTTACAGAAGTCCCTTTAACATTTCTTGTAGTACTGGCTTGTTGGTGATGAATTCCTTAAGCTTTTTCCTTTCTGGGAAGCTCTTTATCTCATCTTCTGGGTAGAGTATTCCCGGTTGTAGATTCTTGTTTTTCATAACTTTGAATGTTTCTCGCCGGTCCCTTCTGGCCTACAAAGTTTCCATTGAAAAATCAGCAGACATTCTTATGGGGGTACCCTTGTAGGTAACTAGCTACCTTTCTCTTGCTGCTTTTTAAGATTCTCTCTTTGTCTTTGACCTTTGGCATTGCAATTATGATGTGTCTTGGTGTGGGTCTATTTTAATTCCTCTCCTTTGGGACTCTTTGTGATTCCTGAATTTGTATGTCTAATTTCTTTGTCAAGTTAGGGAAGCGTACTGTTATTATTTCTTCAAGTAGATTCTCAATCCCTTGCTCTCTCTCTTCCCCTTCCGGTACTCCTCTGATCTGGATATTGTTATGCTCCATGTTGTCCCAGAAGTCTCAAACTATCCTCATTTTTAAAAATTCTTTTTTCTTTTTGTTGTTCTGATTGGGTATATTCTGCTACCTTGTCTTCCAATTCACCTATTCAATCTTCTGCTTCGTTCAATCTACTGTTGAATCCTTCTAGTGTATTCGTCATTTCAGTTACTGTATTCTTCATTTGTGTCTGGTTCTTTTTATGGTTTCTATGTGTTTTTAAATGCTTACTATCTCTCTGTTGAGGTTCTCATTGTGCTCATCCAGTCTCCCTCTAAGTTCGTTGAGTATCCTTATAACCATTATTTTGAACTCTGTCTCTGGTAGGTTGCTTGCCTCCATTTCATTTAGCTTATTTTCTGGAGTTTTCTCTTGTTATTTTATTTGTGACATGTTTCATTGTTTTCTCATTTTATTAGCTTATATCCTTTTCTATGTGTCAGGAATATTTGTTTCATCTCTCAGCCTTGTCCAGAGGGCCTAATGTGGAAGGTGTTCTGTGTGGCCCAGTGGCACACTCTCCTTGATTCCCTATGCCAGGGGCTCTGGACGTGATCTTTGTGTGGGTTGTGTGTGATCTTCTGTTGTCGCCAAGTCTTTATTGTTGTTAGTATATCAGTGGATGGGATTAATGCTCAGGCTGACTAATTGTGGGAATTGGATGAACCCACAGGTTAAGAGTTGTTGTGTGGGGGCTGGCCCCACTAAGTGGTATTTGCCTAAGCAGGCTCGTGTTCTTGTTGCAACCACCCTTTGTGTGTACCACTAATGGTACTAGTCAGGATTTACTCTGTTGTGGTCTAGTGCCAGCCTCCAGATGCATTCATTTTGTGGCCCCTTGGGAGGGGATCCCCAATAGGGCAAGGTCAGCCACTGCTTTTGATTGCTCAGGGCAAGTACAAAGCTATCCACAGATGGTCATTGCCTATAGTGGATCTATAGGTAAGTGGAAGAGACAATGCTGTAAGGAGTGGTCAATTATCTCCTATCCCTGTCTAGGGCAGTTTAGCAGAGGGACCAGTACTCCTCTGCATTTGACATTGCCCATCAGTTGCCTATAAAACTCTGAAACTAGAAGAACCTCTGGGTGATATGCATGTTGGGTGGTGCAGGGACTCCAGGATTCTCATGGATCTATTGAGTAAATTTTCCCCTGCCGCTACACTGTCGGTTTACATGCCAACACTGTCTCTGTGGCTTCTGTACAGGTTTCCAATTGTAGAAAGGTCAGCTGCTGCCCACCCTGGGCCTGAATGCGCCACCCCAGGGCAAGGCAGCTCCCTATCAATGTGTGGCGGGCACTTTGTGTATTAGATGGGGCAGGAGCTCAGGGAGTCAAGGGCCATCAGGCCAAAACAGATCCCTGAAATCCCCTCAAGAGATATTGCAGCTCATATGGCAGCAGTGGTCTGTCCACAACTATTTTACCTGAAATGTGCTCACTGGGCTAGCCAAGGTCTATTGCCTGCACAGACTGTGCAACCCCGGAGCCAAGCTGGACATGAGGGGCTGCCTGTCAATGGGCTACAGGCACTTTGTGGCTTGAATGAAGTGGTATCTCAGGGAGACAAGGGACATCAGGCCAGTACAGCCTCAGTTTGGCTGAAATTTCTGTGCCTGGGCATGCCTACTGTAGTCACAGATCACAGTGAAACCGATTGCTGTCTGGGACAATCTCACAGACCCCAGAAAGATGCACTATTGGAACTCTTGCAGGCAGCAGAGGTCTACTTGCCACTGATTTCCATGTAGTGCCCACACCACTAGCCAAAATTTGTTGTCTGCATTGATTGGGAGATCAGGTCAGGGTGGTGGGGAAGGGAGCAGGGCTGTGGCATTTCACTGTCGATGGCCTGCCTGGGGCAATTTGTCAGAGAGACAATGGCAATCAGATTAATAGAGCCTCAGTCTTGTCTAAATTTCAGTAACTGTTCGCCCGTTCCTGCAGAAGATCCAGGTCACAGCAAGACCAGCTACTGTCTGGGACTTGCTCACAGATACCCGAGATATGCCCAAATTCATTTTGGCAGCAGTGATCTACCTGACCTAATCTAGGAAATGAGTGCTGACAGCACTGGCCACCAGATGGGAATGCCTGGGCCTGAATCTGAGCAGGGCGTAGCAGCCACCTCGCAACAAAAGCCCCCAGAGATCTGCAAGTTGGGTGGGGTGAACTGACCCCCTCAGGCCAGCGCTTTCTAATGGCCCTGAAGCAGTGGTCTTCACGGTCAAGGTGGTGCAGTCTGTGGATTGCCCAGTAGTGGGGCTGGACTAAGGCACAATGGTGGCTGCCCTTCTAGCCCTTGTTCTGGTGCCAAGTAATGCAGACTTTCTCAGTATGAATCCCATGCAAGCCTCTGGCCCATCACATGTGTCTCAGGTGAGTGTCTACAGGTCAGAAAGCCTGTGAGCGGGTCCTTCAAAGGGGCGTCTAGGGTTTCAGTCTCCTTCCATCTCATTCAGGCAGCCAGAATCCCCCTGGTTTTTACAGTCAAAGTTTTTGGAATCTCTTCTTTCCTGGGCTGGGGAGCCTCCAAATGAGACCAGGACCACCTTTCCTTTAGGACAGCCTCTGCAGCCTTGCTTTCCCTCTCGGTGATCCTCTACCACCAATGAGTGCGAGTCTAGCCTGATTTGTGACTCTGCCCCTCCACTGGCTTCGATGTGGCTCTTTTATATTATCAGACATAGGTATTACAATCAGCTGGACTTCCAGTGATTCTCTGTGTTGATTATTTTATAATTTATTTGTAGTTTCAATGCAGACCTTGGAGGAGAAAACCCTGCTTTTACCTAATCCCCCATCTTCCTTCTCCCTCTATGGCATTTGTCTTTATATGACTTACTCCACTCAGCACAATACCCTCTAGGTCCATCATAAAATATGTTTTTCTATCTCTTTACTTTCTGTCTGTGTGTATCTTTTAATCTGAAGTGAGTCTCTTGTAGGCAGCATATGTAAGAGTTTTGTTTTCTTATCCATTCAGCTACCCTACGTTTTAACTGGAGCATTTAATTCTTTTTCATTTGAAGTACTTGTTGATAGACATATAGTTATTGCCATTCTTTATTTATATTTTTGATACATAGGTTTTTCTTCTTTCTGAAGAAGTCTCACCAACATTTCCTGTAATACTGACTTGATGAGCTCCTTTGTGGAGAGTGGGTTGCAAGCTGACAAGGTCCTTGCAATCTGTGAGGTCAACAAAGGGTTGCCTCATTTCTATGAACCCTCCTAAGAATGAGGGTAATTCATGGAAATGCAAATGATTATAGTAGGATGTGTAGGTTGGGTGCGGATAATCTTATTTTAGCCAGCAAATGTATGCTCTTGTATAAAAGCAACATGCAAAAATAAAATCGCTCCCTACTCCACCATCAGTAGCTAGTGGGCCTCCTGATCCCAGCTTTCTGTCTTCTTTCTTTGTTCAATCTCCCACCGTTCCCACTCAGTTTTATTTTCCAGAGCTGCGCTGGACATGGCAGGATTTACCACTTGCTGGACGTGGCACTCCTTTAGCTTTTCCTTGTCTGGGGAGCTCTTTATCTGCCCATAAAATCTAAAAGGTGGCTTCGCTGTATAGAGTAATCTTGGTTGTAGGTTCTTGCTTTTTATCACTTTGACTATTTTGTGCCAGTCTCTCTGGCCTGCAAAATTTCTGTTGAGAAGTCAGCTGACAGTCTTATGAGAGCTCCTTCATAAGTAACTAACTGCTTTTCTTTTGTTGCTTTTAAGATTCTCTGTCTTTAACCTTTGGCATTTTGATGATGATGTGTCTTGATGTGTGCCTCTTGGGTTCATCTTGTTTGGGACTCTGCTCCTCCTGGGCTTGTTAGGGAAGTTTTCTGTCATCATTTCCTTAAATGAGTTCTCAATTCCTTGCTCTCACTCTTCTCCTTTTGGTACTCCTATGATGCAAATGTTGTTATGCTTGATGTTGTCGCAGAGTTTTCTTCAATTATCTGTATTTTATTTTTGATATTGTTTTTACTTTTTGCAGTTTCAATTGAGTGTTTCTTGCTATATTATCTTCCAAACCGCTGATTCAATTTTCTGCTTCATTGAATCTGCTCTTTATTTCATCTAGAGTATTCTTCATTTCGGTTATTGTATTCTTCATTTCTGACTGATTCTTTTTGCGGTATATGTGTGTGTGTGTGTGTGTGTGTGTGTGTGTGCGCGCGCGCGCGCTTACTATTTCATCGTTTAAGTTCTCACTAAGTTCCGTGAGCATCCTTTTAATAAGATCTCTGCATCCCGTAGATTGTTTATCTCCATTTTGTTTAGTTCTTTTAATGGAGTTTTCTTTCCATTCTTTCATTTGGAACCTGTTTCTCCTCATTTTGCTGCCTTCGTGTGTTTGTTTGCAAGTATTAGGTGTGGCTAGTATGTCTCCTGGTCTTAGCTGGATGGACTTATGTAGTAACTTCCCTTGCTAGCCTGGTAGAAAAGTCTCCCTGAGCACCTGTTCCAGGTGTTTCAGGAGCATCCCTTGTGTGGGTTGTGTGTGCTCTCCTGTTGTAGTTGAGCTTTGATGTCTGTTGGCATGTCAGCCAATGGAATTGATCCTCAGGCTGACTGGCTATAAGGACTGGCCACGACCTCAGCATAATTGCTGCTATGTGCAGGGTGGCTACACAGAGTGGGATTCACCCTAGTGGGCTCTGGCTCCTGTTGAAATGAACCTTTCTTTGTGTGTGCTGCTTGTGGGGCTATTTGGATACACTCTGTTGTGGTCTGAAGCTAGCCTCTCGGTGTGTTGTTTCTGGGGCCTCTTGAGAGGGGCTATCATGCAGTTCAATATCAGCTGCTGCCTGTGACCATCCCAGCACTACTTGGTAGGCTCTACAAAGCAATCTTCAGTTGGTTGCTGTCTGTGTTGGCCTGGAGGTGTGTGAAACAGACCATGCTGTAAACAGACACTGCCTGCCATCTGTACCTTGCCTGGGGCAGCTCAGCAAAAGGACTGGAGGCCTGCTGCCACCATCTGGCTGCCCTTAAGGCTCAGCCCATGAAAAACCCTGTGTGGTTCATGATTTGGGTGAAGTGGAAGTTCATCAGGGAGTGGTGTTCATCAGGATAGTGCAGATTCAGTTGTGGTGCATGTGCTAAACCTGGGATCACTCAGGAAAAGTCTCAGAGCACACCGATGCCAGTTGCTGCCTGCCTGGGGCCCTCAGATTGCCAAGAATTGACCAAGAATACTGCAGTGTGGGCTGAGGTTCATTGCCAGTTGTCTGCCAAAAGGAGCTGAAGCTGGTTGTTTGCTGTTGAAAGAGGCTCCTGTGGTGCTTGGGGTGGGGCTGTCTGTACCTTCTAGAAAACGATTTTGGTGGTGTGTGAGGTGGGTGTGGTGGGACCCCAAGGAGTTACTAGGCGGTGCAAGTGGATATTTCCAGGCCAATACAGATTTAAATTTGGCTGTGTCGGGGGAGGGCTCAACAAAGGCAAGTTGGCATCCACGCATAGGTCACATGGGAAGTGGGCTTGACACAAGGACAATGGAGGGTATACACCCAGTCCTCACTCTGAAGCCACACAACTCAGTCTCTCAGTCTCTCTTTGCATTTCTCTTGCCATCCCTCCACCAGAGTCCAGGGTGAGTTTCTGGGAATGAGGGAGTCTGTGCGCAGGCCCTTTAATAGGGGGCTTGGGTTTCCAGCTGTCTCTATTTTACCCAGATGGACTGATTCCACACTGATTTTTATAGTCAGATGTTGTGGGGACTCCTCTTCCTGGTGCTGGTGCTCCAGGCTGTGGTGCTGGGTGTGGGACTGGGACTCCTCACTCCATAGGGGTACCTTCACATCTGAGATATCCCTCCTGATTCTTAACCACCATAGGTGGGGTTGAAGCCAGCCTGTTTTTCATCTTCATCCCTCCTACCAGTCTCAATGTGACTTCTTTATATCTTTAGTTACAGGAGTTCTGTTTAGCTAAACTTCAGATGGTTCTTAAGGTTGATTGTTTTATAATTTAGTTGCAATTTTAATGTGGTCCTGGGAGGAGGCAGGCATAGCATTTCTCTACTCTGCCATCTTGTATCGAGGTCAGTACCATATTTTCTTTATTTATCCTTGATGGACACTAAGGTCATTTACCTATCTTGGCTATTATGATTAATCATTCAATACTGAGGTACAGAAATTACTTTGTAATAGTGATTTTATTATCTTTGAATATATCCAAAAGTGGAATTGCAGGAGCATATGGAATTTCTATTTTTATTTCTCAGGGAGCTTCCATATTTTTTTATGGTAGCAGTATCAATTTTATTTTTACCAATAGGGCACAAATTTTCTCATTTCTTTGGATTCTTATTGACAGTTATTTTTATTCTTTTTGGTAGTAATAATTTTTAAGATGGGTAATATGTTATTTTATTGTATTTTTGATTTTCATTTATCTGATAATGAGTGATGTTGAGAACAGTATCATACATATGTTGGCTGTCCGTATATCTTCTTTGGGAAAAAATTTCTGTTTGGATCCTTTGGCTATTTTCAATTAAATTTTTTTTGCTATTGAGTTGTATGTATTCTTTATATGTTTGGATAAACCCCTTATCAGATACGTGATTTGCAAATATTATCTCCCATTCCAAAGGTTACCCTGTACTGATGATTTCCTTTGCTATACAGAGGCTTTTTTGTTCGATTTAGTCTCACTTGTTCATATTTTCTTTTGTTGCCTTTGCTTTGGTGTCAAATCTAAAAAAAATTCATTGCTGGCACCCGTATCAAGAACTTTTTCCTATTCTTACTTTTAGGAGTATTACAGTTTCAGAACTTATGTTTAAGTCTTTAATCTATTTTGAGTTGATTTTTTTGTGTAGTGTAAGATAATGGTTCGGTTTCATTCTGTTGCACTTGGCTGTCCAGTTTTCCCAACACCATTGATTGAAGAGACTTTTTATTCCTCATGATATATTTTTGGCTCCTATGTGATGAATAAATTGACCATAAGTGCATGGGTTTATTTCTGCCTCTCCATTGTGCTCTATTAACCTTTAGTCTGTATTATGCCAATATTTCATTTTGATTACTATAGCTTTGTAATAGATTGTGAAATCTGGAAATGTAATGTCTTGAGCTTGTTCTTTCATAAGATTGCTTTGGCTCTTTTAGGATCTTTTGTGATTCCATGCAAATATTATGATGGTTTATTGTACTTCTATGAAATGCTTTTGGAATTTTGATAGTGATTATAGTGAATCTGTAGATTGTTTGGGGTAGTAGGGACATTTTTACCAATATTAATTCTTTCAGTTGGTGAGCACAGAATATCTTTCCATCTATTGTATCTTCCTTAGTCTCTTTCATTGATGCCTTATAGTTTTCAGTGTACAGGTCTTTTAACTCCTTGGTTAAATTTATTTTGAGGTATTATATTCTTTTCGATTCAAGTGTAAATGGAAGTATTTTCTTAACCTCTCTTGCCATAGTTTATTGTTAGCGTTTAAAACACAACTGATTTTTATATATTAATTTTGTATGCTCCAACTTTGTTGTAGTCATTGAAGAGATCTAACTTTTCTGGTGGAATCTTTTGGGTTTTCCATGTATAATACTTTGTCATGTACAAATAAAGACAGCTTAATGTAGTGCTGAAATTGTTTCACTAATATTTTGTTTAAGTTTTTGCATCTGTGTTTATCAGGAATATTGACTTGTAATTTTATTTTCTTATAGAGTCCTTACTTGTTTTTTAAATTTTTTTTAAAAATCATTTGTCATCAAGGTAATGCCGATCTCCTAATACAAGTTTGGAAGTGTTCCCCTCTTTACTGTTTTTTTGTGTGTGTGTGTGTGTGTGTTGGGGGGGGTGGATTTTGAGAAGTATTGGTATTAATTCTTCTTTAAATGTTAGAATTCACTGATGAAATAATCTGGTTCTGAACTTTTGGTTTTTGGGAGGATTTTGATTACTGATTTAAACTTTTAATAATAATTAGAGAAGTTTCTCAATATGATTTCAATCTTCTTAGTTTTTAAAAGTTTGCTCTATGGTCCAACACATGATCTACCTTGGAGAATATTGCAGGTGTGCTTAGAATGATTACTCCAGTACTGTTGGATGAAATGTGCTGTAAGGTCCATATTGTCTATAGTGTAATTCAGGTCCATTTTATCTTAATGAATTTTCTGTCTGAATGATATATCTAATGTTGAAAGTGGTGACATTAAAGCCTCCTACTATTGTTGTAGCACTCTATATCTACCTACAATTCTGTTTTAAATATCTACTTTAAAATTTTATGTGCTCTAAGTTCAGTACATGTCTTTTTACAGTGGATATATGCTCTTGGTAAAAGTGCCCATTTTTCAAGATGGAGTGACTTTCTTTGTCTCTTGTGACTAATATTCACTTAATGTATATTTTGTATGATATAAATATAGACTTTCTTGCTCCTTTTTTGTTATTGTTTGTATTAAATATTCCTTTAATTCCCTTCATTTTCAGCCTATGTATGTCCTTGAAGTTAATGCACAGTCTAGTATTGTATGATGGTTATTTTTAAAATTTATTCAGCCATTGTATGACTTTCGATTGGGGAATTTAGTTTATATATATTTAACATAATTTTTGATACATAAGGACTTACTATTACTATTTTGTTAATTCATTTCGGACCATTGTTTTAGCTCCTTTGTATCATTTATCCTCTCTTATAGCCTTCCTTTTAAAATTTATTTCATGATTTAATTTACTACTTTTTAGCTTTTGTGTATCTACCATACCTTCGCCACACGGTAACCACAAAGAAAAAAATACATAAATATATTACATAATATATAATAAAATACATAATGATAAATATCACATATGATGTATCATTATAAACAATGTATCTTTATGTGTAGTATGTTATTTATATGTTTATTATATATTATATGTATTTTATAACATAAATATATAATTTATTAATATAATTAACATTTTAAATATAATTATATTATACTTTATTTTGGTTTATTTATTTATTTATTTAAATTTATTGGGATGATTTTGGTGAATAAAATTATATAGGTCTCAAATATACAATTCAATGATACATCATATGTATATTACATTGTATGTTCACCACCCAAAGTTAAATTTCCTTCCATCACCATGTATTTTACCTCCTTTACTTTTATTTATCTCCCTCCTCCCCCTTCCCTCTGGTAACCACTAAATTTTTGTCTGTGTCCATGAGTCTCTTTTGACTCAGTCATGATTTGGTAGCATGCTGTTTACTCTCCACATATTGTGGTTTTCCCATGGTTTCATTTTACAGTTGATTTCCAATTTCAAACCATTATTGTTGAAGAATATACTTCTCATTACTTTTTTTATCTGGAAATCTATTTTGTCAGATATCAGTGTGGCTATACCCACTTTTCTCTGGAAGTCATTTACTTGGAGCATAATTTTTCACCTCTTCACTTTGAGTCTAAGTTTGTCTTTGCAATTGAGATGTGTCTCCGGAAGGCAACATATGGTCGAGTTTTATTTTCTGATCCACCCACTACTCTCTGCCTTTTTATTGGTGATTTCAGTCCATTTACCTTTAGAGTAATTATTAATATATGAGAATTTTGTCTACCCATTTTATCTTTTATTTTATGGTGCTTCTGTGTCTCCATTGTTTTTTATCCCTGGGTTTCTGTCTGTTATTTCAGTTTGGTGGTATTCTATAATTTTTCCATCTGTTCTCTCTTTATCAATATGTTTCTCAGCTCTGGATTTTAAAAAACATATCATACACTTTATAATATAGAATATATTATATACTTTATTAATACAGGCAATACACTTATTTTATTATATTTTATTTTAATATTTAAGTATCTAAATGTTATTTAATATTTAAGTTAATATTTTAAAATCAACTAATATAATTAATATTATATTTTACATATATTTATATATTATGTAACATATTTCATATAATATATTGTACATATAATATAATTCTATATATGTCATTTTATGTAAAATATATTATATATAAATTTATTAATATATTTCTTACATGTAATAAATATACATTATTATATATATTTATTATGCATAAATTATGTATTAAAATATTACTTATAATATAATATTGCATATATTTTAGTGTATTTTAAGTGGATATAAAGCTATCTTCAGTTACATACATACTCTACAATTTTAATTCTCTTTTCCTATCGTTTTTGCTAGTAATGCCACACTTTACATCTTTTAATAGAGTGCATCCATTTAAAATTATTACAGATGTAGTTATTTTTGATATTACCTTTCAACTTTTATAGTAGAGATAAAAGTAATTTACACATCATCCTGTACAGTATTAGGGTATTCTGACATGACTATATGTTTATCTTTATCAGTGAATTTTATATAGTTAAATATTTTTATATAATTACATAGTATTTTAAAATTTTATCTTGAACATCCCCATTAGCATTTTTTTTTCCTAAGGCCGATGTGATAGCAATAAAATTCCTTAGTTTTGTTTGTCTGGAAATGTGCCTCTTCTTCATTTCAAAAGGATGTTTTACCAGGTGTAATATCCTTGATCGCCTGAGTTTGCATTTCGGCATTTTGAATATATTATTAAACCCCCTCCTAGTCTGAAAGGTTTCTGGAAGTAAATTATTAATAACCTTATCTGGGTTTCCTTGTGTTGATGAATTAATTCCCTGTGCAGGCTGGGAGACTGGGGATGACCCGAGAGGCATGGTGAGTTTTCCAGGACCTAGACTGGTGAGAAAAGGGTCAGAATTCAGCTCTGTCTCCTCAAAGGTGAGACCCTAGTTACATTCCCAGGGAGCTATGAAGATGGCTGTGATGGGTTTTTCTGTACAGTTAAAGAGATAACATGGGGGAAGACAGTGTAACATTCACTACACAAATGTTAATCAACTCAAAAGAGGCTTGGGTATATCTGACTCAAACAAGGTTACGGCATCTTAAAAAAATGACCTCACTTCTTTGGTGCTAGGCCACAACAGAATTTAGAACTCTGGTAACCAGGCACCCGTATTCTGGAGAAAGGCCCCTGTGCAGCTCACTTGACTGGAGACACTCGGGAGAGCAAGATGTTCTGACTTCACAGGCTCTGAGCTAGGGAAGGTCCAGGATGAGAAACATTTTCTCGCTGTAGACATTCACTCAGCCCTCATCTTTAGCTATTTGGCAGGAGGAATCCAAAGGTAATACAATAATACAGCTCAGGGCAGCCAGTCCAGGCCAGGGAATAACTGTGATCCTGCATAGCAGTCCTATATACCTTGCCCCTAGTAGTGTGAATCTCAGGGCAGGGGAGGACGGTGCCCCTTCCAGGGCAGGAGGGGGATGTTAAGTGTTGGAAGCCTGGTGGGTCTGTCACATTTACACCCACATCATGACTGGCAGCATAAGAAAGTGAGTAAACCAAAATTCACTACACAAATGTTAATTCTGATCCCCTATGGGGTGGGAGTCTAACTCTCCCAAATACAGGTTTGGACATATTGAAAAGGGTAATAGAAACAGTTCGACTTTTCTTGAATCATACCTCTCCCGAGGCAACACAGCTCAGACCAAGGGAGATTTTCCTGGCCTGTGATTTCTCCACAGGGGAGGTGAGATCAAGTGAGTGAGCACCCAACTTCGCCAGCTTTGCAAGATGCTGCCAAAGATGCCCACATCTCTCTCACCACTCAAAGTACTGAATTGTGAGCCCTGTTTATCGTTCTCCCTCAAGTCAAATTGTACATTTAAGCCCAGTACTCAGTCTCTCTTCTTACTTGACTTCCTGACATCTGAGCTCCAGATCCTAGTGCTCCTAGTGGTTCATAAGGATGCTGCTGACCATATGTCCCTTCTTGTCCACCTGGCATGAAAGAAACTATCTCTGTCATTGGATGAAACTTGAACAATGGTGAGCCTCAAGGCAGGCACAGCGGAGAAACTGGCAGAACCCCTGGTAACAGCCTTCCCAGGTAGAATGTCTCTACATCACCATCTTTCTGGGCATCTATCAGTTTTTCATCACCACTCAACAAATCCCATTCAATAGGTGAGTGCCTATCCCCTCCATGGCACTGTGAGTCTGCTGCCTACTAGCAGTGCATCTTGGGGATGTCACCATACCATTTTGAACCTCATTTGGTGGTAAAAAGGTAAACCTCATAGGGTATTGTAAGAAAGTGTGGGATAAGTCGCAGCAAGTGCTTACCTGGTGACTGACTTTGCAGAAGGGCTTCTGGCCATGCATCTTTGTTTCACATTTCTCTCTCCCCTACAAAGATTTCTGCCTCAACACTTATTGGCCTGTGGTCTTTCTGAGTTCCCAGCAGCATACAGAAAGCAAGCTTTTTCTCATTTGCAAGGGAATTTTGCGATTCTATTTAGCTCATCTTGGTCCTTGTCCCCAGTTTCCAAATTGGTCAGAAGCACAGGTGACAATTTGGACTTGTGACTGGCATCTGAAGTCAGGGTAAGTGGTAGCGGTCTTGTGAGAATGAATCCTTATTTCTGAGATCTGATGCTACTTCCAGTTAATGCTTGCATATATGTATATATGTATATATGCATATATGCAATCCAAGAAATATTCTGCTCAATCCTGATCAGGATACAATAAAGAATGCATTTAGATCTGGGTTTCTCTCCTTAATAAACATAAATATTTATGAAAAAGTGTCCAGAGTGGTGAAATATTTAAAAATTGAATTATGTGAGGACTGACAGAGGGTATTTAGTATAACTTTAATCCCAGGAGTAAGGCTTCAGAAAAGTGTCTTTGAATGACTGAAAAACTACTTTGTAGAAGCAAATTCATTCTGTATTGTTCTAGCATGGCAGAAGCCATAAAGAAATAAGCACAGTGATATAATTTTTAAACTATTGGAATTGCCCAGTGATTGAATCAAGGCTGGCAGAAGCAGGACAAGACATAGCAGCAGCAAGAACCATCTATGACAAAAATGAAAAAAGGGCACTGAGTCAAAAACCATGGTGCTGCATTCTTTTTCCTGATTCAAATTCTCTACATAAAAGGAATCAGAACCAAAAACAATTTTTTTAAATAAAAAAATAGACTTTATTGTAAAGAATAGTTTTAGATGTACCTGAGATTTAAGATAGTGAATAGAAAGTTATAAATCCTATGCTCATTTTCTCCTATTATTTTAATAGCTAACATTATTACATATATCTTTTGTGAATCTACTATAAGTTTTTGCTTTGTAGTTACCATGAGTCCTATATTCTACTCTCCTCCTATTTTCTCAGCGTCCATTTAAAGTGTATCTGTCTCCATCCTCTATGGGCTATGATTCTCACTGGGGAAGGCAGCCATAATGTGTCCCAGGCTTTGGTTTTTTAAGACGTTTCACTGGGCAGGCACCATTGGCATCACCTGAAAATTTTTAAGAAAGGAAAATTCTTAGGCTGAAACACCAAACTATTAAAATGCCAACAAGGGGAGGGGCCCAGCAAACTTTGATTTTTACCAGTCCTCTGGGTGACATAGATGCACGGTAAACTTGACAGCCTGTGCGGTAACTAAGTCTCTCAAAGTTATCATCAGATAAGTCACTCTTGGAAATCCTCTGTGCTTGTTTCAATGTTAGTTTTGTCACTTGAACACACACAAATTTATGTATTCATATATATGTGTGTGTATATATGTGTGTGTGTGTGTGTGTTGTGTGTGTGTGTGTGTCACTAAACATAGTCTTCCTTGGCTTCCTCCTTTTCCATGTCTTCTCTCACTTGATCTTTCAAACACACAACTTGCCCTCAGAATTGTGTGTCAAAATAATTCAACTTAAAATTAATTGGTATTTAAATATTTCATCAAGTTTGTTATAAAACACGTATAACAAATACAATACTAGATATTCTACTGTGGTTGAATATAGCATCCTTACTTTGAAACTATTTGATAAATTTTCGTAAAATTATAAACAACGTAATTGCAGCGTTAAACAGCTCTTCATGCCCATCTATAAAGGATAAGAATCTATATGCATACATAATAAAATTCTTGTGCATTTGGAGTAAGCATTTTCTAAATTTGAGGGACTTTTCATAACAAGTGGTTCCAGTAAAAACAGTGATGGTTTTTGTTTCAGATCTTGTGAGACAGTTCAGGTAACAACAGCCACTCCCAACAATCTTCTCATGAGTCTACTAGAGTACTTAGAGTGGCCATATGAAAGAGTCTGGCCAATGAGATTTAAGTAGAAGTGCCTAGGGAGGCAGGCATTCCCTGAATTCAAAAGGAGTGTCTTCAAATCAAAACTCCATTATCAAATTCTTGTCGGGATGACAGAGTAGGTTAATACTGTGCTTGCCTCCTCCCACAGGCACAGTAAAATTGCAACTAAATTGTAGAACAATCAACTTGGAGAACCATCTGGCGACTATCTAATTAGAAGTCTTATAACTAAGGATATAAAGAAGAAGCCATGTGAAAACTGGTAGGAGGGGCAGAGACACAAAACAGGCTGGTCCCACACGCACATAAAATGGTTAAGAATTGAAAGGATATCTCAGCTGCAGAAGTTACCCATGAAGAGCGAGGAAGGGGTTCCAACCTCACACTAAGCTCTCCAGCCCAGGGTTTCAGTGCTGGAAAGAGCAAACCCCCAAACACCTGGCTGAAAATCGGTAGAGATTCTGTCCCTCCAGGTAAGACAGAAGGTGGCTGGAAATCCAGACATTTCATTAAAGGGCCTGTGAACAGACTCTCTCCCTCCCAAACACTCATCCTGGGCTCCAACTGAGGGACTGCAGCTGGGGAGACGCCAGAGACATATAGGGAAAGACTGAATTGTGTAGCTTCGGGGAGAGTGCTGGAGTGACAGCTACTATCATTTCTCTGTTGAGCCCTCTCCCCGACATGGGCAAATCTGAATCTGCATTGGCCTGACAAACTCTGCTTACTCCAATCTGGTGACTTCCTGGGACTCTGTCCCACCCAACTTACACAATTCCAAAGGATTTTTCATATTAACAGGTAGCCAGTGTTGGTCTGTGCTGCAGTTTTTCTATGACAACTCTCAGAGGTCTGTGGGCATCAGGAAGGGTTCAGTTGGCCTCAGTGTGCTCTGAGACTTATGAAGGGTGGGCCCAGGCTCAGAATTGGTGTCAAATTCAAATATGCATTAACCATTGAACACCATTTGTCTTATGCTGGTGACTCTCTGAGATCACCACCCCACTCTCTGAGATCCCACCCCACTCACATCCTATACCACCAGAGCTTCTTTGAGGAACTGAGACTTATGGATACCCGGCAGGTGCTGGTAGGCCTTTGGCCTTTTTGCTCAGCTGCTCCAGGCCTAGTACTGGTGGCAAGTGGCCTCAGTTCATAATGTGGCATGTTCCACACACCTTCAAGTCCAACACAGGCAGTGAACAACTGTGGATCTCTTTGTAGCTAGTATTAGGTAGCCTCTGGGCCAGTCACAGGCAGCAGCTGATCTTGAATTGCACAGAAGCCCATTCCAAAAAGCCCCAGAAACAGCACACCTGGTGGGCAGCTTCAAACCATAAAAGACTACCACCCATTAGCGCCACATTAAGCATACCCAAAGGGTGGTCTCAGCAGGCACCAGAGCTCACTAGGGAAAAATCTCACTCTATGGGGTCGGCCCCCACACAGCAGCTTATACATTGCAGCATGGTCAATCCTCACAGCCTCAGAGTCAATCCTACCCATTGACAAGCCAATAGCAATCAAGGTTCAACTACAATAGGAAAAGTACACACAACCCACACAAGGGACATACATCTTGAGCACCTGGCTCAGGGAGCAAGGTACACTGCACCACTGAGCTCAAGAGGACTTCTATTGCGTAAGGCTATCCAGTCAATACTGGGAGACATAATATATTTACCTAACACATAAACACAAACACAGAGAGTCAGCCAAAGTGAAAAAACAAAGACACATGTCCCAAATGAAAGAACAAGAGAAAACTCCAGAAAAAGAACTAAATGAAATAATGGCAAGCAATCTTCCAGATACAGAGTTCAAAACACTGGTTAAAAGAATGTTCAATGAACTTAGGGAAAGAATATAAGAGCTCAGTGAAAACTTTAACAAAAAGATAGTAAGCATTAAAAAGAACATAGAAACCATAAAAAGAATCAGTCAGAAATAAAGACTACAATAACCGAAATGAAGAATACACTGGAAGAAATCAACAGTAGACTGGATAAACCAGAGGACCGAATAAGCAATTGGAAGACAAAGTAGCAAGCAAGCAAGCAAGCAAACAAACAAACAAACAAAACCCCTGATCAGAAGAGCAAATAGAAAAAAGAATTTTTTTAAAATGAGGAAAGTTTAAAGGACCTTTGGGAAACCATCAAGTGTAACAGCATTCACATCACAGGGGTACCAGAAGGAGAAGAGAAAAAGCAAGGAATTGAGAACCTATTTGAGGATATAATGACTGAAAACTTCCCTAACCTGGTGAAGGAAACAAACATATGGTTACACTCATGTGGGATATAAAACTGAAAGGAACAAACAAACTAGATAAGTAGGGTGTCATAGACATGAACAATAATATTATGGTTACCAGAGTGAAGGGGGAAGCAAGGCAGTAGATAAGGGTAAAGGGGGTCATATATATGGTGATGGAAGGAGATTTGACTTTGGGTGGTGAACACACAATACAGTATGCATATGACATATTATTAAATTTTACATGTGAAACTTATATGTTTATTAACCAATGCCATTCCAGTAAATTGAATTTTTAAAAAATATGGGAAGCACAAAGAGTCTCAAACAAGATGTACCCAAAGAGGCCCATACCCACATCATAACTAAAATGACAAAGTTAAAGACAAAGAGAGAATCTTAAAAGCGGCAAGAGAAATAATTACATGCAAAGGAACCTCCTATAAGACTGTCGGCTGATTTTTCAACAGAAACTCTGAAGGTCAGAGGATTGGCATGAAGTATTCAAAATGATGAAAAGCAAAGACCTATAACCAGGATTTCTCTACCCAGCAAGGCTATTATTTAAAAATAAAGAAGAGATGAAAAGCTTCCCATGAAAGAAAAAGGTAAAGGAATTCATCACAACTGAACCGGTGTTACAAGAAATATTAAAGAGACTTCTTTAAAATGAAGATGAGGGAGAATACAAAGGACATAAATATCAATAATGAAATGGTAATTACTATGCACCTATCAATAATCACTCTAGATATAAAAGAATTAAATGTTTCTGTCAAAAAAGACATAGGGTAACTGAATGATTAAGAAAACAAGGCATTATATATGTATATGTATATGTATATGTATATGTATATGTATGTGTATGTGTATGTGTATATGTATGTATGCTGTCTACAAAAACCCATTTCACATTGAAAGACAAACATGAACTGAAAATAAAGGGATGGAAAAAATATTTCATGCAAATGGAAACAACAACAACAAAAAGCTGGGGTAACAACACATATCAAACAAAATAGACTTTAAAACAGAAACTTTAATAAGAGCCAAAGAAGGATATTGCATAACGATAAAAAGAGCCATCCAACAAAATGATGTCAACCTAGTAAACCTATATGTTGCCAACATCGGAGTGCCTACATATATAAAGCAAATATCGATGGACATAAAGGGAAAGATAGATAGTAACATAGTTGTAGCAGGGGAAATTTAATGCTTTATTAACACAATTGGATAGTTCTTTCAGACAGAAAATGAACAAGGAAACAGTGGCATTAAATCATATGCTAGAACAGATGGACTTGATTGATATTTTTAGAGCATTTCACCCCAAAGCAGCAGAATATACATTCTTTTCAAGTGCACATGGAATATTTTTCAAGATAGTCCATAAGCCGACAAAACAAGTCTCAGGAAATGTTGGAAAAATGAACTTATATCCAGTGTTTATTCTGACCACAATGCTATGACATTAGAAATAAATTACAGAAAAACAAAACAAAACAAAACAAAACTGAAAAAACACGTACTCATGGAGGCTAAATAATATGCTACTAAACAATGAAGGGGTTAATAGTGAGGTCAAGGAAGAAATCAAAAGTCACCTTGAGACAAATGAAAATGAAAACAGTGACCCCAAACCTATGGGACATATCTAAAGCAGTTTTAAGGGGGAAATTCAGAGTAATACAGGCCTACCTCAAGAAACAAGAAAAATCTCAAAGAATCTAACCTTATATCTAAAAGAATTAGAAATAGAACAGCGAACAATGCCTCAAGTGAACAGAAGGAAAGAAATAATAAATACCAGAGTGAAAATAAACAAATAGAGTCAAAATATGATACAAAGGAATCAATAATACTAAGTGCTGGTTCATTATAAAGATAAAAATAATTGATAAAACTTTGACTAGACTCATCAAGAAAAAGGAGAGAGGTTCTAGCAGGGAAGCGCAGCTACTCATATACTCTTCGCCAAAGAACGGTCCTTTCCTCTATCAAGGAAAGTTTTTTGACTGAGTGTGCAGCTTTGAAGAGGATGCTCATAACAGAAAAAGTTGAGAATTATGTAATTTCACTGAAAGCAACAGATGAACATGACAGAAAACTGAAAGCAATGGATGAACATGACAGAGACATGGATGATAAATTAGTGATTATCACAGGGAAGGGAGGAGGGGGGAGGTAGATACAAAGAAAGGGGGTCAAATATTTGGTGATGAAAAGAAATTTAACTTTGGGTGGTGAACAAACAATGCAATATAAACATGTATATATATAAATGTGTATATATGTGACTTATTTTTGAATTGTACACTTGAAACTTATTTGATTTTTTAACAATGTCACCCTGATAATATTAATTAGAAAAAGTAAAAAGAGAGCATGCCTAATTAAATAATATCAGAAATGAAAGAGGAAAGTGACAAATGATCTCACATAAATACAAAGGATTATCAGGAAATGTTATGGACAATTCAATGCCAACAAAGTAAACAAACTGGAAGAAATAGACAAATTCCTACAAACATGCAATCTTCCAAGACTGAAGAAAAAAGAAACAGAAAATTTGAACTGACCAATCGCTACTAATGACATTATATCAGTAATCAAAGAACTCCTAAAAGACGAAGCCATGGACCGGATGGCTTCACAGGTGAATTTACCAAATATTCAAAGAAGAATTAATGCCTATTAACATCTATTCTTCTCAAACTATTCCAAAAAATTAAAGAGGAGGGAAGGCCCCCAAGCTCATTGTATGAGGCCACCATTACCTTGGTTCCAGAACCAGACAAAGACATTAGAAAAAAAGGAAATAATAGGGCGATATCTCTGATGAACAAAGGTGAAAAAATCTTCAACAACATATTAGCAAACCAAATTTAGCAAAACATTTAAAAGATTATACACCATAATCATGTGAGATTTATTCCTGGGATGCAAGGTTGGCTCAATATCTGCAAATCAATCAATGTGATATACCACATAAAATGAAGAATAAAAATTTTATAATTATATCAATAGATGAAGAAATTAGATGCATTTGACAAAGCCCAGTATCCATTTATGATAAAAAATCTTAGCAAAGAAGGAAGAGAGGAAACATACCTCAATATAATAAAGACCATATATGAGAAATCCACAGCCAACATCATACTATACGGAGTAAATCTAAAAGTATGTTCCATAAGATCAGGAACAACAAAACAATGTCCACTTCCTCCACTGATGTTCAACATAGTATTGGAAATCCTAGCCACAGCAATCTGATGACAAAAATAAATGAAAAGCATCTAAATTGAAAAGGAAGAATAAAATTCAGTTTTTGCAGATGGCATGATACTGTATAGATAGAACTCTAAAGATCGATCAAAAAACTATTAGAAGTGGTATACGATTTCAGTAAAGTAGCAGTATACAAAATTAATATTCAGAAATTGGTTGCTTTTTATACATAATAACAAATTATCAGAAAGAGAAATTATTAAAGTAATCTCATTTACAGTTGCATCAAGAAAAATGAAAATACCTAGAAATAAATTTAACCAAGGAGGTAAATGACCTGTACTCAGAAAATTATGTCATTGAAGGAAGAATTTAAAGATACAAATATATGGAAGTACATACCTTGCTCATGGATAGGAATAGGTAACATCGTCAAAATGTCCATACTATCCAAAGCAATCTATAGATTCATTGTAATTCATATCAAAGTATCCATGATATTTTTCACAGACCTAGGACAAATAATTTAAAAAATTATATTTAATTATAAAGAAACCCAGTAAGCCATGGCAATCTTGAGAAAAAAAAAAAGTTGCAGGTATCACATGACCTGATATCATATTATACTACAGGGCTGTAACAATCCAAATAGGATGATACTAGTTTACAAACAGACACAAAGATTAATGGAACAGAATAGAGCCCAGAAATAAACCCACAACTATATGATCACTTAATTTATGACAAAGGAGGGAAGACTGTACAATGGGGTAAGGACAGTCTTTTTAATAAATGGTTTTGGGAAAATTGGACAGATACATGAAAAAAAATCAAACTGAAATATCTTCTTATATCATATACAAGAATAAACTCAAAATGCATTAAAGAATTATAAGACATCCCAGAAGAAAACATAGGCCGTGAACTCTCTGACATTGTTCTTAGTGATATTTTTTTCTGATATATCTTCTCGGGCAAGGGAAACAACATACAAAAAAAAGTGAATGAGCTACATCAAACTAAAAAGTTTTTTGCACAAAAAAGGAAGCCATCAACAAAACAAAAAGACAACTCATTGAATGGGAAAACATATTTGCCAATGATATATCCAATAAGGGGTTAATATCCAAAATTTATTAAGAAGTCATGCAATCTAACAAAAAAGAAACCTAAGAATCTAATAAAAAATGAGCAGAGAACCTGAATAGACATTTCTCCAGAGACATACAGATAACCAATAGACATATGAAAAGATGCTCAAGGTCACTAATCATCAGAGAAATGCAAATTAAAACAACAATGAGATATCACCTCACACCTGTCAGAATGGCTATCATTAATAAATCAACAAACAACAAGGGTTTGCGAGGATGTGGAGGAAAGAGAACCCTCATGCACAGTTAGTGGGATTGCAAATTGGTACATTCATATGGAAAACAGTCTGGAGGTTCCTCAAAAAATTATAAATAGAAGTGCTTTATGTCCCAGATATTCCACTTCTAGATATTTACCTGAAAAAAATTTAAAACACTAATTTGAAAAAGATATATTCACCTGTACGTTCACTGAGACATTATTTACAATAGCCAAGTTATTGGAAGCAACCTAGTGTCCATCAATAGATGAATGGATAAAGAAGTTGTGGTGCATATATACAACAGCATTATCGGCCATAAAAAGAATGAAATCTAGTCATTTGTGACAACATGGATGGACCTAGAGGGTATTATGTTGAGTGAAATAAGTCAGACAGAGATATTCAAATATATGTTTTGTCACTTATATGTGGAATATAAAGAACAAAATAAGCAGACAAAATGAAACAAATGCATAAATACAAATAAGAAAGTGGTGGTTCCCAGGTAGGAAGGAGAGTTGGATGAAAAAGACAAAGGGTTTAAGGAACACAAATTGGCAGTTACAAAATAGTCACGGGGATGTGAAGTTCAGCACAGGGAATATTGTCAATAATATTTTAAATAACTATGTATGATGCCAGGTGGGTACTAGACTAATCGTGGGGATCACTTTGTTCACTTTCAGGAAGAAAAGTCAGAAAAACACTTCACTACTTTTGACATTTACAAATGATGACAGAAATAGTATTTTAAAGAAAAGAACATTTTACAATAGCAGTACCATTAGGTGATTAAATGTGAGCAGTCTCAGAAGGCAACTGACTAAAATGGTACCTGCTCTTAATTTGCTCAGGAAAATGGCTCCCAATCCTGCCCTTGTGTTGTTTCTCTTCTCGTTGGCTCTCATAATGGACACCTGCTGTCTACAAACATAGGCTTCAAATACTATATGTATGTAAATATAGGATCAAAATCCACAACCAAAAATCTCTTACAGGGAAAATGAGGGATAAAAATATGATTACGAAAAATTTTTTCTTCCATAAAAACAAAGCAAAGCAAAACAAAGTTGAGTTTCTTAGAGTCAGAAGGACTCATTCAAATGTCTCAGCCCAGGACCTTGCACCACCAGAAACGGCTGATGAAATGGACCATGGGACCCCCCTCCTGGCCTCTGCCTGCTCTATTTGAGCCTCCTGGGCTGATTGGCTTCCAATCAGCTGGCTGGTGTAGGCTGGGCCCTCAGTTCTGTGGTCCTGCTTTTTCCTGGGAAAGCCTCAACTTACCCTGACAACCATGCCACCCACACCTCGGTCCCATCTCTCTCCAGAAGATCCTGGGGTCCTGAGATGTTCTGGCCTCAAACCATGACAAGGCCCCACAAGTTAGCGCTCTGACCCAGAGCCTCACACACCAATGGAGTCCAGGCAGAACGAAACATTTCTCGCGCATCCCACAGTATTGGTCATCCATTTATTCATCATAAGTTGTGAATACTTTGTTCCTTCAGCCAGGCGCCAGTCCCAACCTCAGGAGCTTACAGACACTGTTAGAGAATTTCTGTAATTTATTTATAATATATAGACACAGACCTTGAGAGATGCCAGGTGTTCCAAGCATTTTCAGACATTAACTCTTTAGAATGCTTCATAACTTTATAGGAGGCTTGCTTATCATTATGCACCTGGGAGGTGGAGAAACGGAAGCACCAACAAAATTGCTCCCCAAAACTACAAATAGTTAATATCTCATGGTTTCTGTGGCTCAAACTTCTGGGTGAGGCTTAGCTGGGTGCTCTTGACTGCCTTGAGGTGCTTCACAGGTTTGAAGTGGCTAGAGTGGACTATTCCCTCATGCTCTCCTGTGGGTATGCTCAGGACATAGTTTGCACAGAGCCTGAGTTCCTGCCTATCTGTTGATGTCCACTCCCTCAGTCTGCCATGTGGGGTCTCTGCATAGGCAGCTCAAAACATTGGTGATAATATCTCAGTTCCAAAGGTATAATGGGGTGGAGGAAGAGAGACAGAGAAAGAAAGAGAGACAGAGAGAGATTGAGAGAGAGAGAGAGACAGAGAGACAGAGAGACAGAGAGAAGAATGAGTATGAGGGAAATGAGACTATTTGTAAATAAAACTTGGAAGTGGCACCCCACAACCTTGACTGTGCCTGTTGTTCAGATGCCAGTTACTAACCATTTAGTGGTGACACAGGATGTGCACATGAGGAGACAGGACCTCAGGAGCCATTGTAGATGCTCCCACCAGGTGGGCCCACGTAAATCATGAGGTCTGCTTCCCAGGGTAACAGGAATCATAAAGGGCTTATGGCAGTGGATGGCAACATCTGGATTTCCTTAATTTTAACCCTTTAAAGGCGCAGACCCTAAAGCGTAGCCCAGAGGGTGTGACTTTCCCAAAATCGCAGCGCTGAGATCCAGGCCTGTCATGATTGGTATGTTGTACTGCACCCTACCCATCTTGTAATGACTCATGTCTCAGTTTATGCATTGGACACATGTGACACCTGTGCACAGGTAGATGCCAAGGTGTTATCTAGTATTTATTTACCTGACAGTGTCCCTAGGAAGTAGTGTCTAGCATCATCCCCATTGTGCAGGTTGGAGGACAGGCAGGAGTTGCCCCCAGGGGCACGGTGGTTTCTGCAGGACATAGAACTGGTAATGAAAAGAAGTCTGAACTCTGTCCTCATAGCTGGGAACCTGGCATGTCCCTTGGACTATGGTGCAAGCTGTGTGGTTGTCCAGTACGGAGGCAACCTGAGTGAGGAGGGGGTATAGTCCACAGCTCAGAGGGGCCTTGGTGGATCTGATTAGAGGGAGGGCTCCAGACAATGGGACTTTGAAGAAGTGACCTCACTTCTTTGGTGACACTGGTAACTAGGCACCCAGAGTCTAGACAGAACCCCCCGTCCAGCTCACTTGACAGTTACGGAATGGATGTTCTCTCATTTCCTGACTTTCCGAAGCTCTGGGTTGAGAAGCCCAGTGAGAAATGTTTCTGTTGCTGTACATGTTGGCTCAGCCCTGACCGCCAATGCCCCTGGCCATTTTTCAGGAAGTAGCCTTAGGGGGACACAGATTGGTTCAGGCCAGGCCACAACTGTGATCACACTTGGGCAGCCCCCTACCTCTGACTTTGTCTGCATTTGTGTGTGTTGGGTGTGGTGATGGAAAGCTGGGCATGGGGCCTGTCCTGGGCAGGAACAGGGATTGGGTGTTGGATCCTTGGTGGTTCTGTCACATCGATACCCCAGATCATGGGTGGCAGGATGGGAAGGTGAGGGCTAGGGACCAAGCTTCTCTACCCTCTTGTTATTACTGGGCCCTCAAGGTGTCATTTTGTTTCCTCCCTGGCCGGAGATCTATTCAGATGACTGTGCCTGATCAGGAAGCAGAATTTGTGGTGGGCAATTTCACCTATGGTTGAAATGCCATAGAATGACCTCCAAATCCTTGTGGCCCAGCTACTGGGCACTGTAATTGCAGAGTGCCTTCTGGAGACTGTGGAGTAATGGTGGATGGGCATGACTGCTCTGCGTCCAGGGTCAGGAGATGGGTGCACCAGGCCACCAACAACAGCCAGGGCTGGTCTGAAGTGAGAGCTGGCTCAAAGGGGTTGCAAAATCCAGGAGCCTAAGATAACCATGGTGGGCCCAGAACCCAGACTCAAATCTGAAGACTCTCCTGGGGGCCTTCCAGGGCTTTCCTACTCTGTTGTCCCATAGTCTCACCCCCAAAGAAATCTGGACACACCCCTCCCTCTACCAGCTACACAAGAAGGTAGAAAGATACTCCTCACACATTTGTAAGAATATTAGAGAAAATGTGTGTTGTTTCACTTCACACAGAACAGGAACATCTTTAAATTTTGCTACTGATTCTATTGTTTTAACTCCCTGTCCCAGGAATCATGGGTGGCAGTCAGCTCCACTGTCCCTAAGGCCTTCTGCAAGCCTTACATGTCTTCACACTCAATAGAATGGTTTATTCAAGGAAGAGGGGACAGAGTTAAGCTATTCCATAGGTTTTTGTGCAACTTATCACTTCACAGAACATGCCAGCAGGATCCAGCAGGTCAGGAGCTATGACTTCACTTGTCTCATAATATTCCATAGGAAGGTTTTTTTTTGCCACAGCAATGTGGCCTTCCAACAACATTGGATCCTGATGTGACTCAATTTAGTTGCCATGTCAGTGGTTTGGTCGGGAGCATCTTAAGTGTGTCCCAATGGACTGTATTAGTTTGCTGCCATAACACCATATCACGTGGGTGGCATAAACGACAGACACTTATTTTCTCGCAATTTCGGCGGCTAGATGTTTGAGATCAGGGTGTTCATAGAGTTGGGTCCTCTTGAGTGCCCTCTTCTTGGTCATCTTCTGTGTCTGTATTCCCATGTGTCTATCCCTTTGTGCTTTTCCGTGACCTTCACATAAGGACGCCAGTCATATCGCATTAGGACCCACTCCAGTGAACTCGCTTTGCCTTAGTTACTTCCTTAAAGACCATCAATCCAAAGACGGTTATGTTCTGGGATAATGGGCTTACGACATGAATGTGTGAATTTGGGAAATATGACTGAACCCCTAGCATACACAGTGCTCTGCTGGAGACTTGCCCATGAATGAGCTGCTGGTGGAAGGACATGCATGCATAACATTTTCATACTTTAACAGCTACAGCTAGAGTCCAATCCGAGGAGGCTATGGCAGTGACATTGCCAACAGTGCTCTCTTGGGGTGGCTGCTTTTGTGCATCCAGCCTGGCCTGGGGATTCTCATTCTTTCACATTTTTTTTTTTTTACCAACCTGGTGTCAGGTTGTCCAACGGAATCACATTGGTCCTCAATTTGCAATTACTCTGATGATCCTTTGTATCACCTGTTAGCTGTTCAGCAGCCACGTGGATTTTTTCCCCTTCCTGCATCACCTGCTCAGATTCCTGTCTGGTGATCAGCTTTCTGTATTCTGAAATCTCCAGGCATTTGCCCCTTTGCTAAATCTAATATCTCTATAATGAGGGTCTCAGAATGCCCTTTAATGTAAAAGGAAGAAAAAGTAAGTGTCTTTTCTGAAGTCAATAGTTATCGTGGCTGTGCCCATCTTGTACGCTGTCTGCATGTCAAGAGTGGAGCAAGCCTCAATAGCTGGGAGGGACTGCCATGCTGCCTTGGCTTTGGACAATTCTCAGTTTTGAGCTGAAAGACTGTGAGTGGCCATTGACACCCTAAGCCTCTGCGTCCTCATCTCTACAAGGGGCATATGTATTAGGTCTCACTGGGACAAAGTTCTACACACAGACTATGAATGCCAGGGTCTGTGGCTCTGCTCCTAAAAATGTACACAGAAGGGAACAATTGTCCCTCCCCAGCTTCTCCTAGCAAACTTTTAAGGGTTAGGACTCTGTTCAGCACAGACATTGCTACCATCCTCTTGCACAAGTCTGTGAGGAGCTGGGCATTCCTGGATGAGCTCCAGACCTAGACCCTCCTGGTGGTTCATGGTTATTCCACTGACATTATGACCCTCCTGTCCCACCTGCGTGACAGTGAAATAGGCCTGTGCTTTGGTGAGGTCTGCCCACCCAGGACCTCAAGACAGGTGGGATAGAGAGTCGTCCAGTGGTGCCCATGATACCAGCCATCCCACCCAGAACCGTCACCTGCATGATGACCTACATGCTCACCTATTCAGCATTAAATGAGCTGTTGGACGAGCTGTTCACTAGGTAAACAGGCAGGCGCAAGGCGACTGCCTGCTGCTGGCTGTGTGTCTCAGGAATAACCCTGCATGCTTCATCTTGCTCTTCTGAAAAGTGGTTGATATAGGATAAGCCTCGTAGGGTTTCAGAGAGACATACTAATGGGATCAGCTATGGAGAGTGTTTCCCTGGTCCCTGGCTCTGCAGAATATGCTGCTGGACGTGCTGTGGCTGTTCATCTTTATCATTTTCTCTCCCTCATGAAAAGCCTCTGCCTCACTGCTCACGGACCTGTGGCCTTTTTGAGTTGAAAAACCAGATCCTATCTAGCTGACCTGGTTTTTGCCCTTGGTGTGGCTACCAGTGATCGCTGAGAGAAGCAGGGGGGCCCAGGCCCACCCAGATATTTGATGATTCTTGTTGGAGTTCATTCACTCAACAATATGTAGTAAACTCCTACTACATGCAGGCATTTTGAGATTTTTTAACCTAATGCAATGAAGGAAGCAGACACAATCCCTGGGCCTCAGTTCTAGTCGAAGAGTCAGACGATCCCTGCAGACATCATTTGCTGGTTCTGGGCACTGCCATCAGATCTGATGCCCTCACAGTCTACCCTCCATCTGGAGGTATCTTCCCAAATACTGACCAGGATGAAGCATCACAGGACCATAAACAATTAGGTGGTCTTTGGGTCTAGAAAAGGGCCTCTGTCTCTACAGGATGAGATACAGTGCTGGCATAACCCTAATCTCACATATGTTCCAATTCCCATGGGAGGACTGAGGTCTCGTGGCTTCCACTCCAGGAGGACAAATGACACAGAGAACTCCAGTGGGGTCCCAGGCCCCTAGAAAGTCATCTCCAGCACAGTCCCATCTCCATCTTCCTGCCCCTTTGTAGACCCACCCTTCCTGACCACCACCTGGTTCAGAATGGGGTTTGGGAGCACCTGCTCACAAATCTGTCTCAGTCCTCAGTCCAAACACCCAGGCGCATGGGGGCCAGGGTGGTTTGTGTCCAGGTACCGCTGAGGAAGGGTTTCAGTAGGAAGATGATACTCACAGAAACTCCATGTTAAACCTGCTGGTTGACCAGGCCTGTCATTGGTGACCGGCACTTCCACAGAG
The DNA here is from genome assembly GCF_014176215.1 of Rousettus aegyptiacus. Classification (NCBI taxonomy): domain Eukaryota; kingdom Metazoa; phylum Chordata; class Mammalia; order Chiroptera; family Pteropodidae; genus Rousettus; species Rousettus aegyptiacus. The sequence continues at coordinate 111,110,786 of NW_023416310.1, read as the reverse complement.
ATTTTAGAGTGGTATGGGGCCATCTGCTGGATGGGAAAGGGGGCATAAAGACCCAAATCCAAACCTGGGTGCTGCAGGAGGGCAGTGTGAAAGAAAAGGCCAGTCCTCTGACTGCTGCTCGACTACATCCCCAGGGCCATGTTGTCTGTGTTAGGAACCTAGCCACAGATGACAGGTGCAGGAGGTCAGCCAACCCTGCACCTTCCCAGTTGGAAGTTGAGCCTAAACTCCCTATCAATTGGTTCTCCTCGGTTAGAACTGCTGAGTCATAACCACTTGCTCTGTGGTTAGCTGTAGAGTCACAGCCCATTGGGGTAGGGTGGACAGTGAGGGGACTGCAGTCCGGGAAATTGATCTAGGGTGGGCTCATGGGCAATAGCAACTGTCCCAACCTCAGAAAGGCATGAGAACATCAAGCAGGGTCCACTCCAGCTCCAGAGTTCCAGAAGCTCCAGAGATGAAGCAAGGGCCAGTCCCGATGGCTGAGCCAGCTCCAGCTCTTCTGGAGCCAGCGTCACCTCCACTGGGTTCTGGAGAGCTGGACGCAGTGCCTACTTCAGCTTCAGTCCCGCTGCCAGCTGCTGAGCTGGAACCCGCTGGACCTTTGGCTCCAGTGTGAGTTCCATCTCTAGCTGTACCAGTAAGGACACAGCCAGTGTACCTGCAGACTCCACTGGCCCCATGCTGTGGCCACCCAGTACCTACTAAGGGAGGGGAAGCCTAATTTCTTGGGGTTTCCTCCCCAGATGGTGGCAGAGATGTTGATCTTGACAGACGTGGTAAGTTTCTGCAGCATGGGGCATGCCTTCCCTCTGTCATCAGCTGCCCGGATCTGCATTTCTTGATCTAGAATCTGGGCCAAAATCCATTCCCCTCAGTTACTTACCAAGTGACCTGGCTTGTTTTCCTAACCCCCAGTAGAGCTGGACACTCTGAGGACCTACTGGGCAGAGGGCCATGTTGATCGATCAGGTGGGACAGGTAGGGAAGTGGGTGAGGCCAGCTGGCTGGTGACTGAGGGGAGCCACTGAGGTGCTGCTGGGTCCTTAATAACTCACCCATCTGCTCAAGAGGCCTCATAACCTCAGCACTTGTTAGGCACCTGATGAGCATTGGTCTACATGGGAGATAAACAGACAAAGCCCCTGGTTATAGCCACCATGACGGAATGTGCACCTGAATGGGGAATGGATCAGAGGGGGATCATAATGGGAAGAAGATGCCACTTGGGATGAGGATGGGCAGAGGTGAGTGGCCACGCAGTATTGGGAGGAGGTTCAGTTGGGCTGGTACAAATGCTGCCCTCCTTCTCAGGCAGTACTGGATCCTTTGTCATCCTGTGCTGGGTGCCCTCAGTGGAGAGAGGAAAAACAACAGGGACTCCCGTGAAGCTCAGGCCACATCCTCAGCTCCATGGACTCCAGCTACATTTAGTGACCCCACATGAGACTTTGGGGGACTGAAGATGCTGATCTAGGCTATGGCAGGGCCAGGTGACATTCTCTGTCCTCCCTGGGAGCTGTTAAAGAAGGTGCCACAGCATCCCCTAATCACCATCTGGCCCAGAGGGACAACAGGGGCAAGGAGCACCTGGCACTGACTCTTTACACCACCTTCACAGTCAACTGGGTCATCACTACCTGCCTCAGAGACTTAAGCATGATGGCCATGACAGGGCCAAGATGGTGGGCTGCTGGATCCAGGTGGCCCAGCTATGCAGTGGGAGGGCCTAGAGGTCTACCTCTGGAGTTGTGGGAAGTGGACTTCCACTTTCTCAGCTCTCAGGATGCAGGCTGGAGTCTGACCCCTGAACAACCCATGGGTCCCTCCTGCCAGGGTTACCCCGACCTTGACACCCAGTCCCTGTAGTGGGAGGCTCACTTCCTGCCTGGCTCCTTCCTTGGATTGAGCTAAAATTCTCCTCCCTGGGAGTGTTACTCATCGGCTTCCATGTGTATCCTCCTTGGGCTCTCTGGACACTTGTCTCATCCAAAGCAAGAGATGTCAATGAGGGGACTGATGTCGGGGGAAGTGGGGTTTCAGCTATCCCCTCAGCTCATTTTCTTCCTTCCCCAGGAGGGCCCAGTTCTGGGGAACATCTCCTCCCTACATGCCATCGTGTCTGCTCTTCAGAACTTCTTGCTTCACCATATGAAGAAGATGTGGGGACACGTGCCCTGGTGAGGAGGCCAGGGTGGTCCAGGGATCTTCTATGTGGGTGGCGGTGCTCTCAGTGAGCTGGAAATTCAATGGGAGGCAGCAGACTCAGGACAGGGTCTGACCTGGCTGATGGATCCTAATTTTCCCTGGACCTTAGGCCAGCAGTTCTGCTTCAGGAATCAGTTTCATCCAATGTCATACTCAGAGCTGAACCAAATTGGAGATTTCCAAGTGTTTCTTCTGTATCAGGAGAACTCTGTCCACCTAGAACCAACAGAGGTTGATAGGTCTGCTGAGTAGAAATGGGAATGCTGGCTCTCGGCGACAACATGAGAGCCTCTCCCCATTTTTTACAGGTGTTTAGGAAAACTGATTTATTCATTTGGTATACATACTATGGTTATATAAATGGTATTTCAGATCTTCTAGTGATTTATAGGTCTCATTGAAATCCAAAATGGACTAATCTTCAATACATAGAAGGAAACCAATGGTGTATGTTTTAAGTGTATTTATGGTCAGCTTTTTTTTTTTTTGGAATAAGATTTTGTTTCAAAGAGAGACTTTTGCAATCATCGAGACAGAATCTCAGTAATGAGGAATCTGGGGTCTGGCTTTTATGCGGAAACATTCCCCAGGCCAGAATGATGCTCTGCTGCATCTAATTCTTCAATAGAAAACTAGTCTGTGAAGGTAATCTGTAAGTAACTTTACTCATAAAAAATATCCCCACATCTCTGTGTTGTTCTACTATCAAATAATTAGCTCGTGGGATTGGCTGGGGCAAAATGCTACAAATACACCGAGAACACTAAGCACTTCCTGTCTGCAACATCATGATTGTTAAAACTTCATGGAAATCAACTCAGAGGTTCTTAAACATAGGGAATCATGATAAATAAGCAGTTAAACAAACGCTAGTTATTTTGTTTGGTTCACGGTATGGCGTGGATCTAGGGCCCACTTGAGAGGTTCTGCAGTAATATGTAAGGGAACCGCCTCTGCATATTTGTCCTTGCATCTCTCAGTCCCAACTTTCTTGACCCTCGCGAGTCTGTGCTTTCATGCTGACCTTTCAAAAACTCAAAAGCAGCTAATGTGAACCTATCTTTTCCTTTAATATCCTACCTAGGCGTAGGCCTTGTTTTTTTTTTCTTCTTCTTCTTTTGGTATGGCCGAAGCTAGGAGGAGCAGAATCTAATTGTCTTATTTAGGTAATTTTGTGAGTGAGTTTTACACCAAGCTCCAAGGTGATATTTGTATTCTAACCCAAAGAACTATCTGGTTTATTCTGAAATATACTTTAGCATTTGATAAAAAATTCCCTGATATCAAATACTCCTTGATGAATGTATGTTTTTTATATTAAACTTATTGGAGTGACATTAGTTAATAACATATAAGTTTCAAGTGTACGATTTTATAATACATTATTGGAATATTGTATGTTCACCACCCAGGGTTAAGTCTTCTTCCATTATCATATATTTGACCCACTTTACCCTATTCATCATTCTCACATTGTACCTCCCCTCTGGTAACCACCATACTGCTGTTTGTGTCTACAAGTTTTCGTTTATTTGTTTTTTTACTCATTTGTTGCTTTCTATTTTACATCCCACATATGAATGAAATCATATGGTTTTTATTTTGCTAAACATGATAATTTCAAAATCTATCCATGTTTTTGTAAAGGCAATTTTGTCTCCTTTTTCATGGTGGAGTAATATTCCATTGTATATATGTACCACTTCTTTATCCAATCACCTATCGAAGGACACTTGAGTTGTTTTCATGTCTTGATCATTGTAAATAATGAGGTGCATATATCTTTACTAATAAGTATTTTCAAAATTCTAGGGTAGATACTCAGAAGAGGTCAAATGCCTTGGTCAAATGGCAACTTTGTTCTTAATTTTTTGAGAAACCTCCATACTGTTTTCCATAGTGACTACCAATTTATATTCCTACCAGTAGTGTATGAGGGTTCTTTTTTCTCCATAACCTCTCTAACTTGTTATTACTTGACCTGTTGCTAACAGCTATTTTAATAGGTGTGAGGTGGTATCTCATTGTGGTTTTGATGTGCATTTCTCTAATAGCTAGTGAAATTGAGCACCTTTTCATACTGGTCATTTGTATGCCTTGGGAGAAGTGTCTGTTCAAGTCCTCTGCTCATTTTTAATAGGATTTTTTTTGATTGTTGTTGAGTTGTATAAGGTCTTTATATATTTTGGATATTAGCTACTTGACAGAGGGGTTGTTTGCAAATATCTCTTCTCATTCAGTTGGCTGCCTTACTGCTTTATTGATGGTCTCTTTTTGCTGTGAAGACTTTTTTAGTTTGATATAGTCTCATTCATATTATTTTTGCTTTTACTTCCCTTGCCTTTGAGATCAATTTTATAAAACCTTAACTAACTCCAAGGTTTGTGAGTTTAGTACCTATGTTTTCTTCTAGGTAATTTATTGTTTCAGGTTTTAGATTTAGGTCTTTGGTTCTTGGAAAAAAACATGGCAGAGTAAGAAATGTCCTCGGATCTCTCCCCTTGAAACAACAATAAGCCAAATACCTAAAATTCAACAAAAAGCAACCAAACTGCACACTTGCATGTCTGAGCATGGGCTCTCCACATACGAACTACCACAGGTCAAAACCCCGAATGTTGGGTGGTGGACTAGGAGAAATAAGGAAGCTGCCTCTTACAGCCAATAGAGTTCCTTGCAGGAGGAGGGGGAGGAGTGAAGGTGTGGCGACTTCCTTGATTGCACTGCCTGGAAGTGCCAGGACTTCGAGCGGCTGGCAGCAGGGCCCACTCATCAGGGCAGAAAGCAGAGAAACAGCTGACAAAGAGATAACAGTTGATTTTTACCAGTCGTGATTGCAAAACCGAGGCTGAGCCTCAGGCCCAAACCTCCAACACAGAGGGCCCCGCCCCCCATACCTTCTGAGACCAAACACCACAGACCTCCAGGGGAATCTGAGCAAACGCTACCAAAACTTTTGCTAACACTCACAGGGACTGAAACTCAGGGTAGCGAGTGTGATTATCTATCAGAAAATAAAAAGGCATTTCTAAAGATTTATAAAAAGCAGGGGTCCAAGAGGCTTAGATGCCATCTACTGGACACCAAAAGAAAAGCGCCTTCTTTGCAACAGGCTAAAGAGAGACCTTTATCTAATAAATCTTCTTGCTGGAAAAACAACAGAATACACTTCCATTAATGCCCAGGTGGAGAAATAGTCCATTAAACACCATGAACAACCAAGGTGACAAGGCATCTCAGAAAGAAAGAGAAAAATCTCCAGCAAATAAGCTAACAGACACAGAAATATGCAACTTCAATGACAGAGAATTCAGGGTGGTACTTCTGAAAAAACTCAGTGACTCCTGAAATGAGTCATATCAACAATGTCAGGAATTGAAAACACAACTAGATGAGCAGAGCAAGGAGATTGAAACCCTCAAAAAGAACAGAATAGATCTGGAGATAAAAAACACACTGCAAGAGCTGAAAAATGAAATAGCAAGCTTGGGAAATAGAGTCCACCAAATGGAGGAAAGAATCAATGATGTAGAAGACAGAAATCTAGAAATAAATCAGAAGGAAGAAGAGAGAAACCAAAGAATGCAAATCGTGAAAGAGAAATTCAAGAACTAGCTGATACTATTGAGAGGAAACATAAGAACAATGGGCATTATCGAAGGTGAGGAGAAGGAGCAGGGACTAGAAAGCATTTTCAGACAAATAGTGGACGAGAATTTCCCAAATCTAAGGAATGAGCTGGAGCTTGGAATTCAGGAAGTCAACAGAACATCCAGTTATCTCAACCCCAAAAGTCCTTCACCAAGACACATTGTATTAAAGTTATCAAAAATGAACAACAAAGACAGAATTCTCAGGGCAGCCAGGGAGAAGAAAACGGTAACTTATAAAGATAAATTCATTAGATTATTGTTGGACTTCTCAGCGTAAACCTTACAAGCCAGAAAGGAATGGAATCAAATATTGAAACTACTAACTGAAAGCAACAACCAGCCTAGAATAGTGTATCCAGCTAAGCTCTCCTTTAGATATGAAGGAGAAATTAAGACTTTTCCAGACATACAAAAGTTGAGGGAATTCTCCACTATGAGGCCTGCACTACAGGAAATACCGAAAGGGATCAGCTCACCTAAAACAAACAAACAAACAACAACAACAACAAAAATACATAATTAGGAGTAAAGTGTCTATCAGGTAAATAGAAGCAGAATGTGACCTTTATTAAGAACAGGGCATCATAAGCTTAAATAATAAGAGAATTGCTATAGCAAGATAGTAATGAATGTTCAGCACATATATGGACAAATTGAGATAACAACGACTGAGAAAGGGAGGATTCAAAGATCCAAATTTGCAAATGGGAATGAAGATAAGGCACACACAGAAGAAAATGGAATGTATAAGCTATCCTTTTCATATTCATAATGGTAACCACACACCAAAGATTCAGAAATGAAGTATATAACATAAAACAAGAAGAACAAAGGCAAACCCCACAAGAGCCAACCAAAATAATAATAATAATAATAATAATAATAAAACAGGAACATAAGGACAAGAAAGCAATGAAAACCCTGAGCTACCAGAAAGCAAAAAATAAAATGGCTATAAGAAGACCTCATATTTCATTAATCACCCTAAATGTAAATGGACTGAACTCACCAATTAAAAGACACAGAGTTGCATAATGGATCAAAAAATCAAAACTCAACCATATTCTGCCTCCAGGATACACATCTCTACTCCAAAGACAAATATAGACTCAAAATGAAAGGGTGGAAAATGATATTTCAAGCAAATGGCATTAGAGAAAAGCAGGATAGTGGTACTAACATCAGATGAAATAGATTTCGAAATAAAAAGGTTAAGAAAGGTACTGAGGGACACTTCATAATGATAAAGGGAACCATGCACCAAGAAGACATAACACTTATTAATATCTATGCTCCCAGTCAGGGAGCCCTGAAATATGTAAAGCAATTACTAACAGAACTAAAGGGAAAAATAGACCAAAACACTATTGTAGTAGGGAACCTAAATTCATCAGTGTCAGATGTGGACAGATCATCAAAACAGAAAATCAGTAAGGAAACAACATACTTAAATGACACATTAGACCAATTGGACATAATTGAGATATACAGAGCCTTCCATCTCAAAACGGACGCTCATACATTCTTCTCTAGTGCACATGGAACATTCTCAAAAATCGACCACATACTGGGACGCAGAGAGAGCCTCAACAAATATAAGAGGATTGCAATCATAGCAACTATGTTCTCTGATCATAATGCTTTGAAGCTGGAGATCCACTGTAAATAGAAAATGGGAAGAATCACAAATACATGGAGATTAAACAACATGCTACTGAAGAATAACTGGTCAGGGAAGAAATAAAAAGAGAAATCAAGAGATACGTAGAAATGAATGATAATGATACTACAACACATCAAAACTTTTGGGACATGGCAAGCAGTCATAAGAGGAAAGTTCATATCATTACAGGGTTAACTCCAAAAACAAGAGCAAGCCCAAATAAACTACCTAACGCTTTATCTTAAAAAACTAGAACAGGAAGAACAAATGAGGCCTAAAGTCAGCAGAATGAAAGAAATAATGAAAATAGAGCAGAAATAAATTGAAAACAACAACAAAAGGCAATACAAAAAAGAAATGCAACAAAGAGCTGATTCTCTGAGAAAGTTAGTAAAATCGACAAACCCCTGTCTAGATGCACTAAAGAAAAAAGAGAAAGGACACAAACAGAATCAGGGATGAAAAAGGGGAAATTATGACTGACATTGCAGAAATACAAAGGATCATGCAAGAATACTATGAAAATGTATATAATAACGAATTTTATAACCTAGAAGAAATGGACCAGTTCTTCGAAAAATAGATTTAGGTCTTTGATCCATTTTGTGTTCATTTTGGTGCATGGTGACAGATAGCAATCTATTTCCATTCTTTGGCATATAGCTTTTCAATTTTCCTAGCACTATTTATTAAAGAGACTATCTTTTCTCTATTGTATAATTTTGGCTTCTTTGTTGAAAATTTCTGATATATGTGTGTGTTTATTTCTGGCTTCTTGATTCTGTTCCATTGGTCTGTGTGTCTGTTTTTCTGCCATCACCATGCTCTTTTGATTATTGTCACTTTGTAGCATAATTTGAAGTCAAACAGAGCGATACTTCTGGCCTTGTCTTTTTTCTCAAGATTGGTTTGGCTATTTGGGGTCTTTTGTGATTCTGTGCAAGTCTGATGACTTTTTGTTCTATTTGTTTAAAAGATGCCATTGAGATTTTGATAGAGATTGCATTACTTCGGGTAATATGACCATTTTAATTATGTTAATTCTTTCAATCCATAAGCACAGAATTTCTCTCCATTTCTTTGTGTCTTCTTCTGTTTCTTTTAATAATGTCGTATAGTTTCACCCTTCACATTATTTGTTAAATTTATTTTGTATGTATTTTATTCTTTTGGTTGCAACTGCAAAATGAATCATTTTTTCTAAAATTTTATTGTTAGTGTATAGGAACAGTATGGATTTTCATGTTTATTTAGTATCCTGCGACTTGACCACATTTGTTTATTGTTTGTAATAGCCTTTTGGTGGAGTCTTTAGGGTTTTCTATATAAAGAATTATGTCATTTGAAAAAAGTGAAGAGCTTACTTATGTATTTTCAATTTGGATGCCTTTTTTTTTTCTTTTTCTTGACTGATTGCTCTACCTACGACTTTCAACCCTGTATTGCATAGAAGTGGTGATAGCTGACAGCCTTGATTTGTTCCTGATCTTAGAGGCAAGGCAAGGCTTTTAGTTTTTCATCATTAAGTATGATATTAGCTTAGGGTTTGTCATAAATGGCCTTACTTATGTTGAGGTACTTTTCTTTTACACTCATTTTATTGAGTGTTTTAATCATGAATGAAAGCTGTATCTTGTCAAATGCTTTGTATGCATCTATTAGTATGCCTATATAATTTTTATCCTTTATTTTACGTGTTATATCGCGTTAATCAATTTGCGTATATTGAACCATCCTTGTGCCCCTGGAGTGAACCCCAGTTGATCATGATGTATAATCTTGTTAATGCATCGTTTTATTAGATTTGCTTGTATTTTGTTTAGGATTTTTGCATCTGTATTATCAAAGATATTTCTCCATAGTTTCTTTTTTTGTGTGCTCCTTCTCAGGTTTTGGTATCAAGATAATGTTGGCCTCATAAAATGAGTTAGGAAGTGTTGCCCGTCTTCAGTTTTTTGGAAGAGCTGAGAAGGATAAGCATGAAATCTTTCAATGTATTGGTAGAACTCACTAGTGAAGCTGTCTGGTCCTGGACTTTTACTTTTTGGGAGGTTTTTGAGGATTGTTTCACTTTCCTTACTGTTAACTGGTCTATTTAGATTTGCAGTTCTTTGTGATTCAGTCTAGAAAGTTTATATATTTCTAAGGACTAGTCCATTTCTCCTAAATTATACAATTTGGTGGCATATACTCTTTTGTAGTATTCTTATATAATACTTTGTATTTCTGTGGTATCCATTGTAATTTCTCCTTTTTCATTTCTGATTTTGTTTAAGCCTTTTCCTTTTTTTTTCCTTACTGAGTTTAGCCAGGAGTTTGTTTTTTTAAAAAAAATTCTTGTTTTTTTTTTATAGTGATATTGGTTAACGAATCCAATAAGTTTCAGCTGTGCAGTTTAACAGTAAGGAATATATATGTTTACACTGTATGTTCACCTCCCATAGTTAGATTTCTTTCTGCCACCACATATTTGACCCCCTTTACCACATTAACCTCCTCTTCCCCCCACTTCTACCTTCTGGTAACCACTAGTCTATAGTTCATGTCCATGAGTCTCTGTTTGTTTGTGCTGCTCATTTGTTGCTTTCAGGTTTATATCCCACATATAAGTGATAACATGTGATTTTCAACTTTTTCTGTCTGGCTTATTTCACTTAGCATGATTATCTCAAAGTCCATCTATGCTGTGCAAATGGCAGTCTTTCATCTCTTCTTATGGCTGAGTAATATTCCATTGCATATCTACAACTTCTTAAGCCGATCACCTATTGTAGGACGCTTTGGTTGCTTCCATGTCCTGGCCACTCTGAATAATGCTGCTCTGAACATTGGTGTGCAAATGTCTGTTTGGATATGAGTTGTCAAGTCTTTGGGGTAAATACCCAGTAGAGGGATTGCTGGATCATATGGTAGATCAATTCTTAGTTTTTTGATGAACCTCCATACTATTTTCCATAGTGCATGTACCAATTTGCAGTCCCACCAGCAGTGTGTGAGGGTTCCTTTTTCTCCGCATCCTCTCCAGCATTTGTTATTACTTGTCCTGTTGATTATAGCTATTCTAACAGGTATGAGATGGTATCTCATTGTGGTTTTGGTTTGCATTTCCCTAATAGCTAGCGATGTTGAGCACCTTTCAAATATTTGTTGGCCATTTGTATGTCCTCTAGGGAGGAGTGCCTGTTCAGGTCTTCTGCTCATTTTTTGAATGGATCATTTGTTTTTGTTGTTGTTGTTGTTGTTGTTGTTGAGTCATATGAGTTCTTTGTATATTTTGGATATTAGGCCCTTATCAGAGACTTTGCTTGTAAGTATATTTTCCTATTTGGATGGCTGTCTCTTTACCTTGTCGATGATTTCTTTTACTGAGTGGAAGCTTTTCAGTTTAATGTAGGCCCATTCATTTATTTTAGCTTTTACTTCTCTTGCTTTTGAGGTCAAATTCATAAAATCCTCTTTAAGACAAGGTTCTTGTGTTTAATTCCTATGTTTTCTTATGCATTTTATTGTTTCAGGTCTTATATTCATGTCCTTAATCCATTTTGAGTTAAATTTAGTGTGTGGTGATAGATAACAGTCTGGTTTAATTCTTTTGCATGTGGCTTTCCAGTTTTTCCAGCACCATTTCTTGGAGAGGTTTTCCTTTCACCACTGTAAGTTTTTGGCTTCTTTGTCAAAATTTATTTGCCCATATAAATATGGGTTTACTTCTAAACTCTCAATTCTGTTCTATTGGTCCATGTGTCTGTTTTTCTGCCAATACTGTGCTGTTTTGATTATCGTTGCTTTGTAGTATAATTTTAAGTCAGGCAGAGTGACACCTGCAGCCTCGATCTTTGTCTCTGGATGGCTTCGGCCATTCGGGTCTTTTGTGCTTCCATACTAATCTGATGATTTTTTGTTCTATTCTTTAAAAATGGCTGATGGGATTTTGATGGAAATTGCATTAAATCTGTATAATGTTTTAGGTAACATGGTCATTTTAATTATGTTGATTCTTTTAATCCAAGAACACGGAATATCTTTCCATTTCTTTGTATCTTCTTCAATTTCTTTTAATAGGGTCTTATAGGTTTCATTATATAGGTCCTTCGCATGTGTCATTAGTTTCAAAGAATCAGGTCTTTGCACTAAAATTATTTCTAATGTCTTTTTTTTTAACCATTTCATTTAATTCTGCTTTAATTTTTATTTTTCTTCTGCTGACTTTGGGCTTTATTTTTTCTTTTTTTTCTAATTTTGTGTGAAATGTTATTTGAGATTTGTTTTGTTTTGTTTTCTTGAGGTACGCCTGTATTAATATAACCTTTCTTCTAATTATTGCCTTTACTATATATCAAAAGTTTGAAATATTTTATTCTCATTTGTGGCTATATATCTTTTGATTTCTTTTCTTTTTTCTTTGACCCAATCATTATTTTGTACCATGTATTTAATCTCCACATATTGTATTTTAGTTACAGGTCTTTTTTTTTTTTCTTTGAAGTAGATTAAGTATTTAAAAACATTGTTATTAGAAAATATGCTTGGTATAATTTCTACCTTCTTGAATTTATTGAGTCTAGTTTTATGCCCCAACATATGCTCTATCCTTAAGATTGTTCCACATGAACTAGAGAAGAATGTATAATCTGGTATTTGGGGATGAAAACCTCTATAAATATCAATTATGTCCATTTGGCCTAATGTGTCATTTGAAGTTGATATTTCCTTATTGATTTTCCGTTTGGGTGATCTATCTCTATCTGTCTATGGGGGTAATTATGTCCCCTATTAAAATTGTGTTTTTGTCAGTTTCTCCCCTTAGTTCTATTAGTAGTTGCTTTATATATTTTATTGCTAGCTGGTTGGGTGTGTATATATTAATGTTATGTCTTCTTGATCATTATAATGTGTCCGTCTTTGTTTCCTGTTACTTTTTTAACCTTTAAATCTATTTTGTATGACATAAGTATGGTTACACCCACTTTTCTCTGCATGCCATTTACTTGGAGTGTAATTTTCCACCCTTTTTCTTTAAATCTATGTTTGTTTTTTCAGCTAAGATGTGTTCTTGAAGGCAGGATGTGGTTGGGTTTTGTTTTCTGATCCATCCGCTTTTCTCTGCCTTTTCATTAGTGAGTTCAATCCATTTACCTTTAGGATGATTATTGATATATGCAGATTTTGTCCAACCATTTTATCTTTTGTTTTCTAGTGGCTCTGTGTCTCTGTTGTTTCTTATTTCTCGGGTTTCTGTTTGTTATTTGAGTTTGGTAGTATCCTATAATTTTTCTCTGTTTCCTTTTTTTTAAGTCATGTATCCAGTTCTAGCTTTTTATGTTTACCATTAGGTTCGTGTAAAAAAAGTTTTATGTATACAGTAGTCCTTGTTTTTATGATTGCATCTTCTCTCCATTCACCTGCACAAGATCAGTCTTTTACCATATCCACTTTTATGTTTTTGTTGTCACAAATCATCTCTCTTTATGCTGTGAGTATATTTCAAAATTGCAGTAGCTATTGTCTTCTTATAAAAGTTGTTTTAACCTCATTTATTTTTTATGCTATAGATAAGTGTTTGATATCCTATGCCGAACAAGGGTTCCAATTTTATGTTTTTGTCTGTCTGTTAGTCATGTTGTTTATAGCTTTGCATATTTTTGTCTTTTTGTTTCAAGTAGAAGAACACCCTTTGGTATCTCCCGTAATGCAGGCCTTGTGGTGGTAAATGTCCTCAGCTTCTGTATGTATGGAAAGGTCTCTATTTCTCCTTCACATCTAAAGGAGTGATTTGACTTTGATTCCAGTGCTGCAAGATGATGCCAGTGTCTCATGCCAGCTGGTTTCCCAGAGGTGCAACTGAGTTATTGGGTGGAAAGATGTGGCGTAGATGATAGAGGCTCAGTTCATGCCTCTGGTGACCAAATAAAAGTTGTGACAGTAATAAAAAGCAGCAGCAATGAAAAAAATCACCTAGAATCTAGAGGAACAAGCCATAAAATTAGGGAGAAGTCTAGGAAATCACCCTGCAATGGCAGAAGGTAGGATGGAGAAAGGACGTGCAGCTGCCTGGTCTTGAATGGCTGAGTGAGGTGGGGACAGCAGCAGCGGCAGCAGCAGATGCCTCTTAAAGGGGCCGCATCCATGAGCAGATTTTCACAGTGACGAACCTGCTTGCTCTGAGCACCAGCGCTGATTCGGCTGCACACAGGGGGCGCCAGGGACTTACAGGGAGACATCATAGAGTGAGGGCCTAGGCGAGACTCGCTCTGTACAGAAGTACCGGCAGTATCCATTTCTCCCTATTGAGCCCTCCCTACATCCAGTGCGCGGACACAGTGCAACCATGTCCGGAGGTCATCAGACTGGATAACAGTGGTCGCTCCTCCCAGAGGATTCTCTGAAACCCTGGCTCCACCACTTGCAGCCCTATCCAAGACACATCCAGCAAGCCAGGTGCTCCTTGCTTAGTAGCTCCTAGCCTCACACCTGAGGCAGCTGGCCTTGGTTACTGGTGTGGCCTTTTGAGGCAGCTATAGCACAACATCTATGGATTGCTTGCTAAATCTTATCAGGTGGCCCTGGTGGGGCACAGGCTTAGGCTAAATTTGGCCTGCAGCTGAACCCCTCTCAGGACTGTGCCACTGAACACCTACTTCACAAAGCCACACTAATAAGACCAAGAGACGTAGCTACTTTGTTTAATACATAGAAATAGACACAGAAAGGCAGCCAAAATGGGAAAACAAAGAAGCAAAATCCATATGAGAGAAGAGAACGGAGATATAGACATAATGGAGTCAAATAATCTAACAGATGCAGAGTTCGAAACACTGGTTATAAAGATGCTCAATGAACTTTTGGGAAGTGTAGGTAGATAAATTCAGTGAGAACTTCAACAAAGAGATAATGAACATAAAAACGGAAATGGAAAAATTATAAAAGGGAACCAATCTGAAATGAAGAATATATTATCTGAAATGAGAAGTATATTAAATGGAATAAACAAAGGAATAAACAAAGTGAATAAAGAAAAGGATCAAATGCCCTATCTAGAGGACAGCAAAGCCAAGGACGCCCAATCAGAATGGCAAGAAAAAAGATGCCAAGACTATAAAAATAATTTAAGAAACATATGGGACAATATTAAGGTCCAAATATCTATCTGATAGGCATACCTGAAGAAGATCAAGATGCTGAACAGCTGTTTGAATTAATAATGATGGAAAACTTTCCTAACCTGGTGAAGAAAATGGACAGAAAACCCCAAGAAGCTCAGAGAATCCTAGACATATCATAATTAAAATGCCAAAGGTTAAATACAAAGAAAGAATATCAAAGCAGCACAAGAGAACAGATAGTTAACTACGAGGGGACACCCAAAGAAAGACTATCAAAGCAGCACAAGAGAACAGATAGTTAACTACAAGGGGACACCCATAAGACTGGCAGCTGATTTCTCTAAAGAAGCTATGAAGGACAGAAGGGCTTGGCAAAACTATTTGACAGGATGAAGACCCAGTCTCTATAACCAAGAATAATTTATCCAGCAAAGCTACCATTTAGAGTCGAAGGACAGATAAAGAACTTCCCAGACAAAAATAAGATAGAGGAATTTATCACCACCAAGCTAGTATTACAGGAAATGTTGGAGGGTCTTCTTCAAGAAGAAAAAATATGTATCAAAAACAGGAATAAAGAATGCTAATGACTACATTCCTATCAATAAGTACCTTAAATGGAAAAGAATTAAGTGCACCAACCAAAAGATAGAGTGGCTGAAAGGATAAGAAAACAAGACCCACCCACCCACTCACATATGAAAAGGAAGGGGATGGCAAATGATATTGCTTTGATGGACCTAGAAGGGATTTAAGTCAGATAGAGAAAGATAAACCCCATATGGTTTCACTTATATGCCGAATCTAAGGAATGAAAAGAACCAACTAATCAAAAACAGACTCACAAATAGAGTGGACAGTTTGGTGTCAGACAGAGGGGAGGGAGGTTTGGGGGGCTGGAAGAATGAGGTGAAAAAGTACAAATTAGTGGCTGATGGATGGTCACAGGGGTGGGGAGCATGGCATAGAGAATGCAGTTAGCGTTAATACATTTGCTAGGTGAACGGTCAGGGAGGGGAAGGAGGGTATAAGTGGGGGAATCATTTTACAAACTATATAGATGTCTAATAAATGTACTGTATATTTGAAACTAAATAAAATAAATTAATTAAATCATCATTATCATCATCAACAACAACAATGACAACAACAACAACAACAAGTGATTTGCTGGATGTATTGTCCTAGGCAGGTGGTTTCTCTCTTTCAATAGCTCAAATTTGATTCTACTCCCTCCTAGCTCGTAAAATCTGTTGGAAAATTTGATGACAGTGTAATGGCATTTTTTTGTTGTTGTTGCTCCCATCTTTCTTGAGAATTCTTTCTTTGTCTTTAGTTTTGGACAGTTTTAATATAATGTGCTTTGGAGAAGGCCTTTTTAGATTGACATAATTAGGTGTTCTGTTAGCTTCTTTATATGAGAATCCAGTTCCTTCTAAAAGTTTAGAAGGTTTTTATCAGTTATTCATTTAGATAGGCTCTTTCTTTCCTTCTCCCTTTCTTCTCCTTATGGTATACCCATTGTTCTTACATTGCTGTTTCTAATAAAGTCAGATAGTTCTTGTAGAATTCTCGTCTGTTTTTGTTGTTGTTGTTATTGTTGTTGTTGTTGCTGTTTTTCTTTTCTTTCTTTCTTTCTTTTTTTATTTATTTTTTTTTTACTTTCAAGTCTCCCTCTTTTTTCACCTGGGTCATTTCTAGATTTCTGTCTTTTCTTTTGTTTTAATGTTAATAATTCTTTCCTCCATCTACTCTGCTCTTTTTTAAGCTTTCTACTTCATTCTTCATCTCTTTTATTGCATTCCTTAGCTCCAGAATTTGGTTCTTTTTAATAGTATCAGTCTATTTGGTAAAGTACTCCTTTTGTTCATCAATTATATTTCCAAGTTCATTGAATTGTCTTTCTGGTTTTTCTTGATCTCATTGAGTTTTTTCCAAACTGCAATCCTGAATTCTCTGTCACGTAAGTCACGTATTTCCATATCTTTGTTTATTTTCTGGAGATTTTAAATCTTCCTTCTGAATTCCATTGTTATCTTGGTTATTCATTGTGCTTGATGGGTTATTTCTCTGCCTGGATCTTTGTGGGAATAAAAGCTACTTTAAAAAAAAAGTATTTTAGTTGATAAGTAGAGGTATTTCTTTTGTTTTCCAGTAGGTAGCAGAGAGCTCAAGTATTTCTTTGTTTTCATCTGCACTGCTGGAGCTTCCAGGATCTCTGTGGGGCAGTGTCACCTTGGCCATGAAAACCTTTCATATTCCTAGGAGTTGGGCATCCCCTGCATGACCTGGTTACCTCAGTTTCAGGGAAGCACTGTTGTGGATTGGAAGGTGTCTTCTGTATGTTCCTGGCACCACAATCCTGTAGCCAGAAGCTGCTCTAGGGCTGCTCTGAGTTGGTCCAGCAGCTTCTACTAGGCTGCAGCACAATAAAGGGGGGTTAGGTGGGCTGGGGTGTTGCCGGTTAGTGCATCAGTGGTTCTCCTTTTCCTCATAGGCTCAGCTACAATGAGTACAGACCTTCACAACTATTGTGTCCACTGTGGTTGCGGTAAGTGTAGGACTGTGTATGGCTTTCCTTTGTCCTCCTCCTTCCCTCTCTTGTCTCTACTGTTCACTCAGATATGCCCACCTTCAGACATCTCTGTGCAAAGTGTCTGACATGTATGTGTGTTGGGCAGGGAACACTTTGATAAATTATAGCTGACTAACTTGTTGTAGCAAGGGAGAAACTTGGAGGTCCTCTCATGCTGCTTGTCTCGCTTTCATATATTTCTATTTGCAATTTGGTTTTTATAATTCACTATTAAATAATGAATCTTAGAACTGAGAATGTCACCAAAAGATGTCTTTGTTGGCCAAGTAATAAAAATGAGGCCCATGGAGCAGAATTGTGTGATGCCTCTTATTTAATCGCTAAAAGTTTTAGGACTGAACCATTAATTCCCATGCCTAGTAGGTGGCAAATGTTTAATTTATAAATGATGATTGTAAATGAGAAGCTGTGTACCCACATTTTCAAAAATAGATTCTAGAATTCAGGTAAGCTCTTTGAAATGTGCAGAGCACTGTACAAATGCGAGCATTGGAGTTCATACTTCTGGTGGAGGTATGGTGACATTTGTGATTGTAATAATTGTGATAGACTCATTATTTACAAAGTTACAGTTAGAATTCAGCCATCATGACTCAAGGTAATTGGCCTCAATTATTTCACCACGGTTCCTCTCTGTGATAATCTGTCCTGTTGACAGACTTCTGAGGGCCACCAACTCATTCTTCATGATTATTAACTAGGAGCAGTGGTGGTTTTTGCTGAATTCTTCTTCCTCTTGGTCAACTCAAGCTGCACACATTTTAAAGTAAAGTGACTGAAATTGGGCAAGTTTTGCCATTAAAAAAGAACAATTTTCCCCTTTCTTATTCTCACCTTCTTCCTCTCCATTAAGTTAACAACTCAAACTGAGTCCTGAGGCTATTACAGCAACATGGTCTTACCTCAGCATACCCATTTTGAGGGTCAAGATCTATTTCTTAGTCCACTAGCATTGTAAAGAACATTAATAGACAGGAAGGCAGAAATGAGGAGGAAGTAATCTATGACTTTGTCCTTGTGAAGGTTTTAGAGTATAGGTCAGAATATCTTTCATTAAATTATGAGAACCCAGAATTTAGTGTGTCCATGACATCCAACCATTGTATAAAAACTAAGATATTTAGTTCATTGAATACCTATTTTTTTTTTGATCTGCATAATATGGAACTATTGGTTTGAAAAATTTTTGACTTATATTTTATTTTAACAGACTCATTTGACCAATTGCACTCATTGTCTCTGACTTAAAATTCACTAGAGTTTTTTTTTTCCCTCCAGTAGTTAGTAAACAACCTTCACTTGGAAATTCAAATAGCCCACAGCTGTGGATAACAAGTCTGGTACGAGCCCACTACCTGCTCCTTGTTTCTCTTTCATTCGCTGCTTTCTTTTAGAGCATTGCTTTTTAAAATGAGATAAGTTCTCTTATCAGTTTTCTGTTCTATAAAAATAAGGGATGAGTCTTTGATCTTCCACGGAACGTGGCGACATAAAGAACACATTCTCATTACTGGTTCCTAACGTGGGTTGGCTCAAATTCTGTAGGCCCCTTGTTTTACTTTTGGGAATATCTTCATGACTAAATTGGCCACAGAAAATTTTGTAGAATTTCACACATCTACTGAAACTTTGTGGTAGGACCACTCTAAAAAACCCAGAGTAACTTGATAAAGTCTCAATATGCAGTCTTAAATAGACATTCTTATACCCATTTTTGAAGTATGAACTCCAAAGTGTACTACAAAAAAGTATGAACCAGAGATTGAAATTAGTGCAGCCTCTAGGAGTGTCCTACAATCTTAAAATAGAGTCAGGAAATATTCTAGATCTGGAAATGACCATGAAGGCTAAATTCAATTTCCTAATTGGCACAGAGAAGTTAAACGAGTTTTCTTATTTTCATACAGCTAGCAGGCGTTCATGATAGGGTTGCATTTACATATTCAGTTTATCATATCAGTTCTGCCAAAGTAAGAGCCAAAGTCAAGGGAATACTTTAGGGGATAAATATTGACCTCTTAGATAAGTATGGAGATGTGGCTTGTCATTTCTTTTGTGGCTACAGAGTTTCTGTAGATGTTGGAAGCTACTTGTTTCTATCCCAAAATAAATCTTCTGATCATTACTTTTCTCAGACCAGCAAGCCCCTCCTTATTCCTCAGACTGTAAATGAGAGGGTTGAGCATGGGGGTGAGGATAGTATTAATCACAGAGAGTATTTCATCCTGTTCTGCAGTGTGAAAGGAGCGGGACATCATGTAGATGATCATGGCTGGCACGTAGTAGAGGCTCACTACAGCCTTATGTGAAGAACACGTAGCCAGGGCCTTCCTCCTGCCTTCTGGTGAATTCATGTGAAGGACTGTGAGGAAGATTAGCATGTAGGAAGCCATGATGAGTCCTAATGGAAGAAGAACAAACACAATGCAGATGACAGACACCACCATTTCATACAAGTGTCCTTGCAAGAGAGCTTCAGAATGGCAGGCAACTCACAGAAAAAGTGGTGGATCTCCCTGGAGCAACAGAAGGGGAAGTCCATGGCGTAGATGGTATTGATGAGGGCATTTAGAGCACCTCCACCCCAGGATACTAGGGCCATCTTTAGGCAGATGTTAGTGTTCATGATAATCGGGTATCTCAGGGGCTTGCAGATGGCCACATAGCAGTCGTAAGACACGAGGGTCAAAAGGAGACACTCACCACCCCCAAGGGCAAAGAAGAAGAAAATTCGGGTCCCACAGGCAACTTTTGAGATACTTTTCTTTCCAGAGAAGAAGTTTATGGCTATCTTTGGGACCGTGGTGGAAATTAAGGCCAAGTCAATGAGAGAGAGATGGCTGAGCAGGAAGTACATGGGGGTGTGGAGGCATGTGTCCACATGGATCAGGAGGATCAGGATGGTGTTCCTGGTGAGGGCGATGAAGTAGACCAGGAGGAGGCAGGTGATGAGGATGCTGATGTGCTGCAGCTCCGGGAAGAGCCCCAGGAGAAAGAAAGTGGTCAACGTTTCATTCCCTCCATCCATGTTCTCCAGACTAGAACTATAGGGTGGGATAAAACAGTAAGAAAAGGTATAATTCTAATGAAGTGCACTGGCTTGTTATTTTTCTTATAACTATCCAAAACACTTCCTTTGAACATCAGTATCAGCGTGAAAAAGGTAAAGGAAACATATTTAAGAGCTGGGACCAGATTTTTTATTAGATTAGAAGCTCTTTTGGGGAAAATACCCTTAGATATGAAAGGTGAGGTCCTGAGGTTGAAGGCTGGATGTTAAAAACCTTTGGCTGAAATATTAACATAGATTTGGAGATGGTGCAGAATGGAACAGACCAGAAGAGGGAGAATAAAAGAATGAGTGAATTCTTTGGAGAATATTGGCTGGTGAGAAATCCTCAGGGCAGAGAGAGAGAGTAAAACCACATTTTTTGATCTTAAATACTGACCAATGTTGGAATGATGGGTAGGCAGCCCTAAATGACTGACGTGGCCTCAGCACTATACATCACCAAGTACACTCTCAGGATCCTCACCAGAACTTGCTGTACTTGAAAATAGAAATTCATGGTTATTTATTTATATGTCTGCTCCTTGACCCCATGGCATGAGAAACTTTACTGTCTCAGTCTTTTTATCTCCAGTGATGAGGCATAGTGGCTGGCATGCAAGACTCTTGAATGTTAGAGAAAGAACATAAGAAGGGAGGAAGGAAAGAGAGAGAAAGGAAGGGATGAAGGAATCCATCAGACCAACCCTTCCTGGGAATCCCAGTGAAATTATCTAAGCATTCGCCTATGTAAGTGATAATTACAGATTTTCGTTATTGGGTTCATTAAATGTAGAGGACCATCTGTGAGAAAAATTACTCTTGATTTTCTTGGAACATGACCGTAGGTCAGTCTTTGATGAGATGGGACTGATGGATGCTGGAAGGCATGGGGAAGGCCTGTTATGGAGACTGGGTGTTGTGTGACTTGGATGGTTCAGGTTTAGTCCTGCCTGGTTCTCTTCTTGAACAAGGAGGTGTCAGATTAAACTGTTTTCCACCAAAGCTTGAACAACAAAGAGTAATTAATTTTTAAACTTTAAATTTCTGGACAAAAACAGAGGCCAACCCATAAAAAAGCATGGGTAATCAGTACTGAAATTGTGAGAGATAACACTTCTTAAGTCCTAATTAAGAGGAGGTCACTGTTTTAAGCACTTGGCACTTACTACTTACTTTCACAGTATGCTAGGTATTATTTTGCAGAAGGATAACTCCAGCACAGAGGTTACCTCACTTGCTCAAGATCAAATGAGGAACAAGCACAGAACCTCAATATGGACCAGAGTCCACATGCCATCTCTTACCTGTGGAAAGCCACCGTAGCTTCGTTGGTCCCTTCTTATTCCTCTCTTCCAGGCTTCCCATCCCCTTCAGCTTTCACTCAGGTGGGGCTTCTCACACCCACAATCCTACTCCCTCTGTCGCCATGAATGAAAAGCAAGTAAGAAATGAAGTGCCTGGATGTTAAAGAACGAAAGGGCGTGCGTGTGGGAGAACATGGCCCATGGCCTTTGCTCCCTGTTGGCCCCAGTCCCTGTCTCCCAGCCCAGGCTCTGCTGCAGGTGAGGCCTCTGGCCCTGACTCAGCCTTTCACTGCTTCCATCTGGGATCAATATCCCTCCTGCTCCTATTAATGTCTGGGATTCCCTAATTGCAGGTTTCAGTGCCTGTGGAAATAGGACTCAGATAAACTGCTGAAGCGGGTAGAATGAACACACCTGGGAAAATGACCTGGATGTGAGCTTCACTTCATGCCGGCAAGGACCAAATTACTGATCTCAACGAAACAACTGGTTTGTAAACTTGCTCATGTCCAGTCATCAACTAATCACTAGAAAATGTGATTTCCCCTGTGGGAATCGGGGCTGTTCTTTGTAGTTAATCTGTCTAGATGATCGCAGAAGAAAAGACAACTGTTGATAGATGCATGCCACATTGCAGTGGGGCTGTGACCCTCCAGGAAATGAGACGTAATTACAAGACCATGCATCAGGCAGAGGAAACACCTGATGAAACTGTGCCTACTGTTATGTAACTGTGCTGGGGACTCCTGAGCTTCTTGTCCCTAGGGGATTCTGCCCCCAGACATTAATTATTTTTGTCCCTGAAAGATGCTTGAATTTATTTCAGATTCCAGAATACCTGTCTAATTGAATGAAATGGACTTTTGAGAATATGGACAAAAGAACTGGAAGTGCACAAACATCTGCTTGAGTCTCTACTTTCACTTCTTTTAGGAGAGTAACATTTCTGGATCATATGGTAATTCTATGTTTATTTTTGAAAAGAATCGTTATAGAAAATGTTCTATGTGGCTATGCTATTTTACATTCCCAAGAGCAGCAATGCACCAGGATCCCAATTTACAATCTATCCCTTATTTTCTCTGTATGCGTGTGAGCATGCGTGTATTTATAATAGCTATCCTAATTGGTATGAACTAACATCTCACTGTGGTTTAATTTGAATTATCCCTAAAGACTATTGATACGGAGCATCTTTCCTTGTCATTATTATGCATTTTTATGTATTCTTTGAAGAAATGTCTACTAAAATATTCAAGTCCTTTGCCCATATTCTAATTTGGTCATTTGCTTATTTTTGTTGTTGTTGAGTTGTAGGAGTTCTTGCAAACATTTTCTCTCATACCGTGGGTTATAGTTTCACTGTTTATTGTATCCATTGATGCACAGAAGTTGAAAAAAAATTTTAAATATTGCAGTCCAATTTAACTATTTTTTTCTCTTGTTGTCTTGTGCTTTTGGCATCATATCGAGAAATCATTGCCAAATCCAATGTCATAAAGCTTTCCCCCTATGTTTTTGGTCTTTGATCCATTTTGAGTTAGTTGATTTTTGTATGTGGTGTATAAGGGTGCAGCTTCATTTCTTTGTATTTGAATATCCAGTCCTCCTAACAGTATTTGTTAAAATGACTGTCTCTTCCCCATAGAATGGTCATGGCACCTTGTTAAACACCAGTCGACCACACCTGTGAAGGGTAACTTCTGAGTTCTCCATTGGTTTGTATATAGCAGCATACTGCTCTGATGACAATGGACTCGTAGTGAGTTTTGAGTTCAGGAAGGGTAATACCTTCAACTTTGTTACTTTTTCAAGATGATTTTGGCTATTTGGAGTATCTTGAGATTCTATATAAATTTTAGGACGGACTTCAATTTTTTTTCTTCACAGACAACTCTATTTATTTATTCTATTTTTTTTTATTTCATATTGGCTTTAGGTACACAGCACAATGGCTAGACATTTGTATAATTTATGCGTGATGTCCCTCACTAATCCAGAACTGCTCTGGCACCCCACATAGGCATTACAATAATACTGACTGCATTCTGTATGGTGTCGTCGATACCCCCAGGACAGTTTTGTCCTTCTTCATCTCTTTACCTTTTTCATCCAGCCGCCAACACCCCTCCCTTCTGTCAATCATCAGTTTGTTCTCTGTATCTATGAGTCTGCTTTCATTTAGTTTGTTCATTTCTTTTATTCCTTAGATTCCGCATGTAAGTGAAATCATATGGTATTTATCTTTCTCTGACTTATGTCACTCAGCATAATAGCCTCTAGGTCCGTCCATGTCACTGAAAATGGTAGGATTTTATTTTTTATGGCTAAGTAACATTCCATTGTATATATGTAAAAGCTCTTTATTGGATTTTCTACTGATAGGCACTTAGATTGCTTCCATATCTTGGCTACTGTAATAGCACTGCCATGAACATAGGGGTGCACATCCTTTACATATTTCTTTGGATAGTACCCAGAAGTGCAACTGTTATGTCAAAAGGTAGTTCTATTTTTAATTATTTGAGGAAACTCCAAACTGTTTTCCATAGTGGCTTTACCAATTTTAACTCCCACCCACAGTGCACGAGGGGTCCCTTTTCTCCATATCCTCACCAACACTTGTTGTTTTTTGATTCATTAATATCATTCTTACAGATGTGAGGTGATATCTCGTTGTGGTTTTCATATGCATTTCTCTGATGATTAGTGTCCTCGAGCATCTTCTTATATGTCTATTGGCTATCTGTATTTCTTTCTTTAGAGAAATACATATTTAGGTTTTCTGCCCATTTTTAAATTGGATTGTTTGGTTTTTTTATTGTTGAGTTATATGAATTCTTAATAAATTTTGGATATTAACTCTTTTTCAAATATATGACAGACAAATATCTTTCCCATTCAGTATATTAGCTTTTCATTTTGTTGATGGTTTCCTTTGCTGTGCAAAACTTTTTAGCTTGATGTAGCCTTATTTATTTTTCTTTTGTTTCCCTTGTCTGAGGAGAAATATCAGAGAAAAATATTACTAAGAACAATATCAGAGAGTTTACTGGTCTTTAATCCATTTTGAGTTCATTCTTGTATATGGTGTCAGAAAGAGGTCCAGTTTTATTTTTTATTTTCTGCATGTATCTGTTTAGTTTTTCCAACACCATTTGTTGAAGAGACCGTCTTTATTCCATTGTATATTTTTGCCTCTTTTGTCATGTCTTTTGTGATGCCTTTGTCTGGCTTTGGGTTAAATGGCCATAAAGGCATGGACTTATTTCTGGGCTCTCTATTATGTTCCATTGATCTATGTCTGTTTTTATGCCAGTACCATGCTGTTTTGATTGCTATAGGCTTGCATAGCTCAATATCAGGTAGTATGATACCTCCAACTTTGTTCTTCTTTCTCAAGATTGCTATGACTAATCAGGACCTTTTTTGGTTTCATGTTAAGTTTTGAATTATTTGTTCTAATTCTGTGAAAAATGCCGTCGATATTTTGATAGAGATTGCATTGCATCTATGGATTGCTTTGGGTAGTATGACCATTTTAGCGATGTTGATTCTTTCCACCCATGAACATGGTATATACATACTTCCATTTATTTGTATCTTCTTCAGTTTCTTTTATCAATGACATAATTTTCTGAGAACAAGTCTTTTACCTCCTTGGTTAATTTGATTTTTAGGTATTTTATTGTTTTTGATGTGATTGTAAATGGGATTGCTTTTGTAAGTTCTCTTTCTGATAGTTCATCATTAGTGTATAAAAACCAACTGATTTCTAAATATTGATTTTGTATTCTGCTACTTTTCTGAAAGAAAACATGTACTCTTCTCAAACCATTCCAGAAAATTCAAGAAGGAAGACTCCCTACCTCTTTGGCCTTTATTTATATATCAGTTCTAACAAGTGTGTGTGTGTGTGTGTGTGTGTGTGTGTGTGTGTGTATGTAATCTTTATGGTTCTGTAGATACAGTATCATGTCACCTGCAAATAATGTTTTACTTTCTCCTCTTCAATTTGGATGCCTCTTATTTCTCTTTCTTTTCCGATTGCTGTGGCTAGGACTTCCAATGCTATATTGAATAGAAGTGGTGAAGGTGGGTATCTTTGTCTCATTCCTGATCTTAAGGAAAATGCTTTTAGCCTTTCCTCTTGCGCATGATGTTAGCTGTAGATTTGCTATATATGGCCTTTATTATGTTGAGGTATGTTCCCTCTATTCCCACTTTGCTGAGAGCTTTTATCATAAATGGATCCTGGATTTTGTCTAATGTTTTTTCTGCATCTATTGATATGATTAGATGATTTTCGTCTTTTTATTTGTTAATGTGGTACATCACATCAATTGATTCGTAGATATTTAATCAACATTGCAACTCAGGAATAAATCCACTTGATCATGGTTTTGGTATCTTTAATGTATTGCTGAATTAGGTTTGCTAATATTTTTTTTTTTTTGAGAAATTTTGCTTCAGTGTTCATGAGGAATATCAACCTATAGTTTTTGTTTTGTTTTGTTGTTGTTGTTGTTTTTGTTTTGTTTTGTTTTTGTGATGTCTTTGTCTGGTTTTGGAGTCAGGTTAATGGTGGCCTCATTGAAAGAGGTAGGGAGTCTTCCTTCTTGAATTTTTTGGAATGGTTTGAGAGGAATACATGTTAATCTTTCTTTGAATGTATTTCTACAAAAAATGTCATTGGGATTTTGGTGGAGATTGCATTGACACTGCAGATTACTTTGGATGGTATGGACATTTTGGCTATATTGAGTCTCCAATTCATGAATACAAGATGTCTTTCCACTTATTTGTGTCTTTTTAAATTTCAGTAACACTGTAGATTTTAGTGTAGAAGTCGGTTTGTTTCCTTGGTTAAGTTTATTCCTAAGTATCTTTATTTTTTATCATGTTAACTTTCTTTTCAGATTTTTTATTAGCAGGGTATTGACATACAACTGATTTTTTTGTGTTGATCTTGTACACTGCTGATTTGTCAAATTTGTTTATTAGTTTTAACAGTTTACTTGTAGAGTCTTTAGAGTTTGCAATATATACAATTATTGCTCTAGCTAGGACTTACAATACTGTGCTGAATAGAAGTGGCGGCAAATTGTCCTAGTTCTGATTTTAGAGGAAAATCTTTTAGTATTTCCATGTTGAGTTAGCTGATGGCCTTTTTACATACAGCTTTTATTATGTTGATATAATTTCCTTCTATTCTTTGTTTTTTGAATGTTCATATTATGAAAGGGTTTTTGAAGTTTGTCAAATGCTTTATCTGTATTAGTTAATATCATTATGATTTTTTTCCTTTGTTCCCTCCGATAATCACCAAACTGTTGACTATGGCCATGATTTTTTTGTTGTCGTTGTCTTGTTCATTTGTTCCTTTCAATTTTATATCCCACACATGAGTAAAACATGGTTCTCAACTTTTACTGTTGGACATATTTCACTTTGCATGATAATCTCAAGATCCGTCCATGTTGTCACAAATGGAAGTATCTCATCTTTTCTTATGACTGTGTAATATGCCATCGTATAGATGTACCACATTTTCCTTGTCCAACTCACTGATGAAGAACACTTCAGTTGTCGCCATGTCTTGGTCACAGTGAATCATGTTGCACTGAATTTTGGGGTGCATACATCTTTATGGATAAATATTTTCCAATTTGGGGGGTAAATACCCAGAAGAGGAATTGCTAGGTCATATGGTAATTCTATTCTTAATTTTCTGAAGAAACTCCATACTATTTTTCATAGTGGCTGTACCAATTTACATTCTCACCAGATGTGTGTTAGGGTTACTTTTCCCCCATATCCTCTCCAACACTTGTTATTACTTATCCTGTTGATGATGGCCATTGTAACGGGTGTGAGGTAGTATCTCATGGTGGTTTAGATTTGCATTTTTCTAATAGCTGCTGAAATTGATAAACTTTTCATGTCTCTGTTGCCCGTTTGTATGTCTTCTAAAGAGAAGTGTCTGCACAGATCCCCTGTCCATTTTTCAACTGAAAATTGAAAAATTCTTTTTTTGCTGTTGAGTTGTATAATGTTCTTACATATTTTGAGTATTAACCCCTTCTCAGAGGTGGTGTTTGCAATGATCTTCTCCCATTCAGATAATTGCCTGTATTTTAATTACACATTTTTTTATTTTTCAATTATAGTTGGTGTACAATCTTATATTAGTTTCGGGTCTGCAACATAGTGATTAGATATTTATATAATGTACAAAGTAGTCACCTCAATATTCTAGTATCCATATGACATCACACATATTTATTACAATATTATTGACTTTATTCCTTATATTATACGTTACATCCTCACGACTCTTTTGTAACTACCAATTCATACTTCCTAATCTTTTCCCCTCTTTCATCCGCCCTCACAATCCCACTTCTCTCTGGCAACTTTTGAAATGTTCTTAGTATGTATAAGTTTATTTTTTGTTTATTTTCTTTTTACACTCCATATATAAGTAAAATCATATGTCATTTGTCTTTCTCTATCTGAATTACTCGACTCTCTAGGTCCATTAATTTTGTTGCAGAGGGGAAGATCATATTCATTCATTCATTCATTTGTTTATTTGTTTATTTATTTATTTATTTATTTTAATGGCTGACTAATATTTCATTGTATATATATGCCCCCTCCTCTTTATCCATTCATCCATGATGGACACCCAGGTTGCCTCCATATCTTGGGCTATTGTAAGTAACGCTACAATGAACATATAAATACACATGTCCCTTGAAAGTAGTATTTTGGGTTTCTTTGGATAAATACTCAGAAGTAGGATTACTGAGTTCTTCTTTGTCTCTTACTACGGTCTTTGTTTTAAAGTCTGTTTTGTCTGGTTTTAGTATTGCTACTTCATATTATTTTTATTTTCATTTTCATAAAATATTTTTCTCATTGCTTTACTTTCAGACTGTGTGTATCTTTGGATATGAAGTGAGTCTCTTGTAGGCAGCATATGTAAGGATCTTGTTTTCTTATCCATTCAGCCACCTTATCTTTTGATTGACGCATCTTATTTATTTATATTTAAATTAATCGTTGCTAGATATGTAGTTAATGCCATTTTCTTATTCATATGTTTGATTTTTTTATCTTCTTAAGTACACCCCTTTAACATTTCTTATACTACTGGTTTGGTGGTAATGAACTTTATCTTTTTCTTGTCTGGGAAGCTCTTTATCCGTCCATTCAACTCTAAACGATAGTTTTGCTGGGCAGAGTAATTTTGGTTGCAGGTCCTTGTTTTTCATCGCTTCGAGTATTTCTGCCAATCCTTTTGGGCCTGCAGTTTCTGTCAAGAAATCAGCTGACAGTCTTATGGGAGGTCCCTTGTAGGTAACTAACTGCTTTCCTCTTGCTGCTTTTAAGATTCTCATTTTGTCCTTCACCTTTGACATTTTAATGATGATGCATCTTGGTGTGGGCCTCTTTGGGTTCATCTTGTTTGGGACTCTCTAAGCTTTCTGAGGTTGTATGTCTAGTGCCTTTGCCAGGTTAGGTAACTTTTCTATCATTATTTCCTCAAATAGGTTTTTAATTTCTTGCGCTCTCTCTCTTTTTTTTCTGGCACCCCTATGATGCAAATGTTGGTACTCTTGATGTTGTTCCAGAGGTTCCTCAAACTATCCTCATTTTTGGGGGAATTTTTTGTTGTTGATGTTCTGATTGGGTGTTTTCTGCTACCTTATTTTCTAAACCACAGATTATATCCTTTGCTTCATTTAATCTGTCAATCCCCTGTAATGTATTTTTAATTTAAGTTATTGATTCTTCATTCATGACTCATTTCTATTTTATTTTCTATCTCCATTTTTACGATTTTTAAAAATTCTCTTTGTCAAAGTTCACACTAATTTTACCTACTCTTCCCCTGAGTTGATCGAGCATCCTTATAACGAGTGTTTTGAACTCTGCCTCTGGTAGATTGCTTGTCTTCATTTTGTTGAGTTCTTTTTCTGGAGCTTTGTTCTGTTCTTTCATTTGGGACATGTTTCTTTGTCTCCCCAACTTAGCTGCCTCCCTGTGTTTGTTCCTATTATTAAGTAGGGCTTGCATGTCTCCCGGTCTTAGTAGAGTGGACTTAGGTAGTATGTGTCCTGTGGTGTCCAGTGATGCAGTCTTTTTGGTCACCTGAGCTGGGTGCTCAGGTATGTCCCTTGTATGGGTTGTGTGTGCCCTCTTGTTGTAGTTGAGCCTTAGTTGCTGTTTGCATATCAATAAGAGGAATTGACCCTTGGAATTGGTTGTGAGAACTGGCTATTGAGCGGGTGACCTTAAGGAATGAGATTAACTTTAGCAGGACTCTGGTGTCTGCCTAGTCTGTCCTTTGGGTATGTCATCCTCAAATATAGCCCTGGGTGCTGGCCCAAGAGCCTTTCCGGATGGGCCCAGCTGTAGCCCAACTTCAGCCACAGTCTGTGCCCTCCTGATAACCACCTGGCAAGAGTCACCAAGCAATCTTCAGGTGGCCACCATTGTGTTTGTCTCAGAGGTGCCTAGAGTAGCCAAGCTAGAAACCAGGCTGGCTGCTGGTAGTGCCAGGCTTGATGCTGCTTAGACAGAGGTATTGACACATCAAAGATAGATGCTGCTTGTTTGGATTTGGTGAACTTTTGAGAGATTTTAAGAAAGTCTGCAGCATGGGCCATGTGTATGGAAAAACAACAACAACACTGGAAGCAGCTTGGGTGGGCCCACAAGTTGGGAAGGGCAAAGTTTCAGGGAATCACTAAGTTGGGGTGACCAATTTATCAAGTTGATGAAGCACAAATATGGCGACACCTACATCTTCATGCCAGAAAGGGCTCAACAAAGAACCAAAGGATTTTGCTGGCATTTCTGTCTCCGAGAAAACTGCCCCTCCAGCCCTCACCCTGAATCCAGGCAAACCAGTTCCTCCCCTTATTTTCCCTGGATCACTTGAGCAACAGCTCCAACACTGGAGCTCAGAGTGAGTGAGTCCATTCGCAAGTAATTCCATGTGGGACTCGTAAAAGGAATGTCGATGACTCCTAAAGTCCTTTGTCTCACTGAGGCATAATCTCTGTTGGTTTTCAAAGACAGTCATAAGGACTTCTCTTTCTGGCACTGGACGCTGAGCTGGGGGAATGTCTTTAGCCAACATAACCCTCCCACTTTTAAACCATCACACATGGTTGTGGGTCCAGATTGTTTTATGTCTTCATCCATCCTACCAGTCTTGAGGTGGCTTCTATGTATGTCCCCAGTTGTAGGATTTCTTTTCAGCCAGACATCAGGTGACTCCCTACAATGATTGTTCTGTGGGTTAGTGTTAATTTTTTATGTAGTTGTGAGAGGAGGCAACACAGCATTTACTTACACTGCCATCTTGACCAGAGGTCATCAGCCTCTTTGTTGATGGTTCCCTTTGCTGTGCAGAGCTTTTTAGTTTGATATAGTCCAATTTATTTATTTTTGCTTTTATCTCCCTTGCCTTTGAGTTTGAATGCATAAAACCCTCTCTGAGTTCAAGTTTGATGAGTTTAGTACACATGTTTTCTTCTACGCAAATTATTGTTTCAGGTCTTATATTTAGGTCTTTGATTTTTAGTCAATTGTGATATATAGTGAAAGATAGCCTTCTAGTTTCATTTGTTTGCATATGGCTTGCCAATTTTTCCAGCATCATTTATTGAAGAGGCTTTTCTTTCTCTACCGTATATTTTGGGCTTTTTTTTTATCAAAAATTATTTGCCCATATATATGTGGGTTTATTTCTGGACTCTCAATTTTGTTCCATTTTTCTGCTGTGTCAGTTGTTTTCATACCGTGCTATTTTGATTATTATCACTTTGTAGTATAATTTGATGTCAGGGAGAGTGATAACCTTTGGCCTTGTTCTTTTTTTCTCAGGATTACTTTGGCTATTTGAGGTCTTTTGTGCTCCCCAAAAAATCTGATGATTTTTTGTTCTATTTTTTAAAAAATGTCGACAAGATTTGGATGGGGATTACATTAAATCTGCATAATCCTTTAGGTAATAAAGTCATTTTAACTATGTTGATTCTTCCACTCCAGGAACATGGAATAGCTTTCCATTTCTTTGTGTCTTCCTCAATTTCTTTTAGTAACATCTTATAGTTTTCAGTTTATAGGTCCTTCACATTTCATTAGGTTTATTCCTAGGTATTTTATTACTTTTGTTGCAATTACTAAAGGAACTGTTTACTTTCTTATTTCTTTTTCTAAAAATTGTTTGTTAATGTATAGGAATGTGATGGATTTTTGAACATTGATTTTGTGTTCTGAAACTTTACAGCATTTGTTCATTATTTCTAATAGTTTTATAGTGGAGTATTAGGGTTTTCTATATAGAGAATCATGTCATCTGTAAAAAGTGACTATTTGACTTCTTCATCCTCTTTTTAGATGCCTTTTATTTCTATCACTTGCCTGATTTCTCTAGCTAGGACTTCCAACAGTATATTGGATAAGAGTGGTGATAGCAGACAGCCTTGTCTTATTCCTGATCTTAGAGGGAAGGTTTTTAGTTTTCTACCATTAAGTATGATGTTAGCTAAAGGTTTGTCATATATGACCTTTATAATGAAGAGACACTCTCTTTCTATACCCTTTTATTAAGTATTTTAATGATAAATGAATGCTGTGTCTTGTCAAATGTTTCTGCATCTATTTATCTGATTATATAATTTTTATTTTTTTATTTTCTTGTGGTGTATCATATAAATAGATTTGTATATGTTTAACAATTCTGTACTCTTTGAATGAGCTTCACTTTATTATGATGTATAATCTTTTAAATGTATTCTTGTATTTAATTTGCTAGTATTTTGTTTAGGATTTTTTCATCTGTATTCCTCAAATATATTTGTCTGTAGTTTTCTTTTTGCATGTGTGTGTTATCTTTACCAGGTTTTTGTATCAAGGTAATGTTGGCTTTATAAAATAAGTTAGGAAGAATTGCTCCTTCTTCAGTTTATTGGAAGAGTTTGAGAAAAACAGGTATTAAATCATCTTTGAATATTTAGTAGAGTTCAATAGTGAAGACATCTGGTCCTGGACTTTTACTTTTCGGTACTTTTTTGATGATTGTTTCAATTTCCTTACTGTTGATTGGTCTGTTTAGATGTTCCATTTCTTCTTGATTTAAACTATAAAAGCTGTGTACTTCTAACCATTTCTTACAGGTATTGAATATAGTGGCATATAACCCCTTATAGTATTCTCATCTGATACTTTGTATTTCTGTGGTATCTTTTTCTCTTTCATTTCTTTCATTTCATTGGTGAGTCTAACCAGGGGTTTGTCAATTTTATTTGTCTTTTTAAAAGAACCAGCTCTTTGTTGCATCAATATTTTTTTATTATCTTTTTTTAAAATGTCACTAAATTCGGTTCTAATTTTTATGATTTTCTTCCTTCTGCTGACTTTTTGCTTTATTTCATTTCATTTTTTTATAGTTTTTTAGGACATAACTTTAGGTTGTTTATTTGGGATTTTTCTTGTTATGTAAGATAGGCCTGTAATGATATTACTCTGCTTTTATTTCTGCTTTTGCTGTGTCCTGAAAGTTTAGATATATTACATTTTTATTCTCATTTGTTTCTATGTAACTCTTACTCTCTCTTTTCGTTTCTTCTATGATCTAGTCATTCTTTAGTAGCTTCTTATTTAATCTTCACATATTTGTGGTTTTCCCCACTTTCTTTTTACAGTTGCTCTCTTGTGTCAAAGCATTGTAATCAGAGAATATGATTGGTATATTTTTATATCCTTAAAACTGTTAAGGCTGGTTTTGTGTACCAACATATGGTCTATCCTAGTTTGTTGTGCACTCAAGAAGAATGTATAACCTGGTGTTTTTGGATGAAAGGCTCTGTAATTGTTGATTATTTCCAACTGGTCTAATTTGTGTTTAAGGCTTACATTTTTGTATCGATTATCTATTTAGATGATCTATCCATAGCTGACAGGGGGGTATGTTGGTCCCTACTATAATTGTGTTCTTGTCAGTTTCTCTCTTTAGTTTTATTAGTAGTTGCTGTATATATTTTGGTGCTCTCCAATTGAGAGCACATAGATTGATAAGCGTTATGACTTCTTGATGTATTTTGTTCCTTATCATTATGGGATGTCCCTTTTGGTCTCTCGTTACCTTTTTTATTTTGAATTGTATTTCAGCAGATATAAATATAGCTACACTCATTTTTCTCTGGATGCCATCTGCTTGGATTATTGTTTTCTTCTCTTTCACTTTGAATCTATATTTGTTTTTGTAGCTGAGATGTGTCTCTTGAAGGCAGCATATGGTTGGGTTTTGTTATTTGATCCAATCTGCTACTCTGTGCTTTAAATTGATGGATTAAGTCCACTTATCTTTAGGGTGATTATGCAAATATGAGGTTTTCCTCTAGCCATTTTATCTTTTGTTTCCTGGTAGCTCAGTGTCTTCATTGTTCCTTCGTCTTTGTGTTTGTTATTTTAGTTTCGTGATATTCTATAAATGTTTTCTCTTTCTTATGCTTTTTTATGTTATATGCCTCACTTCTAAATATTTTTTGTGTGTGGTTATCATTTAGTGTATGGAAAAGAAAGTTTCATATGTACAGTAGTCCTTTTTCCTTTGTGCGTGTCTTGTCTTCATTCTCCTTTGCAGATTCAGGCTTTTACTCCCTCCTCTTTTCTGTTTTTATTGTCTTGAATTATCTCTATTTATGTGTTCATTTCTGAGTTGCAGTGGCTATTGTCTTTTCTGTTTTTAAAACATTTTTTCCTTTTTTAACCATTATGTGATATTTAAGTTTAGAAACTTTTTCTGAATAAGGGTTGCACTTTATTTTTGTTTATGTCTGTCTGTTAGTCATCTTACTCATAATTTTGTATCTTATTGTCTTTTTGTTTCAGGCAGAATGACCCCCTTTGGTCTTTCTTGTAATGTAGGCCTTGTGTGGAAAATTCCCTTGGCTTCTGTATGCCTGAAAAGGTCTTTATAAATTCTGAAATATCTGAAAAAGAATATCTGAAAAATATCCGAAAAAGAATATCTGAAAAAGAACTTTGCTGGATATATATTATTCTTGGCTGGTAATTTCTCTTTTAATAGCTTGAATATTTGGTTCTACTCCTTCCTAGTTTGTAAAGTTTCTTTCGAAAAATTTGATGATAATCTAATGGATTTTCCTTTGTATCTTATCTTTTTTCTTTTCTTTGGCTGCTTTGAGAATTCTTCCTTTGTCATTAATTTTTGCAAGGTTTAATATACTGTGCCTCGGAGAAGGCGTTTTTGGATTGAGAAAATTAGGTGCTCTGTTTCAGTTTTAGATTTGGGGATCAAGTTCTTTCCATAGATTTGGGAAATTCTCCTTGACTATCTGTTTGCATAAGCTTTCTGTTCCTTTTTTTTTTTTTTTTTAAGCTATTCTGGTATAAATAAAGGGTACTTTATTTTTATATCACTATGATGGAGTCAGATAGTTCCTTAGATTTCACGTATAAGTGAAATCATGCGGTATTTATCTTTCTCTGTTGGACTTACTTCGCTCAGCATAATGACCTCTAAGTTCATCCATGTCATTGTAAATTGAAGGATTGTATTTTTTAATGGCTGAGATGTATTCCATTGTATCTATGAACCATAACTTCTTTATCCAACCATCTTTCGATGGGAATTTAGGTTGCTTCCATATCTTGGCTATTGTAAATCATGCTGCTATAAACACAGGGGCGCATAGATCTTTATGAATTATAGTTTTGGTTTTCTTTGGATAAATATCCAGGAGTACAATTGCTGGGTCAAAGGTATATCCATTTTAATTTTTTGAGAAACCTCCATACTGTTTTCCATAGTTGCTGTACCAATGTGCACTCCCACCAACAATGTATGAGGGTTCTCTTTTCTCCGCATCGTCGCCAACACTTGCTGCTCTTTGATTTATTGATGATAGTTATTATGACAGGTGTCAGGTGATATCTCATTTTAGTTTTAATTTGCATTTCTCTCATGATTAGTGACCTCAAACATCTTTTCATATGTCTATTGTCCATCTTTGGAGAAGTATCTGTTCAGGTCTTCTGCCTATTTTTTAATTGGATTGTTTGTTTTTTTGTTGTTGTTGAGTTGTATCAGTTCTTTATAATTTTGGATATTACCCTCTTATCAGATGTATCATAAGTGAATATCTTCTCCCAATCAGTCAGTCTTTTTAAAAATTTTACCGATAGTTTCCTTTGCTGCACAAAAACTTTTTAGTTTGGTGTAGTCCCATTAGTTTATTTTTCCTTTTGTTTCCTTTGTCTGGGGAGATGTGTCTAAAAAGAAGTGATAGGTAATAATATTAGAGAGTTTACTGCCTATATTTTCTTCTAGAAGTTTTATGGTTTCGGGTCTTACATTTAAGTCTTTAATCCATTTTGAGTCTATTCTTGTATACGATGTAAGAAGGTGGTCCAGTTTCTTTTCTTTTTTTCTTTTTTTTTTGCA